>NW_006383015.1:3415964-3430853 GCF_000327345.1 Myotis davidii | reverse complement strand
AATGTGATTGGTCATGGGCCTGGCCATTGCCCCAGATCACCCTGTAGAGGGAGGCCCAGGCCACCAGCCGATGGGGCGATTGATCAATCAGGGAGCTCCACTATTGCCCTGCAGAGGAAGGCCCAGGCCACCCACTGGTGGGCTGTAGTGGATGGGGGATCACCCTGTAGAGGGAGGCCCAGGCCACCAGCTGATGGGGCCATTGATCAATCAGGGAGCCCCACTATCGCCCTGCAGAGGAAGGCCCAGGCCACCCCCCGGCGGCGGGCTGCAGTGGATGGGCAGGGCCTCCCTCTGCAGGGCGCGATCAGTTGCCCCAAAGAGGGAGGCACAGGCTACCCTGTAGCGGCACTATGATCGGTGGACATCCATTGTGGAGCCCTGGCTGGGTGGACAGGGCCTACCTCTTTGGGGTGATTTATCGTGGGCTCCCAGACTGTGAGAGGGCACAGGTCAGGCTGAGGGACCCACCGCCCCCATCAGTGCACTGGGCCTCTAGTATATAAATAAAACATGAAAAGATTTTAGCTCCACCGTATTCCACTTTGTTTTCCATAACAAGTACTTAAAAATATATTAATGGGTGTAGCTTCATAATCAGCATAAAACAATGTATGTATGAACAAGTAAATACATTACAGGTTTTTGTTTTTAAAAAATATTTTTATTGATTTCAGAGAGGAAGGGAAAGGGAGAAAAAGAGAACATCAATGATGAAAGAGAAACATTGACTGGCTGCCTACTGCGCACCCACTACTGGGGTCTGAGCCAGCAGCCCAGGCCCATGTGCCCGACCAGGAATCAAACCGTAACTGCTTGGTTCATAGGTCGATGCTGAACCACTGAGCCATGCCAGCCAGGCCATATTACAGGTTTTGAGGTCTAACTTCCCTTTGTAAACTATGTGGACATGAAAACCCATTTTATCATTAATAACTATGCGAGCTAAGCTAGTCTTCAATTACTCAAAAATAAGTCTGCAGTGGAATGTTGAAGTAAAATAAAGCAAGGTTTCACAGCTCAATGACTAGTTTATTTTCATTCACCTGATGCATGAAAGAAAGCATGCCAGTTGGATTAAAATCATCTGGAGGGTGCTCAGCTGCATTAAACTGGAGAGGCTTAGGAGATGTTAAGAAGTGTGATTTTGATTTCACCTGCAGACTTTTTGAAGGCAACTCATTATAAGAAACAGTTGATAGTGAGGACATGCTGGTGGCACTTGAGCTTCCTGCTGGAGGTTGTAATCCAGTCTCTGCAAACCTGTGATCACTATTTCCAAACGAGTGCGAGGCTCTCATTATTGAAGCTGGATGTCTAAAAGGTACTGAGGAAAAACACAAAACAGCCATCGCAATGAAATACTCAAAACAATTTTTGTTTCAATAGTATTAAATGTTGATCTTTCTAATGATATCATGACATGTTATAAGAACATTTAATATGATTGGCAGTTTGTCTTGTTTTTGACATTTTTGTTATTATTTTTATAGTTACCAAATATGTTAGTCTTTCAAATAGAAAAATGCTTTATTCCATTATTATGAATATATACATCATAGCTTGATTATGAAGTTAAAGATAGTAGCATTTTTAAATTAAGACTTAAATATTTATATCTAGCTATTCAAGGGAAATATTTTAAATAGTTTTATAATAATGGTGCTTTGCATAAAAATGTGGAAATCACAGGTATTTGTATAATGGAGTATAAAAATATATTTTTGTTTGTTAGTTTTGAAAATAATCCTGATAGAGTCATCATTTCTATTCTGGAATATATAGATAATATAAGTGATCCAATAAACATGTAAGCAGTCCAAATACCATTTTGCACAAGAAAGTATATTATAAATACTACCATTTTTTGGTGAAAGACAATGAAACCTTTCTTTTTTCTTATCATTTCATCTTACTGTTTTTAGGAACTCTCCTATCCATGGGAAATAGATTAGTGAAGAAGATAAAGGGTATTCTGATGGGGGAGATAAAAAGTAAACAAGTCAACAACAATTCCAGGCTGATATGATGATGATGATTCAGATGACAGTTGTTCCAGAGGCAATAATGATGGTGGACTTTCACAGATGTTGCAAAGATATGTCCAGTGGCACTGCATGTGGTATTCAACAAATAGAGAGGAATCTATGATAACTGAATCTAAATGTTAAGGCTGTGAATTCATTTCTCTCTTCACAGTCTCAAGTGGATCTCTGATACCCTGAAAGACTCACAACTATTGCTTTTAGGTGTCAGATAAATATTAGTTAAATATCTTGTGAATTAATGAAGTCAATCCATAAGATGATGACTTGGAAAAATGCTGGCTTTATTAATGAGGAGGTAGTAACAGATTCTAAAATATTGACAATAGTGTCTGTTCCCCCTTTACCTCATTTCTCCATCTGTTTGCCAAATATGGATTTTTTTTTCTTTTACAGTTCTTGAGACAGCACAAGTGATTGCCTGGAACACTCCCTTTTTTACTTTGTTTTGTTACCTCACACTACTTTGCATTGTTTATATCAGCATGTGTAACACTGGGCCCATTCAGGGAAAGAAAAAAAAGAATGAATTCAATTTGTCAGTTATCGAATATGAGGATAATTTGCAAAAGAAAATAAATTGACAGTGAGCTATGATGTAGCCTTAGATTTACATTTTGCAACTTACTAGATGATAAACTATATTCCAAATATTGTTTTCAAACTCTCAGAAAAATAGAAAAACTAGCCATGAAATAACATCTAGGAACTTTTTTAAAAAAAATATGTTTTATTGATTTTTTACAGAGAGGAAGGGAGGGGATAGAGAGTTAGAAGCATCAATGAGAGAAACATCGATCAGCTGCCTCCTGCACATCTCCTACTGAGGATGTCCCCACAACCAAGGTACCTGCCCTTGACCGGAATCGAACCTGGGACCTTTCAGTCCTCAGGCTGATGCTCTATCCACTGAGCAAAACCAATTTCAGCATAGGAACATTTTTATTTATGTCGCTAAATTGTTGCACTTTTAGAGTTGGCCTCTCTGAATTCAGTTCTTTTGTTATTACCTTGAGTAAGAGCAAAATATTTGAAACTGATGAGAGTAAATTGAATTACTGCCCCCCCCAAAAAAAGCCAGCATCTCTCAAAAGGGACAATTGTAAAATTATGAAATATAGAATTATAGATAACATTTAATAGTCATAAACATTACATAACATAGTTAATATTTTAATAAATGTATTGCCATCGGAAACATTTCTTTATAATTTTGACATCCTAATATTTCATTTCTAAAAGAAGACTTATTCTGAGAAGAATAAGTATTTTAAGAAAAACGTCTGGGAGAACATCATGAAAGTTACAAATACAGTGGGGCCTTGACTTACGAGTGTCCCGACTAACGAGGTTTTTCAGATACCAGCTGTCTCTCGGGGGATTTTTGGCATTGAGTTGATAGAGTAATTTGAGTTAATGAGCTCCTTAACGAGCTCGGTCTAGGAACGAATTAAACTAGTAAGTCAAGGCCCCACTGTACTCAGGCAGAGGTCAGTGCTCCCTCGTTGTGTGAAATGTCCCTTTCTTACCATTTCCAGGCCTTTTCTTTTACTGTCATTGAATCAGATGGAAGGCAAACAACAAACAAGCCAACAACATCCAAAAATATAAAAGCAAAACAGAAATGTCAGCGATTTTTTATCAGGTTGAGAAGAACGGAGGCAGAAAAAGGAGGCAGATTTCAGTTAGAGAATCCCGAAATACGTGTAAGAGTAGGCCTGCCTTCCTCAGGCTGCCGGCACCGGCTTTCCTCTGGCACCCGGGACCCGGGTTTCCCTCACAGCCCCGGCTTTATCGGAAGGTCGTCTGGAAGGACATCCGGTCTAACTAGCATATTACACTTTTATCATTAGAGATATATAAATTCTTCACTTGGCTGTGCCTTCTCAGATTTCTCCAGTACACAGGCATTCCTCATTATACTGCACTTCACTTATAATGCACTTCACAGGTGTTGCATTTTTTCTAAATTGAAGGCCCAACCCTCCTCCAATACAACTAGCACAACTTGCTTCATTGCAATACTGCTCTATTGTGGTGATCTGGAACCAAACCTGCGATGTCTCTGAGGTATGCCTGTACACTCAATTTTTCTCCCCTCCTCCAAAAGTCTTACCTAAAAAATATAAGCCTCCTGGAAATTAAGACTTTAACAGAGAGCCCTGGTGCCTACAGCTAATTCAGAAGGATTGCTTTGCTTCTAACTTTGAAGGGCTGGTGCAGTTCTGTTTTTGGTGGCGACGAAGGTCTGATGTGCTAGATGCTGATGCCTTTGTAGTTGGAGCTGTTATGGGGAGAGAAGAAATATGAATAAGGAGCTCTAGCACACTTGCATAACCTTCAGAGCCAGTAAGCCCACCTCTAGAACTTCTCACAGGAAATGGGGGTGGGTTGTTCAGTAAATGTGAACAAACCGAAGTCAGACAAGAGTGAATATCACATTTGCCTGGAACTGACCTGGGACTGAAGTACTTCTGCTCCGGGTGCTGGGAACTCAGTCTAGTGGCCTTAACACTACATTTCAGCTGCTGTAAGGATTGATTTTGTGTGTGGAATTCTGTGTTCAGGGCGCTGAAAAGCAAACTGACCTCCACATGGACTTGACACTAGGCTCCTTATTGTGTGAATCCATTTACACGGAGTGTCCAGAATAGGCAAATTCACAGTCTAGGAAGTAGTTTGGTGGGTGGCAGTGGTAGTGTGTGGATTGTGTTTGGGGTTGGGGCAGCAATGGCCGGGGGAATGGGGAAGGACTACTGATACCATGAGTTTCTTTTTTTGGGTGAAAAAATATTCTATCAGTTGATAATTTGGTGGTAATAGTAACAGCCTTGTGAATACACTAACCACTGCATACATTTTAAATGCTACACTTATATAAGATATGTATCACTAAAAAGAAACTGAGTCACCGGCAGGGAGCTCTGTGCAGTGATCTCTGTCAGTAGCTCAGCGGAGCTGGAGCGAGAGCTGGGCTGCAGGTTCAGGTCATTAAAGCAATACACCAAAATGAAAGTGCTAAACCGTGGCTGCACATTAGAATCACCTGGGGATCTGTTTAAAATCCTGATTTCTGGGCCTCGTCCTCCAGAAATTCTGTTTCTTTGTTACTAATGTTGTGGCCCCACCCCATAACAAAGAAACAGAATTTCTGGAGGACAAGGCCCAGAAATCAGGGGTTTAAAAAGATCCCCAGGTGATTCTAATGTGCAGCCAAGGTTGAGAACCACTGCTTTAACCACTTACTGTGATGCTATAAGCAAGAGGTTAAACCAGAGAAAGTACTAACTCCCCCTGTTCCATTTGCCCCATGGTTGAAGGTGAGGTAGATCAGTGCAGGCTTGGGGTGTCATCTCACTATTGAAGGCGCCCCAAACAAAAGGCTTCAGCAATGTTATGGACCTCGGGATGGGGTTGTGGAGGCAAGGGGAAGGGCTAGGAATGGAAAAGTTAGAGTACAGGGTACTAAGTCAGTTGGGGAAAAGTGTCTTCAAGCTTCCTGTCCTCACTTCCCCCTCCCCCTCCACCCAGTAAGGAGACCTCAGCAGAGATGCTTGAAGACCTCAGGCTAAGATTCAGATAAAGAGACCTAGGACTGAAGATACCTGGCTAGGGATGGTAACATGAAAAATGAAAAAACATCCTGAATCCTGGACTGCAGCTGTCTTCAAGACTTGCCATGCACTGACTGTGTACCAAGCCTGGTGTGGGGGGGCAACTCTCTTCTCCGAGGGCTCCCAGGTAAAGCCTTAGTAATTCCCCAGGAAGTCACACATAGGTTTTTAACTCAGAGCCAGACTTCTTAATCTCTATCACCGTTGTTTTGTGGACACAGCCAGACCTATTTTTATTATCCCTTACAGAGTTTGCATTACAATGATAAGTAGTAGGTTGGTGTCCCATTCTGCTTAAGAAGAAAGGAAAACTCTTCATTATCTTCTTGGTGTTAAATTAATTCATTCATTGTTGGGCTTTGCTTTACCAATAATTTAATTTGTTTGAACATGCATTATATGTTCTGTAATCATATAATTAAATGAAATTTAATACAAACCTATACAATGCACTAAAGGATTATGTAATGGATGGTCTCCTCTTTAGAAAGAGGAAAAAATGGTGATTTAGATATGTGTGTTAGAAAGACATTGTACAAAATTCAGATAAAAGCAAGATTTATGAATCTTTCAGGTAACTTAAGGGAGAACTTTTAGTATGAAAATATAGATATTTGCTTACTTTTTCCATTGGAACAACTAAAATTAATGTAGATCAAATTAATGCAGTATATATTCAGCAATTTACTATGAGCATGGCGGTACGATGGCTAAGAGGTAAAATAGTAAAGAAATAAACACAACGTCTACCTTCTGCAAACTTACACACTAGCAGGGGCTGTATGCAAATAGGCAATTACTATGTAAGGTACTAGGAATAAATGCTCTGATAAGGGAAATATAGTTTTTTTAAAAAAAATATATTTTGTTATTGATTTCAGAGAGGAAGGAAGAGGAAGAGAGAGATAGAAACATCAATGATGAGAGAGAATCATTGATTGGCTGACTCCTGCATGCCCCCAACTGGGGATCGAGCCTGCAACCTGGGCATGTGCCCTTGGCCGGAATCGAATCCGGGACCCTTCAGTCCACAGGCCGACGCTCTATCTACAGAGCCAAACTGGCTAGGGCGAAATATAGTTTTTTAAAGGGCTGCATTGAAATAGCCCTTACGGAAGTTTTGCAAGGGTGGGGAGTTGGGCTGGCTCCTAAGGAATAGATACCTGATAAAGTATGATCTTATCCCCAACCTAAATAATGGAAATAGAAAAGAAAGCAATAAAAAGGGAAGACTACTTAGTAAAAAGGAAAGAACATGTGCCAACACCCACAAATTAAGGTGTCTCTTGAACCTGATTGGAGTGTAGTGTGGCTGAGCATGTAGCATTAGGTAAGACATCAGTGAGAGCAGAAGCCGGAAAAGAGGTGAGGATTGAATAAGGAAGACTTTCTAAAACAGATTAGAGGGAACAATCGAATGTCATTAAGCAGGGCGATGACATAATCAGATTTACAGTGTCTTCCTGATGTCAATGCCAAGAATGGGTTAGAAATGAGCAAAAGCAAAGACAGAAAAGTTATGTTGAAAGCTCTGGAATTAATCCAGGAAATACAATGAAGTTCTAATTTAGAATAATAGCCTTGGCAATGGAGAATTATATATGGTACAAAAATATTTAGGATTTAAAATGTATAGGTGCTAGTTATTGGATATGAAAGATAACGGAAATAATTGAAATTTCTAGTTTGGACAAGTGGGTGGGCAGAGGCATAATTTACTCAAAAGGGAACAACGAAAGAATAGGTCTGGGAAGATGATAATAAAACTTAGGTGTGTTGAATCTGTAATATCTATGACCAATCCAAGTAGAAATACCCAGTAACCAATTATATATGTGTTGGATGTATGGCTCATTAAAGAGATCTGCATTGTGGGTGTAGATTTAGAAATCACCCATCTATTAATGCTAAAAGATGTACAGCAGTGGGTATGGTTATGCAGGAAAAGTTTGCATCTGATAGGAATGCCCAGAGCAACCAAATGAACAGAAACATTAACAAAAGGCAAATAAAGAGAAGGCAATAAAATAGTAAGAAAAGGTCAGAGAAGTAAGAGGGAAACCAGAAAATTGATGTCATGAAATCCAAGGAAAGAGAGAGCTATGAGAAGGAACTAGTCAATGATATTATAAACAAGTTAGAGGGAAGGGGGGTGGGAGAAAAAAACCAATTTGCTTACTCTCAAGGTTATTGTTGCTTTAGCAAGAACACCTTCAGTGAAATAATTTGACTAAATCCAAACATCAGTGAATTGAAGGAGTAGGCAGTGAATAAAGTCAGCTCTGAAGCAGTTAAATAGTGAAAGTTTTGGGGATATATTTGTCAATTTTGCATAGCCAATTCTATCTACAGGAATTTCGCCACCTTTTCATTTCAGTGGGCTGTGCAGCGTTTTTCTACTATAGTGAAGGCGTCCATAGAAGCTGAAAGTGTCAGATTCTAACCTCATTTGCAATAGGATGTGAGCAGGACGTAATTGATAGCTACTGACAGAACAAAGAGGGGCCAAGGAGTATCTTTCTGGCAGTGCCATTGGTAACAGCATATCAGATGAGTGGAGGAGGGTGCCAGAGTGAGTAGTGGAAGCTGCGGCACCCTTCTCAATACACGTGGCAGAGAATTTGAAAATTGCGGAGGCATAATGACAAAAGATTTTTTATGTTGTGCCAGCAGAGCCAAGGGCTCGGGGAGCCTGAAGGGGGGTGGCGAAGGATTAACGAAAAGATAGACAGAGAGCATATAGCTAGGGCTCAGTGGATCTCCTGGGCCTGGATGAGGCCACAGAGAAGGATCCAGCCAGCAAGCTGAGGCTTTATTTTATAGTCAGAGAAAAACAAGGTAGTGGTCAACATAGTTACGATGTTCTTGTGCGTTTCACTTGTTTTGGCAGCACTTGCTGCACCTCCCACAGCCCATTAGCTACCCAGGAAGGATTGAGGGAGCTCTATAAGGTTAAGCTTAATTATGCTAGGAGGGCTCTGCCCTCTAAGCTGGGACTTGTTTGTGGCTCTGCCACAGGTCAATCCAAGGCTTAACTCTAGAGCCACCCCCTACATTTTTTTCTCATTTTCAGTTTTTAAGGAAAGTAAGATAAGAAAAAAATTAGAATCCTGGAAGAAATAGAAATTTTTTTAAAACATAAAATTTAAAATCTAGAGAAATATATATTTTTAAATCTGAAAACCCCCAAGGAAAGGAGATCTCATAACAAATTCATTCTCTTTCCAACATTCAATAGCCCTCAGGATCTGAGCATTGTTCTTCATATGTGATTTACAAATGTTCCAAATAACATAATTAACATAAACTTTGTGAAAACGTAAGTATTTCAGAATGAAGTCTTTCTAAAATAGTGAAAACCAGGTAAATTTGGAGTTGTGGAAGATTCAGAAAAAGAGCAAAACAAAAGCAACTGATTTAATTATAAAATGACCTCAAAATTAACTAGTAAAACTTTGTGGGTGGGAAGAGATTAACCAAAGAATTTGTATGCACATATGCACATGTGCATAACCCATGGACGCAGACAATAGTGTGGTGAAGGCCTGAGGAGGGTGAGGGGAGGAGCAGGTCGATGGGGTAAAAAATTGGACACCTGTATTATATTCAACAATTAAGATAAATTAAAAAATAAAAGAACAAAATCATAATAAAACAAATTCAAGTTCAAGAGAACCAAACAGGAAAATAACTAGTAAAACATCATATTTAGTTTTTTGCTTCACAATTGAGAACATTATACTGTTTTCCTTTTTTACTTATATCATTTGAAAAATATTTCTTGAAAACAGCACTACTTTTCCTATGAAAATGCAAATTTTCTAGCACTGTGCTAACTCCAAATAGTCCCACAGTTCTCTAGCAAGTAGCCAGTTTTTAAGCATAATTTAATTGCATTCCAACTGTACCTAATTCAATTGCACTCCAAGTTTTCTAAAACCAGTCCCATTGCACTCTGAAATGCCATCTTCCCAAGAGTGAAGCATAAGGATCCTTGAAATCTTGAAATCAGGCATTTCAGTTTTGATCTTGAGATTATTGTACATTTTCTGGCAAAGGGCAGGCTACAGTCTTTCTGGCTACACCAAACCACTTTATACATTAACTGTATAATCCAGTCATAAATGAGCGTGAGAGAAAATCTCAATAAATAGGATGATTGTTACACTATTTGCTATTAAAGTTTTGTACTCTTACATATCCTGATATTGGATGAGAATTATATAAATGTGTGTATTATCACCTGCATGAGCACTATCATTTCCAGAGGGTGCTTAAAGTCTTGAATCAGAGTCTATATTTTTTTCTTATAGTATGTAATCAGCTACAGTTAAAATAGTAACATCATTGCTAGACAATTTTTTTGAACATTTACTATTTTGAGAAGTCATACATGGAACCCTGACGGTGAAAATAGACAAACAAGAAATAACGTTAGATACTCAATACAGTCAAATAATCTTTAATTTTTTTTAAGGATAGAAGCAAAAATCTTTATACCCTTCACTTGCCAACGACAGTATGCAGTGTGCTTATTACCCATTGTCTCAGTTACATCTGTGCTATATCTTTATCCCATGACTGACTCTACCCGAGGCTTTATCATACTCTTTAATACCCAACCCTCTGATCATGGGCCAAGAGCTTTCCAACTCTGATTACTATGCGTTTTCTTTTCCCCCTCAATATATGTATCTTTTCCTACCTTTTTTCTGGTCCTTATCTGAATCCGTGGCTCATCACTTCCACCAGCCTCTGCCTCTGTTCTTAGTCTCTGGCCCCATTGGTCCAACTGCCTCAACTTAGCTATCTACCCATAAATTATGAAACTGGAAATGTGAGAATAAGTATTAACTAATGGTCTCCAGTGTCATATTTACAGTGTTTCTCAGCAAGCCTTTTTTTTATCCTCTTAGTCATTTCCCTCTTCTCTGTCCAATAATATTAAAATTTGTCTGCTCTTCATAACTAATTACACAGTCACCATATATCATTTTACTCACATTCATCAATTTACCTACTTCTTCCCAAATATGAAAAATCACCTTGAATAAATGTAATCAACTTACCACCAGACCTGCACAGATACCTCCATCTATTTCAACTCTTCCAACTTTCCTTATTTGGAAAGTTGATGAAGTGCTATTTATCCTACATAATGTTTCTCAAGGATTTTGCCATTTTCTCAAGGGCCTTGCTCCATCTTTTTCTTTTTAAAGTTATATTTCTATCTTCTCTTGCTCCTTGAGGTCTTTTATTGACTTCTTAAATATGTTTACATTTCTTCCATATTAAAAGGCAATAATACCCAACTAAACCAAATCCTCCCTCAGCTCTACATTTCACATTCAGGTTTGTATCATTTATATGGCTTAAGCTGCGAATTATAGTAACCCTGACTTAAAATAGACTAAACACTAAGAAAAGTTTTAGCTTACCTAAGAAAATTTGCAGTCAATCGGGATTTCGGTTTCATTCTTCTGTGGTATGTTCAGTTCTGCCCTCCTTTATATGTTGGCTTTGTTCGTCCTGCTCAAAAGATGGTAGCCATTGCGATTAAGGCAATATAGTATAATTTGTTATATTATGAGAGAAGAAGAAATATCTCCTTCAACTATGCAATAAAAATTATCCCCGGAATGGATGATCTGCCTTATGCCTGGATAACTGAACCAATCATTTTTTGTCGAGAGGAATAGGTTTGCCATCATTGGCTTAGTCTAGTCAGGTTCCTTGTGGAGAGCTCAGAATAAGGTACTAATGACTATGTAATAGAAGTAGAGATATTTTACTTTAAAAAGGGGGGTGCTTTTGTGTGTTTTTCTCCAGCAAGAAGGAAAGGGTGGTTTGCATAAGCCACCAATGGTGTCTATTGCACAAAGAAATAAAGAGACTACAGTGAACCCAAATGCAGAAAAGTGATTGTACAGAAAGTGCAAATCCAGGATCCTATGAATATTCAAATAAAATTCTAATTATTCTAATTTAATGCTTGAAACAGCATTCTGGAAATGCTGGCTCCTGTTCTTTTACTCACTTTCTCCGAGGAACTTTGCCTGGGGTGACTTTGGGTTACGATCCTGAGAGTGAATGATGAACCTCCTGCCCTTTGAGAATAATGTCTTGATTTGGACTTGCTTTGGTTGCCTTTCAACCAGTCCTGGGGCCTTTCCCCAACCAGCCCTCAACATAAAATGAACTTTTGATAAGAAGATCTTTTACCTTTGTCTCATGGTATTCCTACCACATCCAAATTATCCTGACCTTAGGGGATATCCTTTCAACTGTCTTTAGTCTTTCTGATTCCAAACTCTGACCTTTATAACATGTATACACTTCATCGGTACTTAGTGTCCTCTCATGCAATTATATCTTTTTCTTCTACTCCCCATGTTTATTTCTAGACCTAAGATTTATTCAGCCACATGGCATCTGATGTTGGGTTCAAATCGGGCCTTCTAAATCTGCTCCTTTGCCAAAGCTGACCCAAACTATTTTCTTGTGCTTTGGAAATAACTATTAACATTGACTTTCAGAACTAGAAGGAATCATTTACCTCTTTGTACTTTTGCAGAGCAGAATAGTTTATCATTCTTTTCCTTTCTAACTCACATTCTCAAGGCTGAGATCTCAATTTGGTTTCCTTAAAGATGAATATATTCTTTTCTCTCAGAGAGGCTGTCTAACAAATACCTAACCATTTATACTTAGGCAGTTTTAGAAACGAAAACATAAGATAACAATCACAATCACACACCAGATGATAAAGGGTAGTTTGTTTACAGTACATATTACTAGTGGGCATACCTCATTACACTAGGCCCTTTTGCTCCAGTCTGGAGGGTCCTCTCAGAACACTTTCATTCTAAAAAGCCCAGAAAAATAATGTAGGCTTCTGCAGAATTGCCTCTTGAGGAGGTGGCAACACGAGTGACATCGTATGTAACAACTTAATCAATAAAGAAAAGAAAAAGGAGTGACATTGTATGTATTGTATAACACTCAGCAAAACTTAAAGACCCTTCTTGGGTATGTCTTCCCTTTGATTTTTTCATTCTCAGAAAGCCCTTTATGCTGAGTTCACATTTCCCTCCTTTGTGACTGCCTCTTTCTAAAGCAAAGCAACATGTTAGTCTTTGTTTAAGACTTCTCCCTCCTGGGGAGAACTATTGAGGACTTGCCTATTTTGTCCACGTCACTCATTGAAAAAATAATTTGCTTCTGATACATTCCATTAATCAGTATAAGACATTCCTTTACTTTAATAAAAATAAAAATAAATAGAAGCAAAAACTTGATGCCTCCCAGCCTTAAACTATCTTCTTCCCAATTCTATAATCTAGAGTTTTCATTCTCCTAACTCCTCCCCTGCCCATGCTATCCCATGGAAGAAACAATTACATACCATCTTACCTTATAAATGACTGAAACAGCCCAACATGACTTCTGTTCACAGAGGCATTAAAATCCATACAGAAGCAATATTTTATATTCAGGGGAAGAATCTTTAATTTTGGAGTTTCAGGCATTTGGGGAAGGCTTCTCTGAGTGGGTAAAATTTCCAGAACTTCTGAAATCGTGTCATGTGTTCAATTTTCTATTTGCAGTTTGCTCATGAGGAAAATTATTCTTGAACTTGTTTATTGAAGAGCTTTTCCTCTTGTGATTGACTTTTGTAGGATCAAGGTCAAAATAGACCAAAGAATAATAAAGTTTAGAAAAAAATTAGATTACAGTTTAAAATATCCAAAATCTTTTTGGTAAATAATTCCACAGTGAATTTTATAAGTAGAGTGAAAAAAAGAGCTAACAGAGGAATGTTTTCCATAACAATAACTATCTCCTCTGTGTTTCACCTCTTCAGAGGCTAATAAGACTGTCAAATTGATGGAAAGCTTCCTGCTTTACTAAATTATAGAACCTCGATTTACATTAGTGTAATGTGTGCCAAAAATGAAATACTATCTTATTTCAGTCTGTGTATTTATTTTATTACTTGTAGTTGATTTTCCTAGTACTCTAAGCTATAATAGTCCTTTATAGGTTATTGTTTTGTTTTTGTTTTTGGACAGAGGAAGGGGGAAGGAGCATAGTAAAGTGGGAGGGAGGGAGAGAAGGAGGGATGGAGGGAGGGCAAGAGGGAGGGAGGGTGGTAATATGAGAAGAAGGGAAGGAGGTAGAGAAAAATCAAAGAAACTGTGAACATTAGTGTTCTTCCTCCCATCATGTTATATGACAATAAAATAAGGTGCTTTCTAACATTTCCCCTAATTTGGTTTGAGTTTTCCCTCTTTTGGTTTCTCTCTGTTTGTGATGTAATAGTGGTTATTTTGACGAAAACACTAATGCTGAACACTAATACAGGGACCCTAAAGAGATTTCTCCTTATCTTACCTCCCATGTAATCTCATTTGGATCTGTTGTGTAAATTTTTATAATACAAAACAAATCTGAGTGATAATAAAATTTACTGGGCATGGCAAAGTGGAGATGTGGAAAGACCTTATTCAAAATTTGAGGCTATCGTTTAAGAACATAGAAAAATATTAACAAAAGGAAACTGAGCATTTTATATAGTGAAGTTTGGTGCCTAATGGCAAAGCATCTAAGAGGAATTGCACTGTTCTAAATGTTACAACTCAAAATGATTACATCACTAACTTTAAAAGAACTCTTTGTATTATGCTGATGTGTAATCTTTGTAAAAAAAGAAATTATAGCCCTGGCTGGTTTGGCTCAGTGGATAGAGTGTTGACCTGTGGACTAAAGGGTCCTGGGTTTGATTTCAGTCAAGGGCACATGCCCAGGTTATGGGAGTGCAGGAGGCAGCCGATTGGTGATTCTCTCTCATCATGGATGTTTCTATGTCTCTCCTTCTCCTTCCTCTCTGAAATATGTATGATTATATATATATATCAAAAAAGAAAATGGAACTTAAGGAAAAGATCTAAAGAAAGTGAGAAAGTGTTTTATATATATATTTTCCTTCATCAATAAAAATATACCAAAGTTAGGTAAAAATAAAGATAGAAATTATGAATATCTATATTGGTTGTAATATAGACCTTTTGAAAGCCTCACAACACTAAGAAATAATTATAATAGATTAATTTATTTTATGGATGAGGAAACTGAAGCTTATGGGTGATTCAAGGATAGAAGTAAGTTTGAGAGAACTAGCAGGGGACATTGAGGCTAATTCTCATTATAATCTACTTCCCCCCTGCCAC
>NW_006383015.1:3398209-3415946 GCF_000327345.1 Myotis davidii | reverse complement strand
AGAATTAAATTCTTTTATGATAAAGATAAAGGAGCTTTTCATTTTATCATTTAATATTTCCCTGTATCTGCCATGAAAGACAGAGTGATAACCACTGTTGGAGGCCCGCAGTAGAATATGTGGTCTTGGCTCTCAGAGAGACTCCAATTCAACATAAAGGGAAGAGAAGCAAAATCCTAAAGTTCTTACCCTTCCTTTTTACTGGAAGCTTGGGCCTGCAATTTGAAAAAAAATTTTTAAAAAATATTTAAGAGCTAATTTTCCCACTTTAATGTTCCCCTAGAATTCTGTATATCAATGCTATTCATGGTTTCCTCATGTATTGTAATTATGTGAAATTATATTTCACAATTATTTTTAATAATATGTTGGGGCTTGTTGAGTATGAAGATGAGTTTCTACTCATCCTGATTTTATAAGGTCAAGCCCAGAGCTTGACATACAGTAAGTGCTCAGTAGGTGCATGGGTTTATTTTATGTTTATTATTATAAAGGTACACACACCTTTTAAAATTTAAGCCTTATATAAGTGTATAATGTAAAAGTATAATCTAAAAAAGGCTAAAATATTTATAAATTGGTACTAAAACAGATGAGGCTTATTTACAAGTAAAATTAATTACATATATTTTTTGAGTGAAATATGAAACTTTTCCATCTCTTATATCCACATCTATTGCCCTGTACTAACCATGCTTAGCATTGTGATTCAGAAACCCCTAGACATTTTTTACATGTAGAAATGTGATTCTGAATTATAAATTAAATACATAAAGTGTTTTAAAGATATAAAATGACCCTTTAAAATATAGAAACTTTATGTGATTAATTACTTAATATTTATATTAAGAATCGGGCCTAAACCGGCAGACAGACATCCCTCTCACAGGGAGGACCCCTCACTCCTTACTGTGCCTGCAGCAGAGGCGGGAGAGGCTTCTGCCACCGTGCTGCACTTGCCAGCTGTGAGCCTGGCTTCTGGATGAGCAGCACTCCCCCCGTGGGATCACACTGACCACCAGGGAGCAGCTCCTGCATTGAGCGTCTGCCCCCTGGCGGTCAGTATGCATCATAGCGACCACCGTTAGGTTGATTTGCACATTAGCCTTTTATTATATAGGATTTTCACTTACATTGTAATATTTTTAGTCAAACTCTAAGTCTAATAAAAGCTGACTTATTTCTGTTTGTTAGGTTCTAACCCGCAATTTAAAAGGTATTTCTACTTCTCAGTTCTCATTTAGTAACTGTCAGTAATAATTCTTGATCCCCTAAGTAGATATCAGGATAGGACATATTTAATAAATGAATATTAAGAACTTTACACTGTTTCCCATTGTGTAAAAGTGTTTTCCTTTGCAGACATCAGTTCACATATCTTTCCTAGTTTCCTTTACTATTGTTTTACTGATGCTTAACTGTCTATTGTCTTGATTGCTGATGTAAAGCTGGAAAGGATATATGCTCTTTAGACTCCATACTACCGAGTACAGCTTCTCAGTGTTATAGAGTGGGAGTAGTGGCCTATAATCTAAAGGTTGTGTGGAAATTACAAAATGTTCAGTGAGAAATAAAATAAATAAAAATGGTACATTATAAAGAATAAATGATTTATGACTGAACTAAATAGATTTTTAGCTTGATAGATTGAACTAAATAGATTATTTAAATCAGAATTTTCTATATCCTAAACCAAATTATAGTTAATCAGTTCTATAACAGATTACTATGAAATAGAATTATGCTTGGTATGTATAAACATTATGTAGCCTCAGATAGAGGAAAATTTACTAGGCCAACAATATATCAAAAATAAAATATGGCAGAAAAGCTCTGTGAATCATAATGGACTCAAAGCTTAATATGTCTCCAATAACATGGTTCAACATAGATTAATGGTAAATATACAATAAGAGAATATGTTTTATCGTTAAAATTTATTTGATTTAGGTTGTAATTATGTCAGTGTGCATTAATCTAATGGTATACAAACTTGGAATAATATAAATTTAAATTTAGTGAGGGATTTGAGATTTGAAATGGTTAAGATAGTTAAAATAATTGTGATTAATCTTACGTGTAAAGGGAATATAAAAATTGATATTAAAACAGATGAGTCTTATTTACAAGTAAAATTGATTGCTATATTTTTTTGGTGAACAATCTCAGGAAAGTTACATAATTCATATGAAATGTGACATTTGTAATGTGCAATATGAGTACTACTAGATAAATTAGAAAGTTTAAAAAAAGTATTAAAGCTTCCATACTCTTTTCATAAAAAAGATGATGATGATTAGTGATAATATTAACGATTCCTGTATGCTACCACAAATATTAAATAGAAATAAATCAAGAGCTATTATTTACTGAATTTTCATCTCATTTTAGGTCATTTCAGTATATTATTTTCTTTTAGTCTTCGGGTTGCAGAGTATGTGAAGAGCTCAATGAAATATAACAGAACTATAACATGGGATGCAAGGGAAACATTGGGGTGACCTTGAAGATAGAAGGCTGTACATTTTGGACAGCCATGTATGTCATATATCCTTTATTCTATGGGCAGTGGGAAAGCTTTGAGGGTTATAAGCAGTCAAATTATATTATAGGATAAAAATATGATTACATGTACCAAAATAACATATATAGATTTATTTCATTTTTTTTATATTGGAAAACTTCTTAAAGTTTTAACATACCTCATGTTAATGAGCTTGTAAATAAAGAAACTTATTTTTTTTACATATATTTTATTGATTTTTTTACAGAGAGGAAGGGAGAAGGACAAAGAGTTAGAAACATGGATCAGCTGCCTCCTGCTGCCTCCTGCACACCCCTTACTGGGGATGTGCCCACAATCAAGGTACATGCCCTTGACCAGAAAAGAACCTGGGACCCTTCAGTCCGCAGGCTGACACTCTATCCACTGAGCCAAACCAGTTAGGGCAAAAGTTACTGTTTTTTAGCAGTACAAATTGATGATATCATTTTAGGATGGTGATACTGTGTTATAGAATTGAACAATCACCTACCCTTTAACTCCAAAACACAACAGCTAGAATTTACCCTATAGATTCTCCTCACATAAGTTCATATAAATTTGAGGATATCCATATAACCTAGAAGATCATGTCATTACTTAAGAAATAATGACCTATCATATGAACAAATAATTATAAAGAATCATAACAGCTAGTATTGTTGATATCAAAATTGGAACCCATATACATTGCTGGATTAAATCATTATTATATTCCTGCAGGGTAATTTGACCTTTAAGAAAGATTTAAGACAGACTTAGAAATGTAACTTTCAGTTACCTATCCTAAGGAATGTATTGGATTGATATTCAAAGATTTAAGTACAAATGAGCTAATATATTATTATTATTATTATATTAGCTTTATAGATTATTAATCAGTTCTATAATAACTAATATTATTAATTTAAAAAAAACAGTTAAATGAACTATGATAGAATACACAGTTGAATTTTATGTAGTCATTAATAATACATATTTATAGAATAAAAGGAAAGTAATAATACTTTGTAAAAAGGGAAAAAAGTTAAAAAATCATGTCTATACATATCCCATGTAAAATAGATATATACATATGCATTGAAAACATATATATATAAAATAATAAAAGCATAATATGCTAATTAGACCAGACAGCTAAACAACCTTCCGGATGTCATTCCGATAACCTTTCAGACGAAGCCACGGCGACAGGGGCCGAGGCAGAAGTGGCAGCCATGGCAGGTGGGGCCACGGCAGAGGCAATTAGGGGCGATCAGGCAGGCAGGCAGGCAGTTAGGGGTGATCAGGCAGGCAGCCAGAGTAATTAGGGGTAATGAGGCAGGCATGCAGGCAAGTGGTTAGGAGCCAGTGGTCCCGGATTGTGAGGGATGTCTGACTGCCAGTGGAATTGGGCCTAAACCAGCAGTCATACATCCCCTGAGGGGTCCCGGATTGTGAGAGGGTGCAGGCCAGGCTGAGGACACTCCCTCTCCCCCCACACCATGCACAAATTTTGTGTAATGGGCCTCCAGTATGGTATATAAAGAAATATATTTTGAAAAAAATATATATATATGAAAACTTATACCAAGTTCTATAGTAATAAATGCATGATAATGGGATTTTAGGTGTTTTGTTCTTGTGGTGATGTTTATCTCTACTTCCTAATTTTTCTACAATGATTAATTAATGAAAAACACTAAAGATATGTTTCATATGAATTCTGGACTGCATCCCCAACCTCCATAAAGCCTATGTCCTTTTAGGACTCTCATAAATTGTTCACCTAAAGGAATTACCTGGTATTTTATATTCTAAGGAGGACCACAGAATTGACCGGATCACTGGGGTCGTTGGTATCAATATTTGCATAAATTTGAATTAATCCATTTGTTCAGAAATTGCTTCATGCATTACCAAGAATATATTAGATTATCCGAGGTGCTGAAAGAATTAGAGAAACTTCTAAACCAATTTCTCAGCTCTTGTTACTGGTTTGCGTGCTCGCTTTGTAGATGTGACAGACTGACAGTATTCTTGTGTGGCTTCCTCATGGGGCAATGTTGCTTGTGACTCTAGCAAGTGGCATAACTCTGTCTAGGATGACTTGGCTCAGTGGATAGTGGTCGGCCTGTGGACCAAAGGGTCACGGGTCCTATTCTGGTCAAGGGCACGTACCTTGCTTTGTTGCAGGCTCCTCCCTGGCCAGTTCCTGGCCGGGCCTCCTGCAGGAGGCAACCAATTTCCATTTGTCTTTCCCTCTCTCTTTCAATCTCTCTAAAAATCGATGGAAAAATATCCTCTGATGAGGATAAAAACATAAATTACTGTAACAACAACAAAAAAAAACTTGCATGCAACATTAAAATTTATTTTAAAAATGTAAAAATACTTTGAAGTGTGACAGGTTTATATTTATCAGCCCCATAGGTCATCAAACCCTTTTGCTACTTAATGGATTTTCATTTTGCTCTGGATGTTCATGTATGTAACCTGTATCTCCCAGCTGCCTAATGGATATATTAAAAAGTTGTCTTTATATTCCAAATTACATCAAATCCTTGATCACCATGCCAGGTATCAATATTATTGATTTTCTAGATGAATACATTGTTATTGATACTCACAATAGCTCTGAAATCATTTCTCAACTTCCATAGGTAGAGTTTTTCCTTTTATATAATTCTAAGTAATATAATTCCTTCTCTCCTCTTTTTGTATCATGTTTGCTTTATAAAGATAGATGAATAACAGAAGTCTGAATATTTTTCCTGTTTGTTCTGTCACTGAAAGAAAAATATTGGTGTGCTTAAAGATAAGCAATTGAATGCTAATACTTTGGAAGAGCCATTTTAATCATTGTGATTGTAGTTGGAGCACTTTGAAATGCATGTAATGGAATGTAAAAATAGATTAAAATTACTTCAATAAATGCACTCACTCATTTGATTACTTTGCAGTTGGAAATAAAACCAGTCTTTCTAGAGGCTGTGGTATTTCATTTTGGGCTAATCACTGAATAAGATGAAGTCAGTTTTTGACATTTAGTGTATTGATGCTTTATCAAGCATTTGAATAAATTTGACTTCAGTGACTTATAGGGTTTCTCATCGAGATTTTCTTACAATTATATTAATCAATAATAGTAACTACGCAGTGCTATGCTTGTTTAATAAGCTTTCTAGAGGCTGTGGTATTTCATTTTGGGCTAATCACTGAATAAGATGAAGTCAGTTTTTGACATTTAGTGTATTGATGCTTTATCAAGCATTTGAATAAATTTGACTTCAGTGACTTATAGGGTTTCTCATCGAGATTTTCTTACAATTATATTAATCAATAATAGTGACTACGCAGTGCTATGCTTGTTTAAGTGAAGCCAGGGTGCTAAGAATTATCATTGTCTCTATGATAAGGTATGTATGAGACATTGTCTGGCAGCTCTCCTGATAAATACACCTGAGAGGCTATTGGTATTTTGTTTGAGATACTGTTTGCAGAATTTAAATTTGTTGGTAATTCTGTTTTTGTTTCACTAGCATCTTAAGAAAGACGCACCATTTTAGTTAAGCTGCATTCAACATTTGGCAGGCCTGCTCAGCGATAGCCTTGTTTATTCACGAGGTATAATGAGTCCTGTTGTTTCAAACGGACTTTCCCTGATCTCATGTTACCACTGTATTATGCCCTAGGCTCTAGATGCTTGAAATTCCTAGATTAAGTTTTCTACAAAACTGAACCTATCATATCTACCTATCAACCCCCAAATATAGTCATTTATTTTGCCTTGATGTTAAAAATAATGTGAATCTTTTGTGTTCCCCGTATTTGAAAATTACATTTTAATCATCCAATTCATTTTGGATCAAAACCTTGATGTTAGTTTCACTCTTCACTTTTCTTGATCTCTCTAACCATTCATATTAAAAGCTGCCCCCCAGATATGACCTGTATACCCTTTCACCTCTCATGTGTTCTGTCCTTTCCATCCACTTGTCACTGCCTTTCAATATCATTTAATTTGATTATTGCACTTACCTTCTAATCCCATGACACCATTCACTCCCTTGTTCTTTCTCAGTATAGTACTTTTTCCTTATGGCCAAAATGGCTCTTGAAATTATGTATTAAAGTATTTTAATTTAATTTTTAAATACCATTGATGACTCATCACTGCCTGTAAAACAGGATGCTTTTTTCTTCGGGTAATCAAGACTCAACTACAGTTCCCCAAACTATCTTTTGAGCTCTGTAAACTCACTTCTATATTTTTCAACTTGCCAACTCTCACTTCTCAATATTTTTTATGTTGGGTTTAACCCCAGTGGATCATTTACCATTTTCTGAACATTTCCTTTTTAAGGCGCTCTCCTCACCTAAAGGTTCTCCATAACTTAATCATTATAATCAACTGCATAGTTGTTGTTGTTTTTTTAATTTTAATGCTATTTTTTACCATGAAAGTTTTGTGGGTTATTTCTGAAATGTTAGTCAATTTTTATGTCTTCTATACTCATGTTTTTGTTAATTTATTCAAAATATTAATGTTCTTGAATATATAGTATTTGTATAATTCTGTTTTATATTGTGGGTAAAAAGCTCCTCACAGTATGCAATGCATACATAACTAGTTGTGTGTGTATATGTGGTCATGCGTGCAGAATTTATGTGTGTGTGTGTGTGTGTGTGTGTCTCTGTGTGTCTGTGTGTCTATGTGTGTGTGCCTATTTTACATTTGGTCATGGTCCAATTCTGGCTTCTCCACATCAGTTGATTTTGCACACAAGATGTCTTAACTTTCTTCTGTTGTTCTGACCTTCACTCATCATCCAGCAGCTGCCTTAGTTTTTTTCTTTAATCTTTCACTACTCAGCTAATTTAGAAATACTATTTTAGATGAAAAGAGCATATAAGCATCCACTGAGGAATCCCTGGTGGTTTAATTATCACTGATTTTTTTAGAAGCAATTTGAAATGGTCTACAATTGTGGTTAAGTTAGCAATAAGTTTTCAGTGGTGTGGACATGGCAATAAGTGTTAAAAAATTAAACAAGCCTTTTCGGATTTAGGGTGGATTTGAATGCCAACTTTCTCTCAGCAAAGCTAATAGAAGAGTCCTTATAGTCAGGGCTTCTTTACAAATCCAAATCTTTATTGAGTGTGGGTGCGTTTGTTTGTGTTTAATCTTATGAGGGAAGAATAAAAGTCTCTTTGGGAAAAACTGTAGTTTGCAAACAACTTAAATCCTTTCTGTATACCCTTCATTTTTGAATCATGAAACATATTCAGTAAAAGTGGCCAGCAAATACTATCAGTGATCTTTAATACATCTCCTGTTTGTTTATACAAAGGAAACAGATTTGAGGAATAAACTGGTACACTGAGTTTAGCTACTGAGTAGATAACCATAATTTTTATGGAAGACTATTTGACAACAGCTTAAGGGATACACAGAATAAGAGCATTAAACCATATAAAAGGATTAGACTGGTGTTCTCTCAGTAATGGGGTGAGTTGCATAAATCTGGAATCTGAATGGAAGAAGAAATGTGTGCATCTTAATCTCAAACACAAGAAAAACATGTTCATTCTTAAGTATGCATTCAATATTTTAAATAATACATATGTTTTTCTAACATCCATATGGATTTTCTGAGCTCTGTTATTCTGAAATGTAAGCCAAGCATGGTAAGACAAGTCCTTATCATTTAATGGAAGGAATTAGGCAAAGTATAAAAATGTTGTACTAGTAAGCCACATTTCCCCAAGTTTGTTATATGGCATAGAAGTCCTGCAAGGTGTTTAATGAAAAAAAGAAGTGTTTGTGAATAAATGTTTTAAAAATATTGTGCATATTATGTCTTTCTGTGTTGAAGTCAGGTCGCTCATTAGCATGACAAGGACTGTGAGCATTTGGCAACGCATTGGAAGCCAACTTCCCTCAAAATTATTTCAGCACAAGATACTTTCCAAGCCAAACATTTTTTCCCCTCTCAAACCACCATATTAAAATTCATTAAGACACATGCTCTGGCATACTGTTTTAAAATGTTATCAATTAAAAAATTTGAAGCAAGATTTTCTTTGCAATAGCCCAGAGTGTTGAGCGCATGAGGTAGAACTTTAGAGGAACCCCGGGCTGCTGCTGGATGGAAACGTTCTCTGCACTAACTATGGTCTATTCCATCTGACCTCGCAGAACTCGCCTTTGAGCCTCCCTCTGTGTGCTGCCTTGAGGATTGCCTACAGAAATTTATTTTATCAGCATTAAAGTGCTATAAAAGGCCCTGTGCTTTCCAACTTAATTTTGTCTCAGACTATCTGGCAACTGCAATTTTTCAAGTCAGTTAGGTTTCACTTGCAACTGAAATGACTGTTTTAAACATGTTGTACTCCCCTCGGGTCTCGGAGGACACCCCTCCAGCTGTGTTGCTCATTAAATGACTTTGCTTCTTACTTCTCAGTGGAAATGTAAATCTTATGGGAGGTCCTCTGCATAGCTCTAAAACTTACCTGCTTCTTGCCAGTGCTTTCCTACTTATTAAAATAGTGGTGTTGGCCTAGCGAGTTTGTCTCAGTGGATAGAACATCAGCCTGCTGCATGACAGGTCCCCGGTTTGATTCTGGTCAAGGGCATGTACGTTGGTTGCAGGCTTGAACCCCAGCCCTGGTCTGGGCTCAGGTAGGAGGCAACCAATGGATGTGTCTCTATCTGTGTTTCTCCCCCTTCCTATACTCTCTCTAAAAAATCAATGGAAAAACATCCTTGGGTGAGGATTAACAACAACAAAATAGTAGTCTGCTTTTCTTATAGGAGGTCTGAATCCAATCCTCTCCTGCATTCTCAGAGCTCCAAACAAATTTTCCTTCTTTATCTCATATTTTTATTGAGTTTGTCTCCTTTAGATTTTTCACATCAATATTTAAAAACAAGTTTTGTTCCTATCAAAGCAAGAAGATAGCACTAAAAACTTACAAAACAGCAAAACATGCAAACCTTTATTCTATACTAGAGGCCCAGTGCACATAATTTGTGCACTGGCAGTGGAGGGGATCCCTCAGCCTGGCCTGTGCCCTCTCGCAGTTCAGGACCCCTCGGGGGATGTTCACCTGCTGGCTTAGGCCCGATCCCCCCTAAGCTGGCAGTCGGACATCCCTCTCGCAGTCTGGGATCCCTTGCTCCTTACTGTCCGCCAGCTCACTCCTTACCGCTTGGTTCACTGCTCCTTAATGGCAGGCTTCTTACCTCTGCACTCGCAGCTCCTTAGCACTGTCATGGAGGCGAGAGAGGCTCCCGCCATTGCCGATGCGCTCGTCAGCCATGAGGCTGGCTTCTGGCTGAGCAGCTGCTCCCCCTGTTGGAGCACACTGACCACCAGGGGGCAGCTCCTGCATTGAGCATCTGCCCCTGGTGGTCAGTGTGCATCATAGCAACCGGTCGTTCTGATCATTCCACTGTAATGGTCACTTAGGCTGTTATTATATAGATACTAGAGGCCCAATACACGAATTCATGCACAGGCGGGGTCCCTTGGGGTGACCTGCAAGGATTGGGCCTCAGCTCACAACTTCAAGCTTATAGCCCAAGCTCGCACCCCCAGCCTCACAGCCCTGAAGCCCCACCTGACACCCCACTTTAGCCTGATGCCACCCCCTCACCTGCTCCACCATCATGCCTGTGGGAGGATCAATTAGGGACAGGCCCCCCGCCTGGCTCCCTCAGCCCTGCCCCCCCACCTCTGTTAGCTGTCTGCAGGATAATTGGCAGGGCAGCCGCCTTGGCCTGGCACCGCCTGCTCACCTGCTCCACCTTCCTGCCACACTCCTGCTCTCGCTGGTGCCCATCTGGGCCGGTAGTGCCTCCACTGCTGCCTGCTGCCAGCGCCACGTTGCCAATGCCTACCATGTTCTGTGCCGCCCCTTGGTGGTCAGCATACATCATAGTGAGTGGTCAAACTCCCAGTCAAACTCCTGGTTGAACGACTGCCCAAGGTGACAATTTGCATATTAGGCTTTTATTATATAGGATACCCTTCAGCAATCATCATCACTCTCCTCCCGTCTGGAGTCAATATTTTTGAAAGAATTGTCTATACTTGCTACCTTCTAGTTCTTCTTAGTAAATAAGTCATCAATCTTGTTCCTGTACATAGTATTTACTCTGAAATTTACTTTCAAATAGTAGCCACTAGGAGTTTGTGTCTAACAACTTTACTATTCTTTAAGAAATACTTCAAGAGAACTGATTTAAATTTCTAAGTTTCTCTGATGTATATGACTTATGGTTTACCTACATATATGATTACTATACTCACTGATAATTGAAAAAGGAATTCTATAAAACATATTAAGTAGATAAAGCAAGTTTTTATTTCCAAGATCAGAAATAGAGACAAGATAATGTTCCTATTGTCTTTTTAAAATGCTAGTTTCTTCTCCCTCAATCCATTTGAACATCCCAGAAGTCATAAAGTATCTTCTCTATCATGTATCTCTTCTCTACCTATATTTTTTATTGATGAGGCATAAATAAGTGAGAGATTTCTCAGCGGATTAGGAATATGCATTACTCTTCAAATGGTTTAGGTTGATTTATTTCTTTAATAAGTAACACCTTTGAATTTAACCAAGGCTTTTGTTTATAACATCATCCATTAAATTCTTAGCCCTTCTGATCATATCTAAATTTAAGAATTTTTTTAACCTTTTAAAAAGTATAATAAAGACTTCTCAGTATATCAGTGAGGTGTGTTTAAAAGGCTAGGGTGTTTTGAATTAAGGTTCAAACTTTATCCTTAACGGCTCATTTTATTCCTATTTAGAACACTCTTAAAATAAGTGAATTACTTTGATAATTTTCCTATTATATTCTAAAATGACTCACTGAATTTGAAATGAAAATTATTTTAATAACAGTGACAGGAAAGTTAATATAACTTCCTTGCTGCAAGTTTGTTTCATATGAGCTCATTTAGAAAGTGAAAATGTATTGGATATAACTAATCCACATTCGGTAGTTTTGGTATATATATATGGGAACTCAAATCATAATGGTAGACCAATTTTTATGAGTAGTATTTTAAAACAAAGTATCTAGGTTCTCTACAAATAGAAAGGGCTAGTAAAAATAGAATATTGGTCTCCTGCATGTTCCTTTTCCTAGTCTTTTGCTATTTGCTTAGTCTTTTTCCATTCCCTTATGTTGATTATATCATTTTCTCTTAAACTTTTCCTTCCAAAATGCTTATCTCTAAGAATAGTTGTTGAGATAGAGACAATAAACTTGTTTGGCTGGTAGCATAAAGAGCAAATTATGAATATATCTGATATCTCACAAGTTAAATGGGTAAATTTTATTTAGTACTTTTTAAAGTATTTTCTCATTTAATCCAGATAACATCCATTTGAAACAAACAATAAAATTATGCCATGAATTTTGCAAATGAAGAAACAAATTTAGACTTGTGAACTAGAGAGACCCCCGAAATGGGACCCTCACTCTGTCCTGCAGACTTACGGCGACCCCAATCAACCGCAGGAGACGTCACTTGATGCAAACAGCAAGAGGTTTTATTCCAGCGCGCTGGGGCTCAACTCGAAACTCACGCAGGAGTGGAGTTGGGCCCCGGGCAACAAGTCTTTCAGATATTTATAGGCGCGGCTTAGAAACAAATTTAGACTTGTGAACTAAATAATACCTACAATTACACTTTTTTTAAAATTAAAAAAATTATTAAAATATTTCAGCCTTTTATAAAAGAGAACAACTTGTATATTTACCAAGAATATATGTATTGGCTATGGTTTTCATCGTAAAAAAAGTAAGTTGGTCTTCCCCTACGATTACACTTGATAAGGGACTTAGAACACAAATCTATCTTTGATTTCCTGAAATTAGTCAATGACATATATTGAAATCTTTAGATTATCCAAAATTAATTTAGTCTTTAGGATATTAATTTTCTTTATTTTATTTGGCCATAGTTAAAATTCCTACACAGTATCTGAGCATCAGCAAGTGATGGTGCTGTTGTGATAATATGAGTCAATAAGAATAAAAACCAGTGCATTTTTTAAAAAAGGAGTGAGCCTTACTTACATTTGTTATCTTAAATAGTTGAGAGTTGATTCTAAAAGTCTATAAAGGTTCTGTCCAATGTGGTGATTGTGAGATAAACGTTGTAAATATTGCAAGTAATGAGAATTTATATTTAGCTATGATTAAGGAATTATATTGGCAAATTTTAGAAATGACTTTTTGTAATATGTTTGTACTCTTAGATTAATGTTAGTACTAAGTTTATAAAATTCTATTATAATTGATCGATACATCAAATTGATATTAACAGTACTAGTCATTTCAATACATTTATGTTTTACATCAGAAGAGTACCTTACGTCCTCATGTTTCAACCTTCTTACATTTAGTATTAATAACTTCTACCTCATTCAGTGTCTGCCATCAGAATGTAAATTACTCCTTTTGTTAAAAATTATGGGCAGTTTTCTATTTCCTCATATACTTGAAATTCTGTACTGAACATTGGTTTTTAAGAAAAAAATTGTCATGCAGCCAGTGTGGTTCAGTGGTTGAGCATCAACCTATGAACCCGGAGGTCGGGTTCGATTCCTGTTCAGGGTACATGCCTGGGTTTCGGCTCCAACCCCAGTAGGGGATGTGCAGGAGGCAGCTAATCAATGATTCTCTCTCATTGATGTTTCTCTCTCTCCCTCTCTTTGTAATTATAACTATTTTGTAGGCCATGATATATGTTAAGGAAACATTTAGTGCATTATTCACATTCTCCAAAATATGGTTAAAATGTTTATTGGAAATCTTTCTTTGAATTTTTAACATTTTGACTTCATTGAAATTTTATGGTAATTCAATTTTTATTAAATTTGCTTATTTTAATTTTACAATATAATTTATAGTAAATCCACAGAATTGTACAACCATCGACACAATCTAATTTTAGGATATAGCCATCATTACCAAAAAAATGTCTATAATCATCATCAATCTTCTTTCTCACCTCCATGTCTAAGAAACAGCAAAACTGATTTCTGCCTCTCTATATTTGTCCATTCTAGACATTTTACATAAAATAGTGGGGTTGGCAAAAGCAGGTTTACAGTTCTGAGTTCATAAAACAGTTTATTCTTTTATTATTTATTAATTATTGTATTATTTATTTGTATTACAACTACAAACATACTTTTGCTAACACCTATAGCAGTGATGGTGAACCTTTTGAGCTCGGCGTGCCAGCATTTTGAAAAACCCTAACTTAACTCTGGTGCCGTGTCACATATAGAAACTTTTTGATATTTGCAACCATAGTAAAACAAAGACTTATACTTTTGATATTTATTTTATATATTTAAATGCCATTTAACAAAGAAAAATCAACCAAAAAAATGAGTTCACGTGTCACCTCTGACACGCGTGTCATAGGTTCGCCATCACTGACCTATAGAGTCATGTTAGTTCTTTTCTGTCTGGCTTATTTCATGAAGCATTATGTTTTTAATATTTATTCATGTCAACATTTATAAATAATTCGTTCCTTTTTATGATGGAGTAATATTCATATATATGTATATACATGGCATATTTTTATCCATTTACTAGTTTATGGATAATTGGGCTTTTATGACTTTTTGGCTATTGTGAATAAAGCTTCTATGAGCATTCCTCTATAGTTCTTGGTGTAGCCATCTGTTTTAATTTCTCCCTGCTAGATACCTAAGTGTAGAGGTGTTGAGTTATATGATAATTTTTATGGTCAGCATTTTGAGAAACTGGGAAGCTGTTTCCAAAGTCCCTACACCATTTTGCATTTCTACCAGCAATGTTTGAGTGTTCCAACTTCTCCCATCACCATCATCACTTATTTTCTGTCTTTTGATTATATTCTAGTGAATGTGAAATCATATTTGATTATATTCTATATTTGCATTTCTCTAATGATTAATACTCTTGAGAAGTTTTTTATTTTGTTCTTCTTTTACATATTGGCCATTTTTATATGTTCCTTGGAGAAACATCTACTCAATTTCTTGGTTCAGTTTTGAAATTAACTCTTTATTTTTTTAATATATCTTTATTTTTGAAAGTATTACAGATATTTCCCTTTTTCCCAATTTACCATGTTATGTTTTTTAAATATATATTATGGATAAAAATTCCTCATCAGATATAAAACTTGCAAATACTTTCACCCATTATGTGGTAGTCTAAGGAACATAAAAGTTTTTAATTTTGATGAAGTTCAGTTTATCCATTTTTTGATTACTTGTACTTTTGGTACAACCTAAGAAATAACTAATTAATCCATGATACTGAAAACTTATCCTATGTTTTATTTTAAGAGTTGTATAGTTTTAACTCTTAAAATTAGGTGTGTGATCCATTACAAGTTAATTTTAATGTATGATCTAGTGATCAACATTCACATTTTTGCATATGGATGTCTATACCATTTGTTTAAAATACTATTATTTCCCATTTAATTTTCCAGGCATCTTTGTTAAAAACCAATGACCATAAATGTAAGGGATTATTTCTGGGTTCTCGATTATACGACCTTTAGACAGATCTTCTGGGTTCTCGATTATACGACCTTTAGACAGATCCCACAGCCTCTGATAGTTTCTTCTCACGCATACACTGATACACACTCTTCTGTAAACATATATATATATAATTGATTTCAGAGAGGAAGGGAGATGGAAAGAGAGATAGAAACATCAATGATGGGAGAGAAGAAAATCATTGATTTGCTGCCTCCTGCATGCCCCATGCCCCATTCTGGGGATTGAACCTGCAATCTGGCATGTGTCCTGACCAGGAATCGCACCCTGAACTCCTGGTTTATAGGTCAATGCTCAACCACCGAGCCTCACCGGCTGGACATTTTCTGTAAACTTTAGTGGGGACCCATTATATAGCTTTTATTTCTTCTACTGAACCAGAAGTCAGAAAACCCTTCTTTAAAAGTCCAGATAGAAAATATTATGAACTTGTGGCCCTACAGCCTATGATGCATCTACTCAGTCTGATGCTGTAGCACAAACACATTCACTGACAATATATAAAAGAGTGAGTGTGCCTGATCCAATAAAGAATTATTACTACAGCAAGAAGCTGGCCCATGATTCAGGGTTTTCTGACCCCTTTATTACTACTATGGGTACTTAAACTTTTATGGAATTAATGAAAATGTTCCTCATATCCCACACAACTTCTGCTTTACCTCTTTTAGAAGCTCTTTAGTTCTTCCATAGCTCTCTTAAATGATGATGTGGACAGAATGCTTTGGTATGTCTAAAGTATAGTGAGACTATTGACCTCTTTCTCCTGGATAGCCATTATTCTTTTTAATGCAACCTTAGTTTTTATGTAGCAATATTGCAGTTTTGGCTTATGCCATTTATGTAATCACCTAATTTCCTAGTTATTTTTGATCAGTAAATTTTTTTGAATCATACTTTTCTCGTATTTTTGTGTACTTTCCATTTATCCTTTCTTATGTCGTCATATTCACTTGATCCCACGGTATTGCAGTTTTAAACAAGATCTCTTGACTTTTTTCTAGGACTGTAATTAAATTACAAAGATTTTTTAGGTGGTGAGACCCCAATCCTACTTGAACTGGCCCCATAGACCACGTAACACAGTGCAGTCAGCTCTGCCATTGTTTGTCTATGCTTTCTACCAAATAATAAGATTTGCAACACAAGAAGACATTTTAGTAAATTCAAGAAGCAATGAACCCCTAGAATTTTAACATTATATTTCTAATTCTAGTTTTCCACAGACTCTATATTTTTGGAATTTTCATATGCCAACATTATCATTTGTAGCATAGAAACAATAAAGCCAACTGTTGTGAATGCTAAATTAGGCACTTAAGATGTGGTGATTTATGAGCAAAACTTCTTAAACATAGAATACTCCATCAAGGGGCGGAAGGGTCAAAACTCCTCAGCTGGTAAATTGAATGTGTATGGATTAAAGTAAGTAGGCAATACTTATGTGTGTGTCTTTAGCTATGATCTGTCATACTTTGCAATAATTACTGTCAAGGCAACCATAAAAGAATATTGAACTATAAAAAAGAGGAAAAGGGAAGAATCTATGCTTGGTTCCCTTCCCTTCCCTTCCCTTCCCTTCCCTTCCCTTCCCTTCCCTTCCCTTCCCTTCCCTTCCCTTCCCTTCCCTTCCCTTCCCTTCCCTTCCCTTCCCTTCCCTTCCCTTCCCTTCCCTTCCCTTCCCTTCCCTTCCCTTCCCTTCCCTTTCCTCTCCTTTCCTTTCTTTTTCTTTTTCTTTTCTTGTTCTTTTTTTTTGTAAAGTAATGACTTGCTATAATTTCTAATTTATGATTCTAGGATTCAGCTGTTGTCAAGATGAAAATGCATTTCTTGGCAATACAAATTTGAAAGCTGTCAATAAATTCTGTCATTTATTCCCATTGTTTTCATCATGCACTGAAAGATAAGAAGTACAAAGCCATATTTAGAAGAATGACAGATTGTCCAGCCATATGCTATAGTAACTCTATAGTCAAATATATGTTTTGCAGAACACAAGGTATACAGTCATCTTTTCCAAAACTACATTTTGAGTTGCAAAACTTTTCACACTATCTAAACAACCTTATTACAAGCCAATAAGACAGAAAAACTAAAGTTTTATATCCCAAAGAAAGTATAGAACATAAGGCCAGTTATCAGATACCAGGAAAAAATAGGAATTGAAAGTAGAGCAAGATAATTGGAATAGAGGATCTGAGATAGAACCTTGAGAACTGCCCACCTCAGACTCATTTCTTTATAGCCCTAGTTTCTGAATTTAGGAGGAAATCTGGAGAAGATGAAAGTATTCTCATCTTGGGAATAATTGAGGAGCTTATGATAATTGTAAGAACCAAATATTTAATGTGAATAAAATTTCACTTACTTGAATATTTGATTTTGCTTATCAGAATGAAATATTTTATAAATTCCAAGTCAAATTGCTATAAATTCCATGCAAAATATAGGCAGTTACTTAAACATTGTGTCATGTGTAGCAAATTACCTCTAATATTTTCAAGTTATCAATATACACACAATGATTGAAAATAACATGAGAAAAGATCATAGTTTTTGGTTTGCATTGTTCTCATACTGTAAGGAAAAGCTTGAGTTGTCTCCCTACTCCTCTTT
>NW_006383015.1:3389047-3398098 GCF_000327345.1 Myotis davidii | reverse complement strand
TGAAAAGGTTTCAGCAAATCATTACTAAAAATATACTTCTACATGATTTATGTCATCTTACATATATGAGCTTGGACTTCATCTATTATCATGTTTTGATTGTATAATTCAGTAGTTTTCCAAGATAGCCAACTATTATATTTTTCCAGTGTGAAAAAGAACAGTTTCTTTTGAAAAAAGTTAAAACTAGAACCTGCCTTAATTTTGGAGACAAAGACAGTGATGAATACTTTTAATAATGGGTAAAAGAACCAACATCTGATTCTAAAGAGGAATAATCTTAAGAACACTAATGATTTTACAAAAAATAGCAAAGGTGTTAAGAGGAATAAAGTATATAAGCTGCCTGTAATTATTCAGAGTTTAAATTGTATGCTTCTCATTTGGTGAATTATTCAGACTATTTCTCTCTCTTTCTCTTCTCTCGCTTATCTTTCACTGCTTATCACTTCCAGAAAAAGTGGACTAAAAATGCAGAAACAGAAGGAAACCCTCAAATCATAGCTATTTCCATTTTCTCTCCACTATTCAGAATAATTGTTTTAGAATTGCAAATTTTTAAAAGCTAGTACAACAGAAACTGAAATTACTCTACAAGAAGATGAAAGAGTTCTGGGCAGCTATTTTATAAGAATTGGCATTCTTTTGCCTCAAATGGATTATACTTCTGTGTACTAATACATAGGAATCTTTTTTTCTGCATTAAATATATGTCTATAAAGTAGATATAGCTGTGTAATATATGTATAAGTAGAAACAAATAAATAGAAAATTTTATTAAGCTCGATAATTCCAGAAAAAGTAGGTACCCTACAAGTAAGAAAATAGATCACAATTACTCATCACCTATAATAATAACTACATAGAAATAAGGTCTCTTGGACTATGACAAAATTATATATTGGAAAACAATTATTGATCTCAGGCAGAATACCTTTCCCATCTCCTGGGAGTCAGTAATTTAAGATGATCCTACTATAATGTAATGAAATAGTAATAAGTGAGCGTGTGACAAGATACCTTATGGCAAAGATTTGATGGTCTTGTGTGCTAAGGGACAAGGTACTGAGGTGAGAGAGGAGCAGAGACAGGTTTTTAACTTTGAATTGTATTATAAGCCACTTTCACTGTTCAGTCTCCTCCAAGGGACTGCACGTAGACTCAAGAAGCAGCCCCAAGAGAGAGGAAACCCCTTAAGTAATTCCACATGTCTCAGCTGAGAGCCTGAGGTGCTATCTCCAATTCTTTCCCCCAGCACTGCCTCACTTACTAAAAACCTGTCCTGTTTTCCAGTGTCTCTCCCTAACTTCTTATCTTCTAACCCTCAGCCTCTTAGAATCAGAAAATTCCTTGAGGGGAAACCATTGCCAAATATTGAGCTCACATCCCTATGCCTGTCTTTTTTCCAGAATCTCCACCTCTTAATTTTTGATTTCTTTGGCTGCCCTGGACTCCAATTTACATACATATTTATTGATTACCTATTATAGTATGGAGCTAGGAACTAAGGTAAAACTGAGTGCAAAAACAGATGTGGTCTTTGCCCTTATACAATTTAAATCCTATTGGATGACTAAGACGTATCACATAATTACACAATCACCGGTAAAACCGAAATTGGGATGAGTGGCAGGAAACACAAGGTTCTACAAAACCATATATGAGGTGAATTTACTGAGGTCAGGAGGTGATGCTTTATTTCTGATTGAGAGAAGGTAAGAAACAGTTAAGAGAGATGGAGAGTGAAGAGCATTCCTGGAAGACTGAGCACAGAGGTCAAAGACCTATGCATCATAGAGAGAATCAGAGCTGAAAAGACGGATCTGCCCGGATGAGAGCGCTTTGGGGACTATGACTTGTGAAAAGACCCTATATGCTGCTGGAGGCCAGTTCATGTGGTGCCTTTTAAAAAAGACAAGCTAAGCAGCTTTATTTTTATTCTCAGAGCAATGAGGGGTCATTGGAAGATTTTAAGCAAGGGAATAGCACAATGGGAAGTGCTTACTGGAAATATTAGCTGACTGCATGGTAGCTAATGGCCTGTACTTCATTAAATATTATGATACCAATTTGACTGTTGAAGAGAATAAAATTCACAAAGATTAGCAGACATATTCATGGACTTAGAACTACTAAGTGATGGCATTGGGACTGAAACTCAGACCGGTGCTCCTCCCCGTAACGCAAGTTGCCTTACGTGAAAGGGAAAAGGCATTCAGAGAAAGGACTTTAAGGTGAACCCCCGGGGTCTGGCTTAGTCGCCAGATGACACATAGAGATGAGAGATCAATCTGCTGCTTTAGCTGCATCCCACAAATTTCAGTGCGCAGTGTTTTCGTTACCTTTCAGTTCTAAATATTTTCTAAAATCCATTAGGAATTATATTTTGACTCATAGGTGATTAAGAAGAGTATTTTTAAACTTTTAAACATGAAGTTGAACAATTACTTCTTAAATTGTTAAATGAAATTGTGCTGTGGCTGGATTATATGCTGTATATAATGTGGATTATTTGAAATACCTTAAGCCTGGCTTAACAGACCTGTGGGTGCTCCATTCCACGTGTGCTGAAGTGTGTGTGTATTGTTTCCTGTGTTCACTAGGTCAAACTTGCGAACTCTATCATTCAAACCTTCCATGTCCATCTGACTGTGTCTGCCTGGTGTATCAGTTCTTAAGATATGTTAAATGTGTACCACTTTTGTTGTGAATTGTTGATTTCTCCTTATGGTTGTGGCAGTTTTTGAAGCTATGTTATTGGAGCATATGTTAGAACTGTCCTATCTCCCTGGTCAGCTGAGCCCCTTTTCAATCTGTGCTGATATTCTTTGTCATTAACAATGCTTTTTATCTTAAAGTCTACTTTGTCTAGTAATACAGCCACATCAACTTTCTTTTTGTCACAGTCTCTATCTCTGGAGTTTAGTCAAAATAATTTTATTAATACTTTATTGAAATATAATTCACATATCATAAAATTAATCTGAGTTTTGTCCATTTGCATTCATTTTGATTACCTATATTTTCAAATTAGAAGAAGCAAAAAAGAGAAAGACCAGGTTGGTGTAGACATTGATGTTATGACCCGTGAGAAATAGTTGAAGGAACTAGGTATGTTTATCCTAAAGGAGAAAATGTTGGTATTTGGAGCATGTCAACTATCTTCAAATATTGCAGATTATGAATTTATTCTGCTGGACTCCGGAGAGCTAACCAAGGCCAATGTGGGTATATGCAGGGAATACATTTGAATTCTCCGGATTCTCTAGGGATGGGTGTTGTCACAACAGCAGTGGAGTTTTCTTGTTATTGAAAGTATCTAAGCAGAGTTGGATAACTTCATGTTAATGCTATTGTAGAAAACATCCTTTGGGTAGATAAATGAACCTTGCAATGTCTGACAGTTCTTCCTATTCTTTAATTCTGTGACTCTCTGATATAAAATTACATGTAACACTTCCAATTTATTAAATGATAAAAGAACCCAGGTATAAAAATACAGTAAAGTACCTATAATGAAAATAAACTTGCTCATAGTTCAAACTATTTTTTTGAACTTTAAAATATCCTTTTATAACAGTGGTTATAATGCCTTATGTGAAGTGAGAAGCCAGATTCTAGGTAGTGTGGCAAGTTAGAAATGCCAGGTTATATGACAAAACATCAATCCCCTTGAAAGCTTTCTTGAGAAATATTGATCATTAATAAAAAAAAACTATTTAGACATGCTAGAAATTGCTGTATATATAAAATGAATGGAGAATTATTATCAGGCTTTATGTCTAACTTGATTGTTGGTATAAAATTGATGGTTCTGTTGTTAGCATGAGGCATTATTAATGTGCTCAGCTTGCAGCTAGCAGTGCTCCAAACAACTGCAGACAGCATCATCCTATTAAAAACAAAGACAAAGCTGTAAATGTTCTAACTTCTTAAGTAAAGGATGATACCTGCAATCTGGCAGATACATTTATGATTGCTCAATGAGGCCTGTTTTATAGCCTTGCTACCAATAATTAATATACCTTTTACTTTTGCCACCAGATGGCAGGAGAAGGCATTACTTAAATAAGAGTTTGCAGTTAAAGTGCTTTCATATTTTTTACATAATTAGGTTGCTGGGATCGGTGCATAACTAAGTTTAAATTCAAGTATTCTGATCTTAATTTAAGATGCCTGGGTTGTAGAACTGGCTAAGAGTGCTATGCAATATCTGAACTGGTATTAGAAATGGGGAGGTGGCAGTATTTCAAAGTTGCAGACAGAGTTTTGTTTGGCAGAGGGACAATCCTGATCTGGAGCAGTGACTAGGACCCTGGTGAAGCGAGGACTGGTGTGAGGAGAGGGGAACAACTATTTGGTTCTCCTTTTGGGCTTGGCTTATGTAAATGTGAACAGCAAGGAGCTTGACCATTCTGGAAAACTTATTTTTTTATACTTATTTTATTAGACATGAAAACTAAGCAATAGCTAACATATACATTTTAAGAATAAAGAAAACATGCATCAATATTCAATTTTTACAGTTCTGCTTATTTATAAACAAAAAATCCTTTCCTAGTTTAATAGTATAAACCTTAAAGATTGTCACTCAATATACCTCTTGGAAATGCAAAATATCTTTTATCTGCTAATGACGATAATTAAGTTCTACATTTTCTAAAAGACCAGCGATTAGGTTCCATGATAAACATGCCACAGTGACCATTATCGTTGAGGAGGGGTTGCTTCTAATTCAGCCGTGGGCAAACTACGGCCGGCGGTCCGGATCCGGCCATTTGAAATGAAAAAAACTAAAAAAAAAAAAAAAAAAAAGACCATACCCTTTTATGTAAGGATGTTTACTTTGAATTTATATTAGTTCACACAAACACTCCATCCATGCTTTTGTTCCGGCCCTCCGGTCCAGTTTAAGAACCCATTGTGGCCCTCGAGTCAAAAAGTTTGCCCACCCCTGTTTTATATTCTCGCATAAAACCCTTCCATACCATGTGTGTGCACACGTGTAGGTGTGAGTGCTGTTTGCACATGATACGGTCATTACAGCGAGAGAGTGTGGACTTTTGGGACCCTAAGGAGGACCAATGGTCTATGTGACAGGTGGGCAGTTTTCCTTTTCTTATGTTTCTCCTCTCCACTCCCTCCCATCCTCTTCTACTCCTGCACACTTCACTGCCAACAGGCCAGGGGATGAGACGAAACGTGCTAGAGGACAGCCCGGAGAGGAGCAAGGGGCAGGCGACCAGATGGCCTGCCAAGGGGGCAGGCAGCTTCCCCAGCTATGGCATTAGGCAGGCGGGTGGTGAGAACCGAGATGATTTTATACTGCTCATGTGTCCATTTTCTTTATCAGCCTAACATGCAATCAGCTGTGACTATCACATGACCAGTGAGGGATAGCTTTAACACGGTAGGCCATGGGGAAAGTGAAGCAGTAAGCGGCCACTCCTGGAAACTACACGGTGGCTGGACAACATGGGTTGACTCAACCGCAGGCTCCTTACTGGAAGAAGTCCAGGCAAGCAGAGAGTATAGAAATCGACACTACGTATGCTTATGTTAGGGAAGGGCAACAAGAACTATGAAGTAGGAATAACAGCAGGCGTCAGCAGCACAGTGAAGGGAGATGGGAAAAGAAACGGGGGAGGTTAAGGGTCACAGAATGAGAGAAACTAGAGTCCTAAGTCCTGAGGGACTAAGTTCCTGGAACAAATGCGCAGTAACTTGAGGGGAAGCCCCTCTGGTAGAACTGCAAGGTGGTAAGGCAAGTGTTACCCTGAGTTGCCTGTGCCAATGAAACCAATGAGGCTGTTGGACTCTGGCCGGAGAGAGAAGGCTGCACCTGGGAGCTAAGAGACTCAGATCTAGGTGGTGGACAAAAGCAAGGACAGGAAATGTAATAGGTTGCATGACCAGGGCATCTCCAAAGAAGAATTGCATTTGAGAGCAAAAGTGATTCTTTTAGCTATTGGTAGCAGAAGGGGGTTTGTTTTCAGGGAGGGATGCAGGGCAGTGCAGAGAAATGGTTCTGGGAGGAAGAGACTGATATTTTTATCTCAGAACATACTATGAGGTGTTGGTTTTTGTTTTGTCTCCTCACATTAGCTATCCAAACGTTTCTAATGCTACTTAAACTAGTAAAGAACTTTTGGTTCATTCATTCATTCATTCACTCATGTATTCACACAGCAGATATTTATTGTTTTACCCTTTCATTATCTGTAACCAGGAAAGTACTATCAATGTAGGAAACTGGGGCGAGTAAAATAAAATATATGTGGCCTCTCTGTTTTGCAACTTTCTTTCTTATGGTATCAATTTTTATAAATTCCAAGTTACATGAAAGAGGGTCATGAGATTTATTTGTTTACTAAACAAGACTGGGTTTTCAAAAGATTTAAATGACTTTCAATTTATAGTTTCAAATTTGGTAAGCAAACACAAAAATAAAAATATCAGAGGCTTTAAAAATTGACCTCATTTGCCCTAACCGGTTTGGCTCAGTGGATAGAGCGTCGACCTACGGACTGAAAGGTCCCAGGTTCAATTCCAGCCAAGGGCATGTACCTTGGTTGCGGGCACATCCCCAGTAGGGGGTGTGCAGGAGGCAGCTGATCGATGTTCCTCTCTCATCAGTGTTTCTAACTCTCTATCCCTCTTCCTTCCTCTCTGTGAAAAATCAATAAAATATATTTTAAAAAAATAAAAATTGACCTCATTTAATGATTTAAAATTTATTTTCACAAGTTCTGATTCACCTTAAAAATTGCTATTGTAGTGGGAAGGTGTGAATTTGTCAAAATTCACCAAAGTATACATAGGTAAGTTTTACTTAAAGAATTTGATTTTTAAAGTAATCCCTTCAGGCAAAAATGTTCAATTTGGGGAATTTTATGCAGGCAAGGCAGATTTTCACCAAAAGTGAAACAAGAATGAGTTATCTAGTCCCTAACTGGTACCAAAGACCAAAAAGCATCCCTTTTGAGAACCCTGCCCTTCTCTTCTTTATACAACTGCCTTCAAGGCATAATTGAGTTTATGTGAATGAATGTGCATATTCATCTTTCTGTGTATTTATGTTCTCAAAAATGCTAGTTATGTTTTAGTAAAGTTGTTTTTTAATGAATGTGGTGAATTTCTTCATAAAATTGAGTTCTAAGATATGCAGGAACATTGGATAACATTCTTTTTTTTATGCTTGGGGTTTTCATTAAAGAAAACTCTACAGTAGAATAGTATCTGAACTATCTATAAGGTAGTTTTGCATGTCTATTTTCTGGGAAAGTCTATTTAGTGTATAACATGAAAAAGGTTTGTTTTGAAGTTCAACAGACCTCCCTGATAAACGTCATTGGTGCTGAGCCCTAATGTGGAACTAGTTACTAGTGAATATTTTACTAAATATCCATTTGTTTCTTTTTTTAAAATATATTTTATTGATTTTTTTTTTTTTTTTTACAGAGGGTTTATTGATTTCAGAGAGAAAGGGAGAGGGATAGAGAGTTAGAAACATCGATGATGAGAGAGAAAGATCGATAAACTGCCTCCCGCACACTCCCCACTGGGGATGTGCCCACAAGCAAGGTACATGCCCTTGACCAGAATTGAACCTGGGACACTTGAGTCAACAGGCCGACGCTCTCCACTGAGCCAAACTGGTTAGGGCTACCCACTTGTTTCTTTATTGTCTGTTTTTCTTCTCTGAAGGTAGGTGGATACTACTTCTTGTTTATCCTTGTATTCTCAGTTATTGGCAGGTATTCAATTAATATTTCCAATATGAACAAATAAATGATTGAATGAACAAGCCATCTTTTTGAAACTAATTTTGAAAATAGACACTGATCTATTTGTTTTTACTTATTCTTTGTTGCTTTTGGGATATATATATATATATATATATATATGGCACTAGAAGCCCATTGCACGAAGATTCATGCAATAAGCTTTCCTTCCCCTGGCTGCTGGCACTGTTTTTATATATTAGTTTTTGTTTTATGAAAACATTTTTATGATATCAATGTTTACAAATTCCTTTGGTGAAGGACCCCAGAGATATAAATTCACATCTGGGTGATTTTTTGGCAGGTTTCTTAAGAATGGATGCTTGAAAAATCCTCATTTTAATTTCCATAGTTATTGTTTACTGAGTATAAGTATGAGAAACTTTCTGAGGATAATACATTATTTAGATTATTTTATTTATTTTTCTAATCTGTTAATGACTAAGAGAAGTATAACAAAGTTCCCTAAGTATTATATATATGGTATCCTATCAGATTTATATATATTTATGACTATATCATCATTATGGATTGTATCTTTTACCAATATTAAATCAATATCAAATGACCCTTGTTAACAAATTCTGTTTTCTTAATGTAATTGCTAATTGCATAAAATTAGCACTAATAACCTTACTTTATTTTGTTCACTTTTCTTCTTTTTTAATATGTTTTTATTGACTTTATAGAGAGAGGAAGGGAGAGGGAGTAAGAGATAGAAACACTGATGATAGAGAAACATCAATATATATCAGCTGCCGTCTTTATACTACCCCCTTCCAGGAATGGAGCCTGGATCATGGGCCTGTGCCCTGACTAGGAATTGAATTGGTGACCTCCTGGTGCATGAGTCAGTGCTCCACCACTGAGCCACACCAGCCGATCTATTTTGTTCAGTTTCATATGTATAATGTTTTTGTTTATATTTTATCCTAGCTATTAAAGAGCAATATGCAAATTAACCATAACTCCATCACAAAGATGGCGGTGCCCAGTTCTCTCAGCCCCAGTGGAGTCTCCCAGTCCTGGGGGGAGGGGCGGCTGCTGAGAGTGGGCAGCGTGAGCGGCCTGGTGGAATGCTTGGGGGGATGTCCAACTGGGATCAGGCCTAAACCGGCAGTTGGACATCCCTCTCACAAACCTGGACCGCTGGCTCCTAATGACTCACCTGCTTGCCTATCTGGTTTCTCCCAACTGCCCCCCCTGCTGGCCTGGTTGTCCTCAATTGCACCCCCTTCTGGCCTAGTTTCCTCTTACTGCACCCCTT
>NW_006383015.1:3388317-3388993 GCF_000327345.1 Myotis davidii | reverse complement strand
GCCCCCTGCCAGCCTTATCACCCCTAACTGCTCCCTGATGGCCTGGTTGCCCCCAACTGCCCCCTGCTGCCGGTTTGGTGACTCCTAACTGCCTCCCACCCTGCTGGCCTGGTCACCCCTTACTGCCAGCCTGGTCGCCCTTTACTGAACCCCTGGTGGCCTGAACCTCCTCGTGCATGGGTCAGTGCTCCACCACTGAGCCACACCAGCCGATCTATTTTGTTCAGTTTCATATGTATAATGTTTTTGTTTATATTTTATCCTAGCTATTAAAGAGCAATATGCAAATTAACCATAACTCCATCACAAAGATGGCGGTGCCCAGTTCTCTCAGCCCCAGTGGAGTCTCCCAGTCCTGGGGGGAGGGGCGGCTGCTGAGAGTGGGCAGCGTGAGCGGCCTGGTGGAATGCTTGGGGGGATGTCCAACTGGGATCAGGCCTAAACCGGCAGTTGGACATCCCTCTCACAAACCTGGACCGCTGGCTCCTAATCGCTCACCTGCCTGCCTGCCTGCCCCTAACTGCCCCCCCTGCTGGCCTGATTGCCCCTAACTGCCCCCTTGTTCAGTCATTTGGTCATCCCTTACTAACCCCCTTGTGAGGGTGTGTGGGTCACTAAGGGGAGCTCCCCAACGCTCCCCCTTATCACCTCTTCATTATACAGGATTATAATCACA
>NW_006383015.1:3372688-3388209 GCF_000327345.1 Myotis davidii | reverse complement strand
TCCCTTAGTAACCCCCTTGGCAGTCTGGTCGCCCCACACAGCCTACTTGTTCAGTTGTTTGATCATCCCTCACTAACCACCCTGCCGGCCTGGTCATAGGCAGCCATATTGTGAGGGCATGAGAGTTAATTTGCATATCACCTCTTTATTATATAGGATACAAAGTACTGACTTCAGTTTCTAACTTCGGCTTTTTGAAGTGTTTTCTTGCCTTTTATTTTTTTCTCTAGCAAATTGGGAAGCTTATAGCTTCTTTCTAATTCTACTGGGAATTACCTTTAAAGCTGTAAAACATTATTGGACCTATGTTTTCTCATCAAGTACAAAATGATACAGTTTTAAATTTCATCTGTTTATTTTTAAAAGGTATTGGACATAAATTGCTATTAGTAAATTGCTCTTTTATCAGCAAATTCTTATTGTAAAATGTGCATACTTATTTTCAAAAATTATAGTTTAATTTTTGTAGTTCACTTTAGATTCATATTTACAGCAATTACTTGACTTTGTCCCATTGATTTTATACAGTACTCATTATAATCTATTTTACTTCTTTCAAGGCTCACTTAAAACCCCCCAAACCTGACTTCTTAACTTTGATTCACATTTTGTTGACTGCCAAATATTTTACAATATTTCTTTTCTATATATTTATTATAAATGCTGTCCTTTCTGAGATGCTGAGTAACTTAGACTGTCTTCTTCTCATCTTTATATGTGCATGATATTTGGCAGAATAAGAGTCTAATTTCTCATTCGTTCCTCTCAAAATTCTTTAGTTACTTCATTTTATTCAGATTTATTGTTGAAAAATGAAACATGACTCTTGGCTTTTATTACAACTGGTATTTTCCCCTGCTAATTTTTTTTTTTTTTTAGATTTTTGGTTTAACTTAGCTTTGTTTTGTTTAAAAAATATTTTCAGATAATCCTTTGTTACTTTTCTGTTGAATTACATACATCCTATTAGCCAACATGTGAACTTCTTGTAGTTTATTGCATTGTCTTTGTTTGTGATGGTACTTTTTGTTGTGTTTTGTATTTATTTACTTGCTTGTTTGCTTTCAGCTCAAGAACATTTTCTTAATTTGTGTCTTTGATTTTTATTTTACTTCACTTATACATTTCTTCTAAGGAACTTATAGCCCTTGAGTCTGATAAGCCCACCCCTCCATTATCTTGAACTTTCTCTGCATTCTAGGAGTATGTATGCATCAACATGCCATGTCACTGGTTTGGTATTATTAAGAATAGCTAACATTTATTCTTTTAAAACTTTACAGCTATTAAATCATCTTAATAATTTTATATTGAAGATATTGTTATTTTCCCATTGTATAGATGTATAGAAGCAGAAGCATGAACTGGTTTTGTAATTTGCCTGAAACCACCTAACTAGTAAGAGTTGAAATAGTCTTGCTCCAAAGTCCGTACTCTTAACAACTAGGCTAATTTACCTCTGAAGTGCAGATTTGGCTTTTATCTATTTATGATGCAAAGTATAATTCTGCTATTAAAGTTGTATGTATGTTTTCTATAATCATTTTTTTTAAAAATATATTCCATTGATCCTCTACAGAGAGGAAGGGAGAGAGATAGAGAGTTAGAAATATCGATGAGAGAGAAACATCGATCAGCTGCCTCCTGCACATCTCCCACTGGGGACGTGCCCGCAACCCAGGTACATGCCCTTGACTGGAATCGAACCCCGGACCCTTGAGTCCACAGGCCGACGCTCTATCCACTGAGCCAAACTGGTTTCGGCAATCATTTTTTGTCTAAGTTCTCTCTGAATTTCAATCTGTATTATTATGCTGCCTTATTTCCCCCCCATCTTGATGTATTTTCTCTTCATGGCATTTTAATTCTTCTTCCTTGAGATTACATCTTTAACACCTTTGTAAAACCTAAATATTACTTTAATTCCTATAATTTAGTCTTCCCCTCTTTACCTCCAAAATATCCTTTTTAACCTCAACTACTGTGTCCTTTCTGTGTAGTATTTCTGAGAGATCTTAGGCTATTGTTCCTGTTATTACAATTGGTGTTTTTCCTTTATTTTCTAAAGGTGATTATTTTCTAACATGCAGAGTAATAACTAAATTTTCTAGCTCTCTATGCCTAGGTAGAACCTGATTTTCACACTAATTATTGGTGGGCAGGTGTGTGTGTGTGTGTGTGTGTGTGTGTGAGTGTGTGAGTATGTAAACAGCTCCTGGACCTGATTTGTTGAGATATCCTTTAATATGTCTGCTGGACCAATATGGGATCTTGTATGGCTTGTTTCTGAGAAATTTAAACCACAATAAAAACTACAGACTTTTTCTGGGTCTCCCAATCTAAAGGTCCTTACTTCTGTATACATCTCTTTGCAATAAACCTACTACAGGTATTTACATTTCTCCCCCTTGTAGTAAGGCAGACTTATTACTCAATGTATCTGAACTAATGTATAAAATACTTATCCTACATAATAAAGAGGTAATATGCAAACTGACCCTCACTCCATCATGCCGTCACAAGATGGCTATGCCCACAGTGAAGGCAGGGTTCCCCTCACACAAGATTACTGCAACAACAGCAGAGGCAGGGTTCCTGTAATGAGCCATAATGAGCCATCAGCACAGACCTGAGGCTGTGTGGTGCCAGGCTGGGGTGGGGGACCTGAGGCTGTGCCCCCCACCTGGTGGGGCTTGATGGGGGTGGGGTAAGCTGGGTCTGGATCTTGCCCAGTGGGTGTGGGGCGGGCCAGGTCTGGGTCTTGTGCGAGTTCGAGGTGCACACGGATGCACAAGGACTTGACTCTGGGTCTTGCGGTGTGCCCCAGACTCTGACAGGAGAAAGATTTTCATATAAATTTTACCAATTTTCTTTCATCTCTGACACTTTTATTATAGAGAAAGGGCAAATAGCAATATTAAAATATTTCCTCTAATTAGTTCCCTTTTAATGTGCATGAATTTTGTGCACTAGGCCACTAGTCCCATATAATAAAAGACTAATGTGCAAATTGACCAAACGACGGAATGACCAGTTGCTATGACGTGCACTGACCACCGGGGGTTAGACCAGGGGTGGGCAAACTTTTTGACTCGAGGGCCACAATGGGTTCTTAAACTGCACCGGAGGGCCGGAACAAAAGCATGGATGGAGTGTTTGTATGAACTAATACATGTTAACACTGCTGCTGGTGAAGGAGCGGAGGGGAGAGCAAGAGAACCCTCCACTCTTTCGGCTCCGCTGGCCGGATAGAAGAGCCAAGTGGGCCAGATCCGGCCTGCGGGCTGTAGTTTGCCCCCAGCTGGGTTAGACACTCCATACAGGATCTGTCCCTGGTGGTCAGTGTGCTCCCACAGCGGGAGCGCTGCTCAGCCAGAAGCTAGGCTCACGGCTGGCGAGTGCAGTGGCAGTGGAGGGAGCTTCTCTCTCTCCTCCATGGCAGTGCTAAGGATGCCCAACTGATGGCTTAGGCCTGCTTCCCAGTAGGCTCCTGAACTGCGAGAGGGCATATGCTGGGCTGAGGGACCCCCTGAGTGCACAAGTTTCATGCACTGGGCCTCCAGTATTTATATAAAGAAGTCATCATATTATATTTACCTTGAGAAACTATATTTTTTCTATGAAGGATCACTGGTAGGTTTTACAGTTTGTTTATATTCTTGTATCTGATTTAGGGGGCAGATGATTGGGTAGATTGCATATGGTTCCAGTTTCTTTTGGTCCTAGGTTTTCTCACTGGATACTGTTTCACATTGAAAAGCACATTTGAACACCCACCCCCACCTCCAACCCAGACTTTTCCAGTCTCTGGTTATAGGTCATTTTTAGATTTACAGTAGTATATTTTGGGCAATTTCTTTTTCTCTGATTTTACAGATTAAAATTTAGCGAGAGCTTTAGAAAACCAAGCTCAAAGAAATTTTACCTGGATACAAAAATAAAGCTTAGAAATATTAAATAGCTTGTAGGTTCTAGTGTCAGTCAGGGTCAGAACCCAGAAATGTCTTTTCTAGTGACATGTTGTGTCCACCCTTGTTTGTGCCCATGGTTATTTTTCCATTTATTGTCTGAATTTTTTTTTTCTGAGTGAAAAAAAAGATCAAAGTAAATCACATAGAACTCTATTTTATAACCCAATAAAGTTAAACCATAGCCCCACACAACCAGCTTGTCTCACAATTGTTTGTTTTGAGTGGAATGGATCTTTGAGAGCCCTTTGAACTACTCAAACCATTGTTTTTTATTCTAAAGATCATTATAAAATTTAATCCTCAAACATGTTTTCTAGAATCTATGCTAACAAATTATGGTCTCTTCAAGTTGGGTATCATACCTTTTATGTATTTATAGCACACTGCACTATTTTCTCTCTTTTTTTCAGAATTTTGATTGCATAATGAGACATATTAAACTGGGAGATCTATTCCCTAAAATTTTAACCTCCGTACCTTATACAATGTACTAATTTGGCATGTCAATATTTAATATTCTCATTGGAAAAACACTGCACAATTTGAATTATAGCAACATCAACCAGGTGAATTTACCCATTTGTACTTTATTTTAATATCAGAAGGTTATGATTTCTCATTTGAAGCAGAGTAAGAATAGATGGGTGGAGGTGGTGATGGCATTTGGGCAGATTCCATTATTTATTCTGTGGTTTAAATAAAGCAAAGGTGAACACATAACAGTTTTTACTTCGTGCTTTGAAAATAACTGTTTATGTATTTTGATAAATAGATTAATTTATGAGGACCAAAATCAATGGAAATTGGGTTACTAAAATGAGAACAGTATCTGTTAGTTATCTGAGACCAAACAACATCTAAAAGCTTAAGTGGATAGAGTGAATTAGTAGAACTAATTTTATTCCTAGGAGCAAACACAAACTCAAATTGAAGGTGTTTTCCTTTTTCTGTGTCTGAGAGAATAAAAACAGTTGTGAAGCTATGAGGTATTATAATTGCTCCTTGCATTTTCTTCTTATAGAAGCATACCCAAGGAATATGTTAGCCAAAGGCAAAAGTAATTTTTCTAAAAATTTCTTAACTAAACATGAGAAGTATAGTTTAGTGGAAATTCTTGGTCTGTCTAAATTAGAAAAGTATTACCAAATTTTTAATATATTTTAATTGAATTTGAAAATTAGAATAGAGAATATAAAACATTGCTATCATTATTTTGCATTTATATTAGGTGTTATATTGCTTCAGAATTACTCTTTTATTAATCCTTTGTGATGGCAAAGAGCTATCCAACTGCTCTTTTTGGAATTTCTCAATGCCTTCCAGCAACTCTTTTTTTTACTCTCAGACTTTGTCTAAATATTAATATTTTTATTTCCCCAACAGTGCTTTCTCCCTGTGAAATGAGGTTGAATATATATTTATTTTCTTTGGATCAGCCTTTTGATCTCCCTGATGCTTTATTTTTTGATACTTTATCAGAGACTCTTAATTTTACATCTTGCTCTTGTTGTCACCATCAGTTCCTTTATTTTGTCATCTTGTCAATTCTTAGTGGCTTCCCTCCTTTGTGAATACCCTAATATAGGAATGAATTATGAAACATATGTATGTGCTCATGCAATGTTCTTTCCTATCCACCTGCAGGATCACCATTATAGATAATAGTTTAATGTATTAGGGAGCAAAGCTAGAGAAAATTTGGGTGTATTTACTGTAGAGGCCTTATATTAATAATTAAAAAAATAGTTTTTATGTCCTAACACAGGCAAAAACAAACATCATTTATAACCTGACAACTTCTATGCTCTTAACTAAATGAGAATTACAAATGAATCCAAATTATGCCAAATTATATCTGTTTTATGCAAGGGTCAATTTAAACATGCAAAAGTCACTTCTACCTTTCAGCTTGTTTTATAGATTTTTTAAATATGCTTTGCCATACAGTGCCAATATAATGTTGCTCTTTGCAGCTAATGACATTGGGTTACTTTCATGACAACGTTTAAATCACCAGCATTTCAATCTTTATTTTTGCTGAAGGTAAAAAAGAATATAGTGGTAGTCAGAATAATGTCCCCTCAAAGATGCCCATGTCTGAATCACCAGAACTTGGGACTGTTACTTTATCCAGCAAAAGGGATTCTGCAGATGTGATGAAGGATCTTGAGATGGGAGGTTATTCTGGATTTTCCAAGTGAGCCCCATGTAAGAGAAAGAAGGCAGCAAGAAAGTCTGCAGAGATATAATGATGAACAGCCAGTGTCAGAGTCACTGGCCTTGAAGGTGGAGGAAAGGACCGGGAGCCATGGAGTATGGGTGGCTCTGAAGCTGGAAAAGGCAAAGAAGTAGAATCTCTCCTGGATCCTCCAGAAGGAACCAGTCCTTGCAATGTTTTGATTTTAGTCCAGTGAAACCCGTTTCAAACTTCTGATCTCCAGAACCATATGATAACAGTTGTGGTGTTTTAAGTCACTGGGTTTGTGGCAATGTATTACAGCAGCAATCTACACTAATAAAAGAGAAACATGCAAATTGGTGTCACTCTGCTACGCCCACCAGCGAATCAGGGTGAGTATGCAAATTAACCCAACAAAGATGGTGGTTCATTTGCATATGGAGGCATGGACTGAAGACTAAAGATGCCTAAAGACTGAAGAGGCTTGGCTTCTCTGCTGCAGCCGGAGCAAAGGCCTGGGTCCTGGGTGCTGGAGGAAAACAGGTGCCGGCAGCCAGGGGAAGGAAGGCCTATTGCATGAATCTCTTCGTGCAACGGGCCTTTAGTAGGAAATAACAGCTATCTACAAACCTGGAATGATTTCTGTAGTCTTAGCACCCACCAGTGGTTGGTTGTGAGCAGTTTGTATTTCTCTGAAAAGAGCGCTATCTATGGGCCCTGAGTCAGCAGCTCCCCAAAGGCCATGTCCTTACCTGATAGTTCCTTACTTGGCTGTATGGAGGTGGTAGAAATGTGGGTGCTGAGTAGCCAACTATTCTGGGTGTGGAAGTTAGTAATTTTTAAAAATATAACAAGTACACAAGTATGTACTCATTGATGTGTCTTGTTGACAAGTATGTGGTCTGCATAGGGCATAGTTTTGAACTTGAACAAATGTTTCACCAACATATTACCAACGTTTATAATTTTCTAGCCTAGAATTCTTGGGTCTTTAACATTTGTCATCTTCGCTCAAGCAGTTCCACATTTTAGGTTTCAAAACTATAGCAAGGCAGTTTCAGGTGCCAATTTGAATATCAGGGTGTGTTTAGCTGACAGGAGGCAAAATGACTAACATTCATTTAAAACACATAGAAATGTTTTTTATTATGTTTGAAGGGAGAGGGGGAGAGAGATAGAAGCATTAATGATGAGAGAGAACCATTGATCAGTTGCTTCCTGCACACTCCACACTGGGGATCCAGCCCACAACCCAGGCATGTGCCCTGACTAGAATCAATTGTAGCTTCTTAGTTCATAGATTGATGCTCAAACACCAAGCAACACTGGTTGGGCCATTAGACTGTTTTAATCTCATACAGTGCAGGGCTACCAGACTATTTTAACAAAACCATTATGCAGTCTGATCCCTTTTCCTGGTCTGTTATCTTTAGTCTGTTGCTTTTATCCTCCTGGTTATAAAATGTGTTGCTGCATTTCCAGGCATCACATCCGTGACAAGTAGGAAAATAAAAGTCAAAGGGCAAAAAGCTTCATCCTTGTCCCTGTTTTATATATAGGAAAGATTGTCCCTCCCGAGAACGTCAGCCCGTTGCTCCATGAGCAGCAGGACTCTCACATGGCTACTGTGATTATCCAAATAGTATAGGAAAGTGTTTTAGCTTTCTAAGACCTATAGTAAAGGGAGAGAGAGAGAGAGAGAGAGAGAGAGAGAGAGAGAGAGAGAGATGACATGTGAATGATTGCAGGAGCCAATCTTCAGAGACTGCAAAGTACAAATTTTAAGTGATATCTGCAAGATGGATTGGTTAAATCTACTCTTCAACTGCCATCCTATGTAAAATGCTGAGCTTCTGGGAGCTTCTGTAGAAGACATGAAGAATAGTCACCAGATCTATTATTTATTAGTTGAGTCTTTTGATATTCTTTTTTAATTCAAAATGAAAATATGTGCCATGTGGAATTTTAATGATTATTAATGTATTATTTTTCTTTCCATATATATAATATATATGACGAATCATTTTTTCATGATCTTTTTTTCCATTCATAAAAAAGTATTGGATTCACAAATAATTTCTAAGAAAATATATAATATCTCAGTAGAGTTTTCCTTACCAAGATCTAGATATAAAATGGTTTAAAATAAATGGTCCTTAGCAGTCTGATCAAGTTGCAAAACTCTAAAACATTTTGCCAGTTCTCTCACATATAGTATCTAGCCAAAACCAACAATTCTGAAATGAGATCTTTTTTATTATGTATTGCAAGTTTCCTTAAAAGAGAACATTTTTCACAATCTCAAATGTAACATTATTGTTGCACAGCAGTAAAGTTGATGTGTACAGTATGTGGCCTGCATCCAACCGCATCATCCATCAAGAAATTCGGGGGTTGATTATACTACAGTACAGTCCTACAGTGGAAAATTACCCACTTTCTCATGAGATACCATTTAAAACAACGTTTTTGAAATAAAATTTGTGACTTCCTGCTAACAGCTATAGAAAGGAGATGAGGAGGGAGATACAAAGGGGAAGGCTCTTTCTATAATGGAAAGGAAGAGGGAGACAGAAAAAGTAGGAGAAAAGCATTTAAATTGGCAATATCTCTAAAGAGAAAGCCACGTGCTCAGCAAGCTTTCCGTATTTCAGCTCTGTAATTACTCTTGGGTTCCCGAGGCTTCCCAATCAGCCATTTATGAAAGGGCGCATAGTCTTGTTGTTTTAAATTTGGATAACCTTCACACTTGGAAAGTAGAAATGCAGATTAAAATGTTGATAGGGAATTTAGTAGAGAAGGAATTTGTGTTTTTAATCACTCAACTTTAATAATAACCATATTTAGGTAGATAGCTATTACTCAGTGAAGAAAAGAACTGAAGCAATTACTTTGACAATTAGACAAAACCATCCAGAGAGGATATTATCGAGTGTAGTTAGCTGAGTACTAGATAAGTGGCCCGCTACTCAAATCGAAATAGAAGCCTTTTGTTGTTGTTCTTCCGTCTGTGAAAACTCTTGCATTGGTTTTGCTTTTGGGAAGAAGTCACTTAAAAGATGTGGCTCAGTGGTTGAGCATTGACCTATGAACCAGGAGATCACGGTTTGATTCCTGGTCAGGGAACATGCCTGAGTTTCGGCTTAATACCCAATGCGTGGCATGCAGGAGGCAGCCGATCGATGATTCCTCTCATCATTGATCTTTCTATCTCTCTCTCCCTCTTCCTTCCTCTCTGAAATCAATAAATATATATATATATTTTAAAAAGATGAATGAGAAGTAGAACAGTGATTGTTCAAATTTGGAATATTATCTAGAATCTTAGGAAGTTTGGTCAGTGTTCACTAATTTGGGAATGTAAACTAATCAATTTAAAGCAGAATGACATAAGTTTCAGAAATGTCTACAATAAACACTTTAGAATACAGATGGGGAAGAGGAAAACCAATAAGAGGAAAGCAAGAAAGTCTTCTTGGAAGAGGTCATCTTTGAGATGGGCTTTCTAAGTCTCAAATTGAGCAAGAATGGTCAGTGGGAAGAGGGATACAGTAATGTATTTTATGGAAGAACAAGTTATCACTAGTTATCAGAAGCAAAACAATAAGATTGAAAAGTACACTGTATATATTACTAGCATGTTTGTAGATAGGAGAGTAATGTGGTTCAGTGGAAGAATAATGGAAGCCAAGACCAGAAACTGTAGTAAGTCATTACAAAGGAATAAAGATGTGCTGAGACACAAGCACATGGTAGGTCCTGAAATGTTTCTCAGTCTGAAAAAATACCCTTTGCTAATGTCTCAAATAGACTTTGCAGGTCTGGTGAAGTTCATTTATTGCCAACTAATTTGCCTAGGTATATTAGTATAACATTTCTATTAATTCCAACAATGAAAAGAGATTTTTCTCATTATTGTGCTTTCTTCTATTTATTGGTTGCCCTAAGAAAGGAGAGAGAGAGAGAGAGAGAGAAAGAGAGAGAGAGAGAGAGAGAGAGAGAGAGAGAGAGAGAGAGAGATGCTTTTTTCTTGGCCCAGCCCAAAATTGCTTGAGTTGACAATTGTGGATAAGAAGAGAGGATAAGAGCAATGGATGAGTGAAGACAAGCCTAGGTTGGCAAGATTGTTTCTTTACTGTTGATGGGAAGCTGATTAGGCACAGGAGCATTTTAGATCTTTGGCCTACTTAATGGCTTATCTATTTGCCTGATATATTAATGCCATGTTTTTCCTGAAGAAAACTCTTTTTTAATATAATGAGTAAAAAAGATCACTTTCGTGGAAATAGACTTAAAATTTGAAAATTACTTAACTATAATAATAATTTGCATAACTTAACATTATTCTCTTAATGCTTATAATTTGGGCTTAATTGTTGTGTTTTTAAGGTTTCATTACTTTTCAGGTTCAAAGTATAGTTACATTTTTACATTAATGAAATATAATGCAGCTTATTTGATAATTGAAGACTTCTTTTTTAAATATAGAGAATACTCTTTCTTGTAGACTGTAATTATAGCTATGTTCATTGTGTCTAATTATACACGCATTATTAGACCTTCAAAGCCCATAATAAATTCTGCATTTTACTATTTTGGGGCTTTTGCTTAATGGCCCCAAATATTTATATAACCAAAATATAAGTTATACTTATAAGAAAAAAAACTTCTCTCAATCTCTGCATTCTTTAAGATACACCTTTTTTTTCCTAATAGAAGAAACAATATTTTAATGGCAAAAATGGGATACAGTATTATTAGTAAATGATTTTAAACTTATAATGAGCTCTTATGTCCATGTTTATAGTCTTATAAAATAAGTGTATATTATATAACCTTTTTGTTAAATCTAATGAAATATGAAAGCATCATAATACTCCATATAATACCTGAATTAAGAATTCTGGATATTGAATAATTTTATTCTAATGATTATGCATGTATTTCCTTCCTGAATTTACAAAGTTTTAGGATCTTTTGAAGCATAGTTATTTTATATGGAGAAACATTTACTGGATTAGTAATACAAACAAGGGACTAAGAACTTAGTAATATTATTATTGTGGTATATATATTGCACATATATTTTGTGTAATTTGAAAATAGATTTATTTTTCTTGGTAATAGCTTCAGAACTCAGGGTAGTTTATTTGTCTTTTTGTTTGGGTTTTAGTCATGATTCATTTAATAGTAAAAAGTAAAATGTCTATATGTTTTACCAAAATAAATAAATATAATTTGTATCTGAGCATATTTTTACTTTTTAAATTAATTAATTAATTAATTAATTTTTGTATATAAGCATTTGATTCCATTTCATATATCTTGCAACTTAGATAACTTTACTAAGAAGTGAATTGTTGAAAATAGGAGATAAGTATGTTAGATATATTGCATTGCTTGTCAAAGATTTATTTTGTTAACATGTAAAACTATATACTGTGGATTATCAGTGCCTTGAAAATTTGTTTTTTTTTGTGTGTGTGTGTAGTGTGGTAATCTTCTGCATATGAATTGCCTTTCCTTGGTGTTAACATGTTAGTTTTCTATGTTTCAAGGGAAAGCTGAAAGGCAAAACTGATTTTCTGGGAAAAAAAATTCTTAAGAGACTTGAGGTTTATTAGAGATGATTATATAGAATAACATCACCGCTCTTGACCATTGTCATGTTAAAACCAGTGATTTTTTATGATTAGCTGTGACAAAGATAGAGAAATGATATATGATTGTTGTGAGAAGAGGGAGTAGAAAACCAACAATTCTGTATTACAGCAGGTGGAAAAGTACTGTCAGTATTTTGGATTGTTTATAGTCTTTGCCTATAACCTAACTTAGAAGAAAATCCGTAGAGATAGTACTTTGAGTAGTTTGTTATGAAGAAAGGGTTCATCAATCACTTCTTTCCCATCAGAGCCTATATTTCCAGTGAGTATTAAAAGACATGTTAGAAAACATGAGGAGGTAGCCACTTGAGTTTTCTTCCTTCCCACATTAACACTATATATAAAGTAACACTATTGCATAAGTTTGAAGGATTTGGATATTAAAGACATTTTTAAGAGATGTTTTATACCCAATTATGTGGATTAAAATTAGAAAAAAACAATTTTCTGAGAAATTAAAATTTTTAGGCTGATTTATAAGTGTGGACATAATTTCAGAAGTAATAACCAACATTTAATTGAGCTTATATCTGACAGGTGCTTTCCTAAATGCTTGCTATGTAATTTAATTTCTCCTTAACATCCCATCACTCATGTTCTACCAATGAGGAAACAATGTACAGATCGGTAACCCAGGTTCCCAGTGTGGAGACATTATTTTAAAGTCTTAAGAAAATTATGAAAGAAAAAGCCATCTCAAGAAAGGTTATTGTTTGTAAGCAATTTCTAGGAAAATTTGGTTATTAGACTTTAATGTTGTATATTGTTTCATGAAGCTAGTCATTAAGAACTACAATCCATGGTTACTAATCCATGCACTTGACCTGTGTTAGTCAAGCTAACAGCAAACCGAAAAGTACAGGGAATATTAGGAGCTACCACAAACTATTAGGACCAAATTCAAAATGCCCCAAGATTATATAAACCATGTTACTTTAGTTTTCCAAATGCTAGTGTTTGCCTTTTTCTCAAGATTTGGAATTCAGGGATAATTCTGCCTATTACCAAATATCAATTACGTGAAAAAAAAACTGTCAAAAACTTATTTAAAACTAGAGGCCCCATGCATGAAGATTTGTGCAGGAATAGGCCTTCCTTCCCCTGGCTGCCAGCACCGGCTTCCCTCTGGCACCCTGCACCCAGGCTGTTTTGCTCCAGCTGTCGCCAGGCATCTGGGACTGGGGCTGCTTCACTCTGGCAGCTGCCGCCACCCACTGGGGTTGTGCTCTGAGCTGTGCTGTGGCAGCTCAGAGCATGTCCCCATCCCTGGTGTGTGTCTGCTGGGGATGGGGGCGGCACATACAGTCCCCTCCCGCCCATCTGCACGTGCAGCATCTACTGAGCGGTCATGATGGCAGTCTCCTCCTGAGCCATTGTGATGCCCTGCTAATATGCATATTACCTGTTTATATAGAGAGATAATAATTAGAATTGTTACATTTTAATGCATATTAGACATTACACTAAGCACTATTTATGTGTTATCTCATTTAATCTCTATTTTATACAATAGAAAACTGAGGCTTTTCCAGGTGCCAGGTCCAGGGTACATAAACCACAGAATTTGTAGGGTAACTGCAGTATAGAGCTCCATTGCTTAAATTTTTTGCTGTGGTTCTTTTAGTCTCTCTCTCTCTCTCTCTCTCATCTATTTGTATATACACATATACACAGAAATACATACACACACATACACACCTACATACAATACATATATATATATATATTTGATCATGACATCCAAAATCCTTTCTATTTTTTTGTCAAACTAATAACATATTTATGTTATAACAAAATAATTTCCTGTTGGCAAAAAATGTTCTAGAATAAGAATTATTTTTATTAATACACTTGCAACTTTGTGTTCATAATTGTCAGTGCTTCAGTTTACCCAAGATGAACTAAAGAGGCATTTTCCATGATTATCTGCCCACATCATTCTTTGTTCCCAAACAGTTTGAATATTGCTTCAGCGCACTAGCAATATTGATAAAGATGTGGGTGAGGGCCCAGGGGGAGCAGCTGATCTGTTGCATAAGAGGATGGAAAGATACCAAGTAAAGTTAAAATAAAATAAATGAAGTCATTCAACCAGATGAAATGCTACAGGTCACTGAAACCTTATATTGAGAAGACGTAAAACAGTACACAAGCACGCAGAACCGTAGACCCTTGTGCATTCCTATCCCTACATAAGTGAAGTAAAGCAAGGACAGCAAGGCTTAGGGGAGTCTAAACAAGCAGGGTTAAGGGCTTGATAAACACTGCAGCAAACACCATCTCTCCTGGGTGCCCTTGCAGTGGGATTCCCTCTCCTTGGTAAGGACAACAAAATGTTAAAACCTGAACCTCTCTCTCTCTCTCTCTCTCTCTCTCTCTCTCTGAAAAGAGTGACTAAAGGCAGAGCCATATAGTATAGGGGAAGCCTTGAGAAATTTCCAGAGGGGTCTGTGCTGCAGATGTTAAATGCTGCAATACAGGAAAGTAATTTGAGTTATTTATAAAAGGAGGGTTGATTAAGCTGTGTACTTGCAAGTATCGGTACTGGTGCATATCTTTTATTTCTCCCACTGAATTTCACAGAACTCAGGGTAGATAATAAAGCTTTAGATCAAATATATGCAGTCACTCCCGTTATGATTGTAATATTGGGCTGGGTGCAAACAAGCCCCAGTGTACCTACGACTGTAGCAGGTTGCTGCTTGGATTGCTCTCTTTGCCCCCTTTTCTTACCCCAAGTGGATAGTGGGGAATAAAACAGTGAGTCAGTACCGACCTCTTTATTTTTGCTTTTTTTTCACATGGAGTAGAAGAAGGAAGATGTCAACAACATTTACAATGCAGAGGGACATGCATGGGAATAAACAACAGATGAGAAATATCTTACTGCATGGCAAATAATCAGAACCCATTTATGTCTGGTCCTTGCTTTTCTTAAGCTGTCATTGTTTGGATCCATTTCTTTCTATAGTCTTTCCTTATGTACCATCATCTTATGTCTTTATCAGTTTTCAGCTTGGCCCAATTGACCACCATTTCTACCACTTAAACTTACATTTCTCATTGTATTTATCACTTGGGCTGTCTACAACTGAAGTCCAACTCTGACTTCAACCTGTTTTTTCTAAATAGCTTTTTATAATCTTAGTTCTCACCCCTGAGCCCTTCCTCCTACTGAATTTCCTCTCCCCAGTTCACCGGAGACTTACTGAGGTCCCAGTTGTAGCTCTCCAGCTTCTCTCTGGAATCACCAGCAAAATACAGTGAATGCCAAACTCAAAGACTAGTTCGCTTTTCTAGGCCCCATCAGTCTTACCATATAGCATATGATACAAATAAGGCATGATGATGTGAACTCATTCCATCTTAGTACATTTTAATATATAAATTGAGACTCAAAATGATTTATCTAACATGATAATTCCAATATACATCTCTTAAATTCCAAAACTTACTCTTTAGAAAGGGTGCAATTATAATTAATTTTGGCTTTCTAATTTATCAAATAGGTACCAAAAATAGTTGTCACAAATTCAACACCCATTTTTGATAAAAACTCTCAGTAAGGCGGGAGTAGAAGGATCATACCTCAACATAATAAAAGCCATTTATGACAGGCCCACAGCCAGCATCATACTCAATGGACAAAAACTAACACCATTCCCCCTAAGAACAGGAACAAGACAGGGATGCCCCCTCTCACCACTC
>NW_006383015.1:3347655-3371150 GCF_000327345.1 Myotis davidii | reverse complement strand
TGGGGGGTAAGGGAGGCTAGGGGACTGTCTAGGGCGGGGGGAACAATGGACACATATGTAATACCCTCTGTAATAAAAAAAATAAAAAATAAATAAAAAATAAAAAAACAAACAAAAATAGTTGTCAGAAGTTAAACATCATCACAATAATCCCATTGGCTTTGTGGTTTCTCTTAAATTGGGCCAAGTTTAGGACAGGATTCTGTACTTTACTTCAACATGGAAACTGACCTCAAATCCGTGTCTTAAGTAGTGACACTTTCAGTTATCCCTAGATTATATGTTGGTTATATCTCTAAATATCCTCCTGGAAAGAGATGCTAATGGTAGAGCTCTTATGAGGAGGAAGTTTGACTTCAGCTTAAAAAAGCTCCTACCCTTTGTCACTAATATACTAAGGATGTGTGAAATGGAAAAATATATATTCATAACTATACAGAATTCTTGTAGATTGCTGAAACATGAAATAACCAAATAAACTTTATTATTGAAATGGGTTTCTTAAGAACATAAATGTGTAATGTAACTTTCCAAACTCATTAAACCTGAAAGAACTACAGCAATTTCATACCATGAAGCTCAATCTGTATAAAATGATGTAGCATAAAATGTTCAGCTGCTAAGATAGCAGGAAAGTTCCAGGAGGTATTTTCACAAATCTTGAAGTAGTTAACCTGTTTTGTTGACCTTCCTCATCCCATTTACCAAAATAATGGGGCCTGCCTTGCCCAATCTTTGGAGTTTATAATTTCATTTAGTTGAATCTGTGTATCTTGGAATGGTCTTTAACATATTAGAAAGTTCAACAACTTTGTTTCTCAGTTTTTATTTTAAATTTACTAAATAAAACAAGAATGAAGTAAAGGATACAGGATAAATGATATCACAATGGTTTTTTATGTGAGGAAACAAAACATAATAAAGTCAAATGACTTTTGCTCAAGGCCACTTGTCCCCCGTTGTTAAGAATTGTCATTTGAAAAATAATTGGGAAATGGCCTGGCTTGTGCACTAACCAAAGTGTAAGTTCCCAGGACACCATAAAGCAAAGATGTATAGATGAGGTGATGGTGCATTCTGAAAGATTATTAGGCTGCATATTCGCATATATGTTAACTTTCCATCAAGGACATTTGAATTGAGTTTGGGAGAAAATCTCTACATTTATATGTGTACTTAAGGAGTATTTTTTATGAAAATACAAATCTACAAATTTCAGTTGAGCATTTACACTATTTTATAGAAGCGGTAACAAAAAATGGCATTACCCTTATTTATAAATAGTTGATTCAATTAACATTAGCTAAAATTTGACTTTATCCAACCTGAAGACTTTTCCTAGACAACTAATTATCTTTGGAATTAAGCTAAAATGTTTAAATGTATAAATTTAGACCACCTAATTCAAGAATAAATCATAGGCCAATAATTTATATTCTGTTAAAAAGGATTAGGGTTGAGTTCTTAAACTGATAATATGGGTAATTGTGATGATATTGCATAGTGTGTGTGAATTTGCTCTTTGATAAATGGCCTTTTGCTGCACAATATCTATTATCTAAGTCACTTCTAGAGGCCTCTCCCATGGAAGAGCCAGAACAGGGATCCAGTATTGGCTTCCTCCTTCAGTGCTGATGACTGGGATTAGCACTGCCAGCCCCGTAGAAAGGCAGGCAGTGGGGTAGCTCAACCCACTCCAAGGTTGGAAGAACACAGTTGGACAAGAAAAGTAAAAAGGAAATTTAAGGTTATTGGGGGGAAAAGGGAGACATTTGTAATATTTTTAACAGTACATAATTTAAATTTAAAAAAGGGAGATGTTAGCCTTTATGACTACACTCCTGGGCATCCTATATAATAAAGAGCTAATATACTAATTAGACCAGATGGCAGAACAACCTTTTGGAACGACCTTCTGGAATGACCTTCTGGAACGACCAGTGGGTGGAGGGTGGGGCCGTGGGGCCTTAAGGCAGCTGGGCTGAGAGGGCCTACACTTGCACAAATTTTATGTATCTGGCCTCTAGTTATGAATAAATCCCACGAAGGAGTGAAACTATCCCATCTACTCAGTGAAAAATGAAAGGAAGTTGCTACTTTCCAGATCTGGGCAATATAATTTACACTGAACTTGGAACAAAATCTACAATATCCCAGTTTTTAAACTTAAAGTAACAGGAAAGTATTAAAACTTCAAATTTTCATGTTTTCTTAGCTGGCTTCTGAAAATGAATGAACCTGATATCTTATTTTGACAGATTTCTAATTATTAAGTTTTGTGCACACATTTGTTTTATGACTTATATTCCATTTTTGCTTTGCCACTCTTTTTATTGTTGATACTATTATAGATGGCCTCCATATTCCACCCTTTGCCCATCTCCACCTAGTTCCCTCCCCTTGCCCTCTGGAACTTCACACTATTGCTGATGTCCATCAGCTATGCATAAATGTTCTTGACTAATCTCTTCACCTTTTTTATTCAGTCCCCACACCCCCATCTCCTGTCAGATAAGTCAGCCTGTTCTGTATATCCATGCCACTGGTTCTATTTTGTTCATCAGTAAAAGCACACTTAATTATTTAATGTTCTTTATTGGTGAGAACAACTGTGAGTTGACTCTTCCTGTAGGTAAAGGTGTAAATGTTAACATACTAAAGTGACACTGGTCATGCCTAATGAGGAGCTATATGTTAAATTGATCTAAGACATTATTCTGTGTCCTAGTTTCTTCTCTTCCACATTTTCCACAGAGCACCTAGAGGGATCTTTTAAATAATTAGCAATCATATAACATTCTCCTATGTAAAACCATTCAATGATCCTAGGATGAATTTCCGTCTTTTTTTTCCTCAGCTGATGAGGTCCTACATGATTTGGTGCTTGGTTTTCTATTGCTCCTCATTCATCCTTAATACAGTCCTTTTTGCCTGCTCTCTTCAGTTTCCCTGGCCTTTCTTCTGTCCCTTGAATACACCAATTCCTTGCAGCCATGCAGTCACCTGTGTTTGACTACCCGTCCTTAAACCCTCCTAAGATACTTCTTCCTTCTTGCCATTCTGATGTCAATAAGAATGTCACATCTTCAGCAAGGTCTCCCATTACCACCTCATTGACTATCACTTTCTTCCCCCAGTCATCGTCATGCCACTTTATGTTTCTCAGATAGCTGGGTTAGTGTGTTTATTTTAATGTTGCTGTTTCCTCTCCCCCATTCATATGTGAGCTTCCTGAGAGGGATGTCTCTATCTGTTTTGAAGGTTCTTAATAGATACTTTTTGAAATAAGGAAAAAAAATTGCATGTTAACAAATGCTTTATAAATCCTGATTCATATTTAAATATATTTTATTGATTTTTTTACAGAGAGGAAGGGAGAGGGATAGAGAGTTAGAAATATCCATGAGAGAGAAACATCGATCAGCTGCCTCCTGCACACCCCCTACTGGGGATGTGCCTGCAACCAAGGTATATGCCCTTGACCGGAATCGAACCTGGGACCCTTCAGTCCGCAGGCCGACGATCTATCCACTGAGCCAAACCAGTTAGGGCCTGATTCATATTTAAATATAAGGTGCAATTATTAGCTGAGCAACAATTGATAAGTCTTATCTATATTTGTCCTGGTAAGCTGTATGTACACATATATCATGTGTGAGTGTGTGCTGTTATTGAGAGTAGATATGTGGCCAACAAATATTCATTGGGCACATATTTTGATACTGATATATTTTCAAACCACCACGCATCTTCTATGCTGGAAATAATTAGAGCCTGTGAACCAAAGTGAAGGAAACATTCACAGTGAAAGTGAAGACAGGGATATCTAATTAGCCTTTCTTGTGACAATCTTTCTTTGGATTAATTTTCTTCTCTTTGGAAAGTCTAATGGTGGTGCTTATGTCACCGACTTTACTGATAATTAATAGTGTTCTTCATACACCTACACATATTCTCTCCAAAATATCCTTGTGTAATGCCACTACTGGAAAGAACAATTCAATTAGAGAGGAGAGCTTTTGGAGCACATATCAGATGGTCTATTGTAGGGAATGTGCCCTATTACAAAAGAGAGCGAATCTCTGCTAGAACATAATATTTTATGTAACAGGCCGGGTACATTGTTTAACAAAACATTTTATGGATATTTCATCAGGACACGGCTTGGTTAAAGAGCAGGGCTAGCATTTACCCACGTTTTCCTTTTGTGAATCCTTAAGACGGTTCCTGTACTATTTCCACCCTAGTCACAAGCTTATTAACTTGGGAAAGAGGTGACAGGGCCTTTGTCTTTGAATCCTGTAATTATAATTAATAGTAAGTTAAAGGGAAGCAGCAAGCTTATATTCAAAGTTTAAAGTGAAGTGACTCTGGCACTTAGGGCAGGTGCCAGGAAGATATTTAAAAAGAGCTCATTATTCTTATTAATTAGGGCTTCGGAAAGACATCTCTGAGAATGCAAGTCATTCTGTGGTGACAAGAGGGACACTTCTTTGTGGACAGAGCCCAAGGAGACACTGTGCTGTCTTCATTTCAGCACACCCAGGCCCTACCTAGCAGAGGCCTTCCTCCTGGCCCACAACTGCTTGGTGCCAGTTGTATACCTGGAAACAGGGAAAGGAGTCAGTGTGTGCACACTGCCCACTGTTTCTCTGAATGCATTCCTGAAAACTGTGTCATGAGAAAAATTCCACCGAACTTTTGTGTTCATTTGTGAAAGTATTATAGCTGAGGGTTACAATTCAGTCAGGACATTTAACTTCAAATCAAACCCAGCAATATCCAGGGATTATCCAAACCCACCTGAGAACATCATTTCTCTCTAAATATCCATAATTTTCAGTGTTAAACTTGCTTCCCATGATTATAGAAGTTAACCGCCAGATTATAATGAAGCACAATGATGTTGATTAATGATATTAGCTAAGCTTTTATGGAGAGCTGACCATGTTCAGATATTGTTCCAACGACTTTACATAGATTAACTTATTTTATCCTCACAACTTCCCTATGGATCAGTTTTATCATTCCACCCTTTTCACAAATAAGGAAACCGAGGCTGAGAGGTTGTATAATATAATCAGCTAATAACTATAAGGAGAACTAGTATTCAAATCTAGGCAGCCTGGCCTCAGAGAGCTTGTGTCTCTGTACGATGATATGTTCATCGAGCTGTCACTACATGGCCAACCCTGTTCTAGCCCTTTATGTGTTAACTTATTTAAGTCTCAGCACACACCTATGAGAGCGATGCTATATTCTTCCTGTTTTTCAGAAGAGGTGCCTGAGGCAAGGGCTGGTGAAATAACTTATCCAAGGATGCCTACAAATAAACACTGGAGCAAGAGTTCAAACATATCTTAGTGTGAAGCCCACAGCCTTAAACACTAGTTACTCCATGCCATGCAAGTGATTTGGAACAGGCTCAAAAGCCAAATTTGGCCCATTACCTGGATTTATAAATAAAGTTGTGTTGGAGCACAACCTCGTTCATTCATTTACATGTTATCCATTGCTGCTTTCATGCTACAATGGCAGATTTGAGAGGTCACAACAGAGACCATATGACCCATAAATTACTATCTGGCCCTTTCCAGAAAACGTTTGCCAACCTCTGCTTTAGAACATATGTACTTTTCCTCAATCATCTTTGATCCATCCATCCACCACTCTAAATGTAGCCAGTGCCTAACTAATAGAAAATAAGTGACGATAGTTATAACCTTTAGTACATCCTTAGAAAATGACAGGAAAAAGGTCAACTTTTTAGAAACTTCAAGATGCATCTCAGTAAATCACCTAGGAAGAGATAAGACAACGTTTGACTTGGCATTTGTTCCTGTGTCATCCAAAAAAGGAAAAAAAAAAAAAGCAGCTGAGACTCTGAGCTCACTCTACAGAGAGACATGGACTCTGGGCACAGTCCACTCAAATTCGTGTCCTCGCCCTGCCACTTCCTGGCTTTGTGACCTTGACCTGATCACTTAACCACTATGTGCTTCAGCTCCATCTGCAAAGTGAGGATACCAGTAGACCTAATTCGCAGGGTTGTCATGATCATTAAATGGGTTAATGCATGCAATTTTAGGATACGAACTGACTCCCATGGAGTGGTAGTTATTTCTCTTTTCTTCAGGTTCTTTGAAAGACTGATGCAGAGATAAATAGAATGGCAAAAGTTGAGGCCTCAGTATACTAGGAAAATTATCAGTGCTTATTAAACACTAGAGGCCCAACGCATGAAATTCGTGCAAAAGTAGGCTTTCCTTCCCCTGACTGCCGGCACTGGCTTCCCTCTGGCACTGGGGACCGGGTTTCCCTCGCAGCCCCGGCATGTTCCAGAAGGACGACCGGAAGGGCATCCAGTCTAATTAGCATAATACACCTTTATTCTTATAGATTTTCTTACATTTATTGTTTACAGCACATTCTATAAAAGAGGTGATTACAAGGCTCATAATTTTAGCACAAGAGAACAAATTAAATACCTTATCAAGTTCAAAATGCAGTACCTCAGCCTTATGTAGACGGGGATGTAGAAGGGGAGCTGTCACCTGGTTTCTCCTACCGCACCAGAGCATTTCACCTGCCAAGGGCAGGGTCCTCTAACCCCTTTAAGACTATTATGCCACATGGTACCCAGCTCCAATATATACACTGACAATTCCTAGATGGTTTCTGTAACTCAGGATTTAATGTGTAAATGACTTGAGCATTTATGGGAATGATAATAATTATTTTCAATCTCTATAATAGTTATTATTGATGTTTATAATGCACATATAAATAATAAACTATGAAATATTGACATGAAGTAGAAGTAGCTAAAATCATGACCTTTGAAATCAAACTGCCCTGAATTCAAAGTCAGCCGTCTATCCATTACCAAGTGCAAACTTGAGTAATTTACATATCTCACGAAATCACAAAACTAATGGTGCCAAAATCATTCACTCAGATATATATTTATAAATACATTTTTATTGATGGTTCATAGGTCAGTGCTCAACTACTGAGCCACGTCATTTGGGCTCAGTCTATTTGAAAAGCACTGTTGAATAGCTATGTGCCAGCATAGTTGGAGTTGAATATATATAGCAAACAAAGCAGCCATATACCCTGCCCTCATGAGCTTTAATTCCACTTGTGAAAATTAAAAGCATTAAGTATAAGTTCTGGTGCACTTTAACTTTTCAAATAATATTGGATATCATTACCATTAATTGATGATGATGGAGGAGGAAGTCTTCAGACACCAGTACCTCATTATGGAGTTGATAACAACACTAAACTTCTGAATACGGGTATTGTGCCAGTCCATGTGTCTGTTCTCCATTTTGATCATCTCTCCCCCTGAGAGTTATCTGAGTTGGGAGCTCTTAAATGGGGATCTTGATCACCATGACCCAGTCTCTGCTGATGCTCTTGGTTAGTGACCAAATCAATAACAAGTGTTTACGGGCTGATGGATCTGAAACATGTGAAGCACTAAGTTCCTTCTGATATATGCTGGAAATATTTCTGTTCACTTAAAGAACATTTCATGAGTGAAGTAAAATACATTCTTTGCAGAATAGAATATCAGCATTTGACTGAAATTTGTGCAGAACAATTAGAAAATGAGAGATAATTTTTTTTTTTTAAAAAGAGTCCATGTCAGAAAATGAATATATGAACAAAGACAGGAGAGTGGGATCAGTCTGTGTAAAGTTGAAGTAGAAGTAGATAGAGGAGGCCCCAAAGCAGAAGAGATAAGAATCTGGAAAGCACTTCCAAAACTGATGAGGCACCAATGATTTGTGTTTATTTATATTTTTCCTTAACTCCTACAAATAGCTCCCCTCACAAAAGTCATTTGAGAAACTTATCTTTCAAAGTTCGTAAAGACATCAATGATTTAGTTATCTTCACTTAAAGAGGGTAATTTATCATCTAGTCGAGTGTGCATGTGTCTGCCAGGAAAGCTGCGAGCCAACATACATCATACTCAGAGCTTCAAGGATTTGGTCTGCCTTCTTATGTGTATTTGAATATAGAATTCATTTCAGCCTGACATTTTTTTACCTCTCATCATATTTTTCTTCTAATTAAGTTCTATAAATGTATCCTCTACCCAGTTTGAGCTGTAATAAATTCCTTTCCTAAATTGGCCTTCTGAAAATCACAAACCAACATTATGATGAATTGCAAAATGAAAAATTTCCCTTCCACTGTGTTTATTTTGAGGAGGGAAGTACTGGAGAAAAATGAAACAGTGCTCCACTAAAAAGAAGGCCCTGCTCGTAGTGGTTACATGCCTGTGATTTGAATGTTTGCTACACTGGGTGACCCCAGCAGATTTCCCAAACTGTAGAGGTCTAGTGCAAGAAAATGGATTTTCAGTTCAAAATTTTGAGGTCAAATGGAAGGGATCCATAATGAGAACAGTTTTAATCTCATGTTAGCCCTGGAACTACCCATGTAGGTATAGACTGATATATATATTATTCCTAAAGTCTATATTGAAAAAGAAAGGGACGAGGCCATTCAGAGAATGCACTGTGGGAGAAATTAATGGGTAATTTTTATTTTTAAGCCATTGTTTCATTTCACTTTGTAGTCAAGCAAAAGCATTATGTCTTAGACTTGAGAGGGCTATGTTGAAATCGAACAATTTGCTGCTATTATTTAGGCTGGTATTTTAATAGGTGCTTAACATTGGGCACATTTGTTCCATTACATTGTAAGGCATAGATGAAACTCTATATAAATAAGATTAGAGCATGGCCATAGATGAAATATCAGGCATTAACCTTGTAGACTCTTGATTTTGGGATGGTTTAGCTCCAATATTTGAATAGCCAGAGTGATCATAGCCTGGTTCAAATAATTCTGCTTAATGTGTAAGTGTTAATTTCACATACTTCTTTCTCATTTCCCCCTGTGCCTTTATAGAGTGGGGAATTGCCTGATGCATCCTGAATTCATTACTGTAATTTGTGTACTGTGCACTGACTGAGACCAGTTTAAGTGGCAGATTAGCACAGAATTTGAGCTCCTTTGCTTTGTGTAGATAGTAGGCCATGAAGTTAATGTTTCATTTATAGCATTTTTTAAAGGACTATGATGGCGGTTATGATTTATGATCTTTTCCTGGATAATGCCTGGTTTAAGATATACTATAATCTTCAAAGAATTTTGATTTTCTTAATAATTACCATGGCTACAGGGCCAACTATCCTAACACTGAATTATCATTGGCATCACTTTTTCTTACTACCCCCCCCAACCAGAATTATTGTTTTAAAATTAGAATTAGACATGAGCTATTACCTAAACCAAGCAACTCTTTTGACACATATGGAATCTGAGATCCAGTGAAGTTAATTAGGTTGATGGCAATCAGAAAGTGATTAGTGTTAGAGCTGTCGCCCCCCGGAGGTAGACACTGGCTCCTCTGAACTCCAGACCAGCACCCTAGCAACTGTCCTGCGTTGCTGAAGTGGAATAGCCACTGCCATTTCCTCTGTTCGCAGTGTGAAAGCATTCGCTCTTATCGCCCCCTAACTCTCTGCTCTGTCTGTGCAGCATCGTGATGCACCCCAGCAAGGACATGCTAATCACCTGCAGCGAGGACCGCCTCTGGAAGGCAGTGGCGCTTCCCAAAGGCAACGTGCTTCTCACAGGAACCGGCCACAACGACTGGCTTTCCAACTGCTGCTTCCATCCCAGGTCAGTTCACACAGTCCCGGAACCAGGGAATGCACTTGGCTATTCTGTTTCTTCACTCTCCTGGCTTTTTAAATGGAAAGATGAATAATAGACTAAAACTGTACATGTTTCATATGTACAACTTGATGAGTCTGGAGATAGGTATATATCCTTAAAACCATTACCACAGCCTATCCTATCAATATTTCTATCATCTCGGAAAGTTTGCTGCTCCCCACTTTATTTATTATTATTGTTATCATCACTGGAACACTTAACATAAGATCTACCTCCTTAGCAAATTTTTAAGCACACAAGATAATAGATCTCTAAGACTTACCTTGTATAAATGAAACTTGGTACTTCAGTGATTTTGATGGCACTTTTTTTTCTCTCTCTGCGACCTTACAACCTGAATTTAGAAAAGTGTAGATACGTGCTCCTTTGGCTTTCATAATATTGACTTTATAGATTGATGGCTTTTGATATTTGATACCTGTAAAACTTAGTCACATGCTGATACATTTAACAGAGTACAGAGCTTCCCAGAAGAAGCATTATTAATGCTTCTTGTACTCACAAGCTCTGACAAGACACATGGCTTTCTAGAAAATAATGCATGCTAGCGTTTACTTTGCCTCAGTTTATCATGCAGGCTTTCCTTTTAGAAGTAAGTTATCTACCAAAAAGGATCAGAAGATAGTGATCGATTTTGTTAAAAATTAAATGGCAATCAAAATATTAAAGAGATTAAAGTTGAACTGAAAGCATTGAGTTCTATAGTTTTCAGAATTCACTGAATTTTTGTACTGCAAAGGCCAAGGACACAAAAGGAAAGATATTGTTAAACACATAGACACATTAAAAAGCTCTGCCCACCGGTGTTTGTAGTCAACTCCCACTGCTAATTCCAACTGACTTCTCATGTTCATCATTGTACTCAACACTTGCAAACAGTCTTGAATCCGGCTCTTTCTAACACCGTATTATTCTTGGAGACTCATAGGTTTGGTGTAATTTCTAAATCATTCCATTGGGAAATTTTGTTCTTAGGAGGACTCTTATTGATGTATTTTCATAAAACTCAATTTTTTTTTAATCTTGGTATGATCCAATATAATAAAGTGGTGCCCTAGCTGGTTTGGCTCAGTGGATAGAGCATCAGCCTGCAGACTGAAGGGTCCCAGGTTCGATTCAGGTCAAGGGCACATGCCCAGGTTGTGGGCTCGATCCCCAGTAGGGGGCGTGCAGGAGGCAGCCGATCAATGATTCTCTCATCAATGATGTTTCTCTCTCCTTCTCTCTTCCTCTCTGAAATCAATAAAAAAAATTTAAAAAAAATAATAAATTGGTAATATGCAAATCAACCAAAAGGTGGAACAACTGGTCGCTATGATGCGCACTGACCACCAGGAGCAGACGCTTGATGCAGGTGCTGCCCCCTGGTGGTCAGTGCGCTCCTCCTCAGCCACAAGCCAGGCTGATGGCTGGCGAGCTCAGCATCCCGCCTCCCAGGCGGTGCTAAGGATGTCAGACATCCCCTGAGGGCTCCCAGACTGCAAAAGGGTACAGGCGAGGCTGAGGGACCGCACCCTCCACCCCCCTCCAGTGCACGAATGTCATGGACAGGCCTCTAGTTGTTAATACAATTAGATAGAAAGAAACTGAGTTAATGAGAGGACTAAACTTATTTTTTTAATTTTTGAAAATTTTCTCAAAGTCTAATTTATCTTTAGTGCTAGATGTTTGAACTTAAGTTGTGAGCATGTATGCATTCTGTACCTGTTCAGAACATGAAGCCCATCTTGTGAGCAGAGACAACCTAATTAGAAATGTAGCCTATCACTTACGGAGCTACTGGGCACAGTAGTCAGATTTCCATAATGCCCAGTTACCATGACAGCCAGTGACTCAGGTATTGTCTCATTAGTTCTTGACCAGCACAGGTTCTTTTAATAGATTTTCCCACTCAATTACTGAAATTAAAATGAGGTAAAATACATCATTATTCACTCATAATATGAATTTACGTTCAGTACTTTCGCTACACTGTTTGCTTTTTTCTAGTGCATGAGATAAAAATAATGGGAGAAAATACATTTAACCATAAGTGTTTTTAAGTGAGTGATATTTAAAAGCAAATATTCTTTGGTAGGATCAATTAAAAGAAATAAATTATTGTCAAAATAACAGTAAAAATCTTTTTTTTAAATAGAGATTGATTTGTTTTATTTTTCAATTAGAGTTTACATTCATTATTATTTTGTTTCAGCTTCAGTTGTACAATCTAGTGGTTAGACAATCATATGTTTTACAAAGTGATCCCCCCAGTATTTCCAGTACCCACCTGACATCATAAAGAGTTATTATAATACTAGAGGCCCGGTGCACAAAAATTTGTGCACTGGCGGGGGCGCGGGGGGGGGGGCGTCCCTCAGCCCAGCTTGCCCCCATCACATACTGGGAGTCCTAGGGGATGTCCTACTACCTGCTCCCTGCTCCCCTTGGAGAGTGGGCCTAAGCCACAGTCTGGCCTCCCTTTGAGGACTAAAGCCTCTGGTGAGTTATTAGCCCTGGGCCGGGTCACCCCCAGCTCCCCACCGCTGCCACCATCAATGATCGCTGGCTGGCTCCTCCTTGGCCCAAGCTTAAAGCCTCAGGCTGAGGTGTTAGGCCTGGGCCGCCATCAATGATCGCTGGCTCAATGATCTCTGGCTGGCTCCTCCTTGGCCCAAACCTAAAGCCTCAGGCTGAGGGTTTAGGCCTGGACTGGGGCACCCCCAGCTCCCGCCACCAATCGCTGGCTGGCTCCGCCCCAGTTCCCCATTGCAACTGCCATCAAGGATCCCTGGCTTGGGCCCGAGCACCCCCAGCTCCCGGCCGCTGCTGCCATCAAGCATAGCTGGCTGGCTCTGCCTGGTTCCCTGCAGCTGCTGCCATCAATGATCGCTGGATGGCTCCGCCCAGGCCCCAGCCTAAAGCTTCAGTCTGAGGCTTGGGGCTGACATATGCAAATTAGCCGCCATCTTGGCTGTCGACTAATTTGCATATCTCACTGATTAGCCAATGAAAAGGGTCGGGGTCGTAGGCCAATTACCATCTTTCTCTTTTATTATATAGGATTATAGACATGTTCCCTATGCTGTACTGTACATCCCTATGACTAATTTTTAATCCCTTCACCTTTTCACCTAACCCTCTCCCATCTGGCAACCATCAATCTGATATCAATTCTGAGTTTATAAATCAGATCTCATTGTATAATGAATGCTTAGTATATGCAAATCAACACTGAAGATCACATATGTGTAACATGTATAAAATACATGCATATAACATGTATTTATATGATGCTTATGTCCTAAAGGTTGTTGAAATTCATGCTTTCCAAAACTTATATTTGTGTCATTTGATTTTTATTTTGGCTTAAGTAATTTAGTAAAAAACAGTTTCTTTTTGAAGACAACATTTTTCCTATTTATCTACATGCTTTACCTATAATTTAAAAATAAAACAAAATAAATTTGATTCTAATATGATACTTTCATATGTAGTTGTTTCTCCAGTTAAAGAATGCCATGAAAATCTCGCTTAGAGCCCATCTTTGTGATCTGCCGGATTCTGCTCCCCGGGAAGAGGTCCAGAATAGACACACTATACGTACTGGCATCTGCCTAATTGCTGTGCCCTTCACAATGAAAAATAAATGTGTACATTTTATTCTTATTTATTTTTTATTGTTGGCACTATTACAGATGTCCCTCATTTCCCCCCTCTCTAGCCACCTCCATCCACCTCTCCTGTCCCCTGCCTATGATCATTTTTTTCTGTAACTTACAATTATATGTATTCTAGATTACTACAAAGTTTAAGCCACTGTTTTCCCTGCAACAATGATATAAACCAGACTTCTTTTGGGGGTCAGTCCTACTTGATATGACAGTGGTACAGCTTGACTGACCCAAATCAGTCTTCATTGCCCTGTTTCTCTGCCCTACGAGACATCATCAGGACATAATCAACAAATACAACACTCATAGTGATATTAATGTTGGGCAAAAGAGACCGTCAGGTAAAAACTAACCTGAATCACCTGAGAATTCAGACAATATGATGTTGAAATATATAGAATGAAAGATCTTATAAATATGTACAAGAAGATGCTGACAATGCCATTGTCATCAAAGATTTCAAAGTATCTTTCTCAGTTTTTAATCTGTCAAGAAAATTACAGTGGAATTAGAGGGTTTAATAAAATAGTAAGCTCTTTAATAGTATATATCTGGATATTGTACTTTATGAAGAGAGAATACAAACTATTTTAAATCAGTCATTGTTAGATTTTTTAAATGTATAAATCTTACATCAAAATTTAGCATAAGTGAATTCTTCAGAAAAGCAATTACATAAACCAATATTTGCAAACAAGATTCATAAAAAAGGAAATAACATATCAATCACTAAAATATAATAAAATGTGAATTATCAAAAAGCAAATAAGTGAATATTGGTCAAAGAAGAACTATAAATAGATGTTTCTTAGTTGGTAAACAACCACAACCACAATACTTATCAAACTTGAGATGTAAACAAAGCTATATTCAGAGTAAAATTCATAGTTTTAAATTCTGTGTTGTTAAGCAAAAAATAAAAAATAAGTGAATTATGCATTCATATTGAAAAGTAAAACTGGTCAATGAATACAAAAAGCAAAAGAATGAATAAATAAATTAGTATAAAAAGATATTAATCCAAATTTTGTTTTTCTGAGAGAAAAAATAATAAAACAAGGAAGTACAATAAAATAAGTAGATACCTCAAAAATTTCTCGAGAAATAAAAGCGAGCAGCATAAATATAAACCTTAGAAATTTGAAATGAGTTAAAGCCACATATGCAGATACTAAAAATATATATGTTGGAATTTTTTATAAAATAATACATTTCTATAAAAACAAACATTCCCAATAATGAATCAAGATGAAGCATAAACCCTGAACAGATTAACATTGGGAAAAACTGAGTTTTTGAACTTCTACTTCCATTCCCATCTTGAACAGGTTTATGACTGAGTTTTGAAAATTTTATTTTTAAAAAATCAGTTAATTTACTTTTAAAATTTTTGTTTTTTATTGATCTGAGAGAGAGAGAGAGAGGAAGATGGGAGAAAGAAAGATGGATTGTCTGTCTCCTGCACACACCCTTTTGGGGATTGACCCTGCAATACGGGTATGTGCTGTGACTGGGAATTGAACTTATGACCTCTCAGTTCATGGGACAATGCTCAACCAACTGAGTCACACCAGCCAGGGCAATTTTTAGGTTTACTGAATGTTTGTTGGTAAATGAAAATGAAAAAGAAATTTTAGTTCCAAACTCAACAAATGTAATACAACATCACAACTCTACTGCAGTCTCATTTCACAATTATAGATGTAAACTGTTTAAAAGAATGTAGAAAATATAACTTAGTTGTATGTTTAAAGGCAATTTACAATGACCAAGTAAAATTTGTATTTGAAAAGCATGGGATACATCAGGGATCTAATTATGAAGATATCATATTATAAACTATACTAGAGGCCCAGTGCATGGATTCGTGCACCAGTGAGGTCCCGGGGCCTCGCCTGCACCCTCTCACAATCCGGGGCCCCTCGCGGATGTTGGAGAGCCAGTTTCGGCCCAATCTGCACAGGCCAGGCAGAGGGACCCACCGGTACATGTAAACATGCACCGGGCCTCTACTATGCATATAAGATCTTTGGTTAATCTCTTTCCACCTTCCCTCTCCCCACTTCCCTCTGAGATTCATCAGTCTGTTCCATGTTTCCATGCCTATGGTTTCTGCTCCTACATTGAGCATCTGTCCCCTGGTGGTCACTGTGCGTCATAGCTACCAGACAGTTGGCCAGTTGCTTAGGCTTTTATATATATAGGTTAATAGGTAGACATTGCAGGTTACATTAAGATGGGGTTGTTAAGCCCCATGTTTTGATGTTGACAAGAAGAATGGATTTTGGTAGAACTGGGAATTAAGAAGATCTGGCAGGTATATGTATAATTGGGATGCCATGGAGTTAGATGGGTCAAAAGAGATATGCATGTTTACTGATTTGTATATAAGTTTGTAGATTCCTTAGTAGGATTTGTGTATCAAGACACTTTTTAGTAGTAACATGGGTAACCCAATCACTGTAGACCTGCTGTTATGGAATATTTACCACTAGAGGGAGCTCAAACATTGGTAAGGTAAAGCAGCCTGTGCCTTGGCATTTACTTGGTAGACTGATGAGCTAGCTGTTGAAAATTATTCATTAGTCACTGAATGTGATGGAGCAATGCAGAAGGTGTGCATTGGCACTAACTTTGCACTGTTAAAAGAGCAAAATGTACGTGCTAAACAGAAGGGACCTTAAGCATACTCCAGTGCAAGGAACGGTACCTAAATAGCTAACACATGGAGTCAGAGTTTCAGGTTCCCTTGTTAGAAACCTAGCTTTACCTTTGCTAGTCCTGTCAGTTTTCTCATTATGAAATGGGTATAATAATGATGATACCTACTTTCCAGATCAATTGTGAAGGCTAAATGCTATAATATATGAAAAACACAAATACTATTTATTTCCTGGCACATATATGCTCAATAAATGTTACCCACTATTATTTTTATTCATTCATAGGAATTTTGAGTACTTAGAGATAGCTCAAAAATTGCTATACAACTGGTAATCTTAAATACAATAGGCTAGGAAGGGAAAGAATCCATTTCAAGTCTGGGTTACACCAAGCTTCATTAGAAGAGTACTATCCATGAAACATTAATTGGTAACATCATGTCTCCAGTTCTTAGCAAGATAAACATGAAAACAGTTATAAACTGAAAAAGAAATATAACTACCGTGAAATTACATATGTTATCTATCTGTTCATATACCGTAAAAACATGTTTCTTTAAAAGTTATAGCAATTAACTCTTTGTATTTCATTTTTACAGAAGAAATAATTCTGCGCATTTCATATATATATGAAATGTTCTGCACAGAACATTATTAATATATATAATTTAGATTATGTTTTCAAAGGAAAACGTAAAACATTTTGCCAGAAACACTAAAAATACTTTTTACAATAGGTTTTTTTTTCTTTAGTTTTGATCTTGGAAGAATGTAAAACATAATGATTGACCTACTTTGTGTCCAAGGCATGTTTTATTATTGGTTAGTCTATTTAGACTAGTAGTGTATCAGTCTCCAGGCTAATTTTAATAGATCAATAAAATGGTCACTACACGAATGTAATAAAATGTTATTTGGTCTTTACCTATGCCAATAATATATTATTTTTTCTTTACCTTTTACTATACTGCTCAATAACAGTAGCATGGTTTTGTATGTACAATGTCCATTTTTCTGAAGAAAGTTGCACTTTCTTCTGTGTGACTAGATCTTATTATGTGAAACAGCATGTATCTTGCCAAATATCTCTACGAAATGAAAGAAGTTAGAAAGAAGTTGGGATTAGTGGTTTAAACAATTTTACAGTGCTGCATTTTTTCTCTGAGTTCACTGCCTGAGACAGAAGTAGAGCTATCGGCATCCTGTTAAACATATAAATCACCTTTATACACTGATTTATGAATTGTGAATAAATGGACCCCTCCCAAATCCCCCATATCTCTCTTTCCTGTATGAGCTACCTATTCATGTATTTCTATAGTGCCCAAAATTATAGTATGAAAGCTCCTTGACAAGTATGTCATTTAATTGTTTAAAAAGAACATCTTTTTATTTGCTACAAACATAGTCAGGAGTTCACATTTCAAAGCATAATGAAGAGATTGATGAACTGTTTCCCTAAGATTGTGGTGTCCTGCTGCTTTCTGAGTTTCAGAGGTAGATGCTTTCATAATCTGAAAATCTCAGTAGGTTATTACCAGGGTAATGTTTAGATATACCTGTTAAATAATAATAATTCTACTTTGTATTTTTGAAGAGGTGTGTGTTGTGCTTCTGTTCTTAATATAGTCAGTCACTTTTAGATGAAGGGGCTGAGAATGGAAAGTAACAGCATGGTTCTTTAAATACATTTCCTGTCTGATTGTAAAAGTAATACATTATCACCACAGAGAAAAGTGTTAGGAAAATATTTTCCATCGTCTCACAGCTCAGGGAAAACTTGGAGACATTGCCCTAGGGCCCTCCTCAGGCGAATGGCAGGGTTGGTTATACATCAGAAGCACCTTCTAAAGTCAGGATTCTTTTCAAGTGTAGATATGAAAAAGGAGCATCTCTGTCATTTTTGTAGAACCTCTGAGTACCTCGGTTGCTCATTGTAAAATGGAAACAACCTACTTCATAAGGTTTTCATGACAACTACATGAGAAAAATCTATGTAAAACATTAGCAGCCATAGGCTCAGAGTAACCAGTTGCTAAGAGTAGCACTGTTGGTATTTTTTGGCAGAAGGTAGCCTAGATATGGTTAGCTCTAAAACCAATATTATCTCTAGATCTATTGGTCTAGCATGAAAAAACCATTCTGAGTAATACTATAAGTGTGTTAATGGTGGGGTCTGTGTCTTACTCATCTTTGAGTTCTTGGGACAGAGCCGATCAATTGGAACTTTATAGAGAATCAGTAAATAGCTCCTTAATTAAAATAAACAGAATTGAAGATGCTAGACCAAGAATGTGGCCACTTCCTCTCATACTCTTGGTAGTATGATTTGATCATGAAAGGAATTCTAGAGACAAAATAGGGAGGTTTAGGGAATAAAGAGAGTCCATGGAGGAGGAATGCATATGTGAAGGATAGAGGTATCTCTGGCTGAGCAATTAAAGCAATTATAAAAGCAGCCCTGACTTGAGCAGCTTGGAGGGCCATAAGGGGTCATAAACGATCTCTAGCCAGAACAACTGAGAGAGAGCCATGAAGGAGATCAAAAGAAACGCCAACCTGAACATAGAAGATTGATATGTGAAAGATAGAGAAACATCAGAGGAGAAGGGGAGAGGGAGGCATACATTCACAGAGGATAAAGAAAAGTCACAGAGTACCAAGAATAAGGAAACATACTTTCACAGAGGAGAGAAAAATGCCAACAGATGCCAGAAAGAGGGAGACATATTTCCACAGGCTATAGAGGAATGTTGCAAGATAAGGGGGCAAGAAAAAAGGGGGCATCGCTAGAATTTGGACTTTGAAACAAAAGAATGGCCAATTAGGAGAGCACAGGGTCTCCTAATTGGCCATTCTTTTTGGAATGGGGAAGGCTTCCAATTAGAAGGGAGCATGAAGAGACAAAGAGCTACAGACTTTATAAACTTGAGACAAAGGGACACCAAAAAGATTTTCAGATTTTAGATGTTTGGATTTGGATTTTTTTCCAAGTAGAGATAGAGCATTTGTTTCCCATTTTGGGGTCCCTTCCCAGGTGGTCCCTTTGGGAATCCCACTGCCCAGATGGAGTTTGTGTATTCTTCCAATAAACTTCCACATTTTTTATTAAAGAAGTCTTTTTGTCCATAATTTACTCTTCATCTTTGTTGGACAAGGACCAATGAGAAGTCTGTACCCCAAACTCCAGGTTTCAATTATAGAGATACTAGACGCCCGGGCATGGAATCATGCACCAGTGGGGTTCCTCGCCTGGCCTGCACCCTCTCACAATCCAGGACCCCTCAGGGGATGTCGGACTGCTGGTTTTGGCCCAATCCCCACAGCCAGGCTGAGAGACCTCACCAGTACACAAATCCATGCACTGGGCCTCTAGTATGCATATTAGACCTTTGGTTAATCTCTTCCCACCCTCCCCGCTTTCCTCTGAGATGCATCAGTCTGTTTTATGTTTCTATGCCTGTGTGTTAAGTGTCTGCCCCCTGGTGCTCAGTGTGCATCATAGCTACTGGTCGAATGGTCAAAAAGTTGAAAAATTGAATAGTCACTTAGGCTTTTATATATATAGTAGAAGCCCAGTGCACAAAAATTTGTGCACTCAGGGGGTAGGGGAGGTCCCTCAACCCAGCCTATGCCCTCTCGCAGTCTGGGACCCCTCGGGGGTGACCATTTGCTGGCTTATGCCTGCTCCCCAGGGGATCGGGCCTAAAATGGCAATCAGACATTCCTCTGGCAGCCCAGCAGTCCTTGGGGATGTCCATTTGCCATTCCGGATCAGGGTTGGGGTCCCGCTTGGGTGCCGGGCAAGCCTGGATGAGGGGATGATGGCTGTTTGCAGCTGGTTGCACGCCCTTCAGGGTGGGGGTCCCCACTGGAGTGCCTGGCCAGTCTGGGTGAGGGGCTGGGGGCCATTTTCAGGTTGACTGGTGACTGAATCTCCCAGCCTCTTCTTTTGTTCTTTTTTTTTATTCTGGGGTTGTTTGGCTTCTATAATTGAAACTTTGTTGACGACCTGCTTGCTCCAGCTCTGAGGCCGTGGCCGGCTGAATGCAGGTATCTGGGGTTTGTTTAGCTTCTATAATTGAAACATTGTTGCTTTCGGAGCTTAGAGCAGGCCAGGGCAGGAGAGGAACATTGGCTTCCTCCATCACTGGAGCAAGCAAGCCTCCTGCTCGCTTCAGTTGTATGGCTGACGGCCTCCACCTTTGTTGGCAGTTAATTTGCATATCTCGCTGATTAGCCAATGGGAAGTGTAGCGGAGGTATGGTGAATTACCCTTTTTGTCTTTTATTAGATAGGATAGATACTGTACTCACATATGTACACATACATACATACACATAATTTGCTATTACTGAGATCACTTTAGCAAAGGACTCAAACCTAGTGGAAGTCTTTCATTTGGCATAAAACTCCTAAAACATAAAATCCTCTCTGAATAATTTTTTAATGAGAATAAATTTTGGTCATAAGGAGAAGCACTACCAGACTGGCAGAATAGGGACCTTCAAAAATCTCTCCTTAAAAGCAAGTATTGCTAAAATCAACTGTTTCAGAAGTCTAAACCTTAACCAACAGCCTGCATCAATCCAAAGAGCATTTATTCAAGAAAACTGCTGAAACTGAGTAAGAAGTGAAGTCATCTCATTCCCAGCTCCCCTTCCCAACTCTACAGTAGCCTTATAAACCAACTTTCTTACAGTCACGGTTATTGTGCAGACTGATATCATGGAGTAGAGAGCACAGGTTTGCAGATCCTGCAAAGCCCCATTCTCAGAGAGATGGGACTATTTGAACTTTCTGGAAACTGGAAAATTCCCATTTGCAAGGCTTGTTTTTATTTGACCCATGTCAGGTCTTATTCTGTCAAAATACACTATTTGCTAGAACATTTGTAGCAAACAATTACGAACAAGTGTTTAAAATTACAACTGCCTGAGGCAGCAATGGCAGTTGAGCAAAGGAAAGGTTGGCCAAACTTATTAAACAGAAAAGCTTGAAAAATAAATGTCCCTAGGGGATTTTAAAATACCTAGTCAGATGCATTTGGGGAACTGTGTGAATAGCCAAGAAAGAACTGAGGGGGTCTAATCTCTCACATTTTGCTGACCTTGAGAAATCCTGCAAGTAGAGAGTAAAGGTTGAGGCAAAGTTGTAAGCTTCCAGGGTATCGAAAATGTGCCCCATTAGGCACACAGAGCCACTTGCCATAGACCTGAAGATTTACTGGGTCGAAGCATTTAATCCTTATGTGTCTGATTTTAAGTTGACCACTGAGCTAAACAACAGACTTCCGTGGCCATATACAACAAAGAGCACTGATTTTATTGAATTACTTTAAAACAATTACCACCCCCCCCCAAAAATAAACCAAAACAAACAACCAACAACAAACAGCAGCAACAACAAACCTTGGAGAGGAGGAAATCTGATTTCCAGAGTTTCCACATAATATATATATTTTAAATGTTAGGTATTCAACAATTGCAAAATATAGGAACCATGAAAAGAAGCAGGGCACCCCGCTGAACCTGCAAATATGTTTGTTTGTTTGTTTGTTTACTTATTTATCTATTTATTTATTTATTATCTAATTATTTGGCTAAAACCTCCAGAACAATGTTGAATGGATGTGGCAAGGACAGACATTCTTAAGGGGGAAATGTTAAGCATGATGATAGCTGTGAAATTTTTGTAGATGCTTTTATCAGGTTCAGGAAGTTCACTGCTAGTCCCAATTTGAGTGTGTTTATCATGAGAAGATGTTGAATATTGGTAAATGTTGCAACTATTAAAATGATCGTGCAATTTTAATTCTTTATTCTATCAATATGGTGATTTATTTTTGCATTTCTGGCATGAAGACAAGGTGGTCATGGCATATAACCCTTTTACTATGTTTTCTAGTATTTTGTTGAGGATATTTGCATCTATGTTAATAAGATATAGGGCCATAGTTTTTGTTGTTGTTGTTATGTCTTTGTCTTATTTTGGAATCAGAGCAATACTGGCTTCACAGGTGAATCCGAAAATGTTCCCTCTTCTTATGTTTTTGGGAAGATTTTTGAGAGGGGTTGGTGCTAATTATTCTACAAAGATTTAGCAAAATTAATCAGTGAAGAAATGAATATTTTTATACTATACACCCAAAATAGATATTCAGTTTAATCTCTATAGTAAGAACTAAAAACTAAAATAAAAATACATCTAATATTCTACTTTAATTTTGTACCAGATCATGCCCCCTTTCATATAAGAATGCCCATTCTTGCCAACTCTGAGGTTTAGTGTTGTTGTGTGTGTATTTTTTGGAAATCTTGGATGTGTGATGAGTATGGCACTGACATTTAAAGCTACAATTGATAGTTAAGTCGATCTTTTCTTATATATTAGCTATTTGCATTCTTCCTTTGTGAATAGTTCACTTAACATATTCTATTTTTAAAATTTTATTTATTTCTAAGAACCTTTTACTTGTTAAATATAATCATTTTATATTATGTTATACTAGAGGCCTAGTGCACGAAATTCGTGCATGGGGGGTCCCTTCAGCGTAGCCTACACCCTCTCCAATCTGGGACCCCTTGGGGGATGTCTGACTTCCGGTTTAGACCCAATCCCTCTCACAATCCTGGACTGCTGGCTTCTAATCACTCACCTGCCTGCCTACCTGGTTGCTCTCAACTGTCCCCCTCTGCTGGCCTGGTCAGCCCTAACTGCCCCCCCTGGTCACCCCACACAGCCTGCTGTTCAGTTATTTGGTTGTCCCTCACTGATCCTTTGGCGGCCTGGTCACCCCATGCAGCCTGCTTGTTCAATTGTTTGGTCCTCCCTCACTAACCCCCCTGCCAGCCTGGTCATAGGCAGCTATCTTGTGAGGGCATGATGGTTAATTTTCATATTACCTCTTTATGATATAGGTTAAAAAAATCTCCTAGCCTTACTATCAAATAAATTTTTATGTTTTATTTGTTTGATAAATATCTTTCCTTATGATTTTTGTAGCTGTTATTCTGTTTGATATAAAATATTTCCAAAAGTTTATATAGTATCATCTAATCTAATAAAAGACAAATAGGGTAAATAACCGTACCTCCAACATGCTTCCCATTGGCTAATCAGGGCAATATACAAATTAACTGCCAACCAAGATGGCAGCCAGCAGCCACACAGCTGAAGCGAACAGGAGGCTTGGTTGCCCCGGCGATGGAGGAAGCCAAGATTCCCCGCCTGCCGCGCCGGGCTCTGAGCTGCACTCTAAGCAACTATGTTGCAATTATAGAAGCTAAACAAACCCAGATACCTGCTTTCAGCCAGCCAGTCCTCAGAGCTAGAGCTGCAACATTGTTTCAATTATAGAAGCTAAACAAACCTCAGATACCTGCTTTCAGCAGCCAAGGCCTCAAGCCAG
>NW_006383015.1:3320066-3347575 GCF_000327345.1 Myotis davidii | reverse complement strand
TGCTCAATGCAGGAGCTGTCCCCTGGTGGTCAGTGCACTCCCACATGGGGAGCTCTGCTCAGCCACAAGCCAGGCTGATGGCTGCCAATACAGCAGTGGTTGTGGGAGCCTCTCCTGCCTCCTCAGCAGCACTAAGGATGTCCGACTGCAGTTTAGGCCTGCTTCCCACTGGCAAGTGGACATCCCCCAAAGGCTGCTGGGCTGCCAGAGGGATGTCTGAATGCCATCTTAGGCCCAATCCCCCAGGGAGCAGGCCTAACCCAGCAAGTGGTCATCCCCTGAGGGGTCCCAGACTGCGAGAGGGCACAGGCCAGGCTGAGGGACCTTCTCCTACCCCAGCCGAGTGCACAAATTTTTGTGCACCGGGCCTCTCGTCTAATATATAATCATTATTATTGTTCTTTTTTTGTTCGAATATAAATAAATGACTTTAACCTCATCATTTATTTTTTTTCTTTTATGTTTCAGTATTTTTATTTTTTAAAATATATTTTTATCAATTTCAAAGAGGAAGGGAGAGGGAGAGATAGAAACATCAGTGATTTGAATCATTGATTGGCTGCTGATTGAGCCTGCAATCCGGGCATATGCCCTGACAGAGAACTGAACCAGTAGCCTCTTGTTTCCTGGTTTGATGCTCAACCACTGAGCCACACCCACTTGGGTTAGTTCAGTAGTTTTAAAATTTCACTGTTCAATTTACTTTATTCTGAATGTAACAAAGGAATATAACTATTTTTATTTCCATTAAATGCAATATTATATTTTGATTTGAATTAAACTTCCTTTTTTATCTTTATTGTAAAGATTTATTCAGATGTTTAAATAACTTCATGGTTAGTTGGTGATATTTAACACTGGCATTTTTATACCAATATTTTCCTCTTCTTGAGTTTTTTTTCTTTCTTTTTCTTCAGGCATGGATCCATAATATTTCTTCATTCATGGTTGATAAGACAATTTCCTCATTTTTGAATAAAAATATTGAATCTAAACTTTGTATTTAATTCAAGTCATTTTTACTCATATTATTTTAATAATTCATTTTCTGGATACATCTTTTTGTTCTCTCTTTCTGTATTACTCTTTACATATATTTGATTTCCCAAATCTATAATATATTTATAACAACCTCATCTAATTCATCTATTTATCCTCTCTCAGGGGCAAAGTTAAAAAATAAATAAAATTTTGTTTTACTAATTAACATTTATAAAATAACTTATTTATGTTTATAGCTCCCCAGCAGATTTTACTTTGATAATCATGTTTTTACTGCTACTTGAAAGGGAGCTGTATTTATTATTCTTTTAATTGTCTGTAAACATTTGAACACCACATATGTTTCTGAAGTTGGGATTACTCTTCCAATTCCCCTGGAAAGCTGGGAATCAGCATCCTCTCCCCTCTTCTTTCTCCAGGTTCCCGATTCATAGCCATGTCTGCCATCTGCCACAGCCAGTGTGGGCCCAAAGAGCTCTAACTGCACCCGTATAAAATAGCTGATTTCACTTCCTTAGGCTGTCATTATATGCAGTCCTGCTGTTCTACCAGAGATCAAGATTTAATTCCAATTGGAGTTATTGCATGGCAGGCAAATATTGTTCTCACTTACACAACATATTTAGGTCATCCATTCATATTCAACAGATTTGACAGAACACAATAGTCCATGTGTACATTTTTCTTTCAACCTGGGATTTGAGAGTGAGACAGCTTGGAAGGGATGCTCTTGGTGCAGCGGGCCCCCGAGACTTTAGCTGGCTGCTGGCGCATATTCGGGACCTGAGACACTCTGCTTACCTGGCCAAACCGAGGAGCTGCCCATGGCCTTCCTTTTATAACAAACTTCTGGATGGGTGAGCCACAGTAATACTTATTGAATTAGCACAGAACATTTGGACACACATATAACTGGTACTTTCAAGTTAACAAAATTCATATTCAACATATACCAAAATTATTTATAGTTTCAAATGCCTCCTCTGAGTGGGGTTCCATCTTTATAACCCCTCTCCCCATCTCATATTTTTCCTACCTCACTTTTACTCTAACTTCATACATGCCAAGTTGTTTGATGCTGAGTTACCTTGAACCTTTTGGAAATATGATTCATCACTTTTCTAATTTTTCTCGCCTTCTTTTGTTAGTGAATAGACTTCAAAGAGAGCTATTTTCTCTGATTCTTTGAAATTGTCCCCTTCTTCTGAATCTTAGCGTCATTTCAAAGATCTTATGGTTTAAGGAAAAAACCAAGATGAAGACGAAATAGTGCAATTGGGAAACAGCCTAAGTGTGCTGACTCCCCACTTATTTTATATGCCCTTCAAAAAGGAGCCCCAAGGCTTCCCGAACCCTCTGATACTTTCTGTCTTTTACCCGAAAGGAAGGCCTGCTTCTGAGGTTTTATGACCCATTCAAATCCAGAAGGATCTCCCCCTGGGTATTCTGCCTATATTTCAGATATGTGTTCCAGAAAAGCACCCCTTGTTGCTATGACCCTTGTGTATTATGACACCTCATCTCATAAATTCCCCTCCCTTCTCTAAGGAGGTATTAGTGGGGTTTCCAGGCTCTTTTTTCTGAACACTTCTTAGTGCTGGTGTTCTTTTATGGAAGGGGAACTGCAAAAAAGACTTCTGTGCATTCTTACAACCAATTGAGTGTGCAGTATATTTAGCAGACATTCCTCAAAATCATTGGCATTGAATGACACGTTTTCTAATTTTCAGGCCTAGAGCATGTTCCTTGTTTTCATTTTTCCTGGTCATTCTTATGACTCTGGATAGAGGAAGTTAGAAGCCTAGGTCCAGGTCATCATCTTACTCAGACGCCCATATTTGTTTTTAATAGATGATTATAATTGACCTTTCAGGTCATTTTTATTCTTGAGGATTTATATAAGCAAATTTTGCCCTAAGCCTATTTCTGTAGGCAAGAAGTTTCTCAGGTCAAATAGATGCTGTCAAAATAATGACTCTAGGAACTGTTAAATGTCATGAGGAACTAACATTTTGCCTCTAGTTAAACCAAAAATCATTCAACTGTATCTAAGCTCCAAAGAAATATTAGCCTGTATGACCTAACCTTGCTGATTGATGGCCTGATTAAATTCCAGAGTTACTTGGCAAGTTATTGCAGTTTTTAGAAAATTTTATTGCTTCACAAATCTCAGTAGAGCTCACAGTTATCATCTTGGAAAGGCATCGTAATATATGCAAAAGCATTCTAATTGAGAGGATGCAACACCTTGAAAGACAACACCAAGCCCTCAGGTCAAGAATTGTCATTCTGCACCATGTTCTTTGATGTAAATGCATGAGGAGGGTCAAATCCATTGGGCAATCTAGCTCATGGAATGGCTATTTTATGTATTTTCAACTCTCTTCAAAGAATATCGAATGCTTAGCCAGTCAATCAGAGAGAGATAAATACAGTGATAGCAGCAAGTTTTCATACTTAACTACTGTTATGGATCATAGCCAGGTAAGCAATATAGAAGTACTAATAATATATTACATATACCATTGTTTTAATTTCATTAGCATCCTTGTCAGAGAGGATCTAACATTTTTCTTGTATAAAATTCAGTTACAGATGAAAAACAATGACAAAAGCTAGATCTCATCATAAATTAGGGAGGATCAATTAGAAGAAAGTGAGGCTTATATAGGTAGAACAATCGTGTAGATCATTGCAAGAGTACCCTAAAAAATGAGGAGGCCCTTCTTATATCTGGATTCTTCATGAGAATTAAACCCTAGAAAAATTATTTGAGTGAACACTTTTTCAGTTCTTCAATTCTGGATGCATAGGATATATTTAATGTATTACATTCAGTGGGTACACTAGAACACTAGGATTTTTTTTCAAGAGCCCTGATTGAGAAAGTCCATTCAAGGCCCAGTGATCAATGACAAGAAAACAATGATTATAAAGATATATAAGGGATAGATTCAATAATATGGTCCCAGAATTTTAACTTGGAAAACTGGATTTCTGAGATTAAGGAATCTAGGTAAAGGAATACATTTGTGGAAAATTTCATAACTTCATTTTGTCTCCCTTGAATTTGGAATGTCTGTGGGTGATTCAGGTAAAGATATTTAGTAAATGAATCTGGATCTCAGAAGAGAGATTGGAGCTAGTGTATGAGTTTTCTAAAAGCCACAATAATGTTGCATAATAAACCACCTCAAATATTTTTAGCTTAATATAAGAATTATTTATTCAACTCATAATTTTATGGGTTAGCAGTAAAAATTGGGCTTGTCTGGGATAATCATCTGGTCTCAGCTGGGCTTCCATACATCTGTTTTCAGGCAAAGTCAGCCGAAGAGCTCAGCTTCTGGGGATGTCAGCTGGCATGCTTTCAAAATCTTCCACATGTCTCATGCTCTGCATGCTTCTCACATCCCTCCCACAGGGGAGGCTGGGTGTGTTCTCTCCGAGAGGCTCAGGCACACAGACAAGCCAGCCCAACTGTGCAAGAGGACCAACAGAAGTGTGCACTTTCTCTTGACCACCAGGCTTGAACTGGAACAACATAATCTCCTTCTCATTCTATTGGCCAAATCCCAGAGTGAGAGAGGGTTGCAACCACAAAATGACAGGGTCAAGGGCTTGGATACAGGAAGAAGGGGAGAATTGAAATTAGTTTTGCATTCTATTATTTCATATGCATGGGATGACCATGCATCCAGAAAAGTCTCAGGTTATCTCTGTTACCCTTATAGAACTATTAGTAACACCCCTTTCTTACTGTAAAAATTGTTCCAATTTGAGTGATAAATTACACAGGAGCCCTACATTTAGGAGGGTTTGATTAGGAATCAATGACCTTATTGAAACAGAATTTGTGAAGGAGGGGCCACTCAGCAGGAGCTGAGCTGAGACAGAATGGATATGAGGAAGCCAGGAGAGGAGAGATGCATAAAGGAGGTTAAATGACAAGGTTAACACCACCAACAAGTAAAGTAAAATATGGACCAAATTTGTCTATTTCACTTGACAACTAGAAATCTTTGATGAACGTAGTGAGAGGTTTCAGAAAAGTGGTTGCAGTGAATTAAAAGTTGACTCTAGTTCTTGCTCTCTCACTGATTTAACACGGAAACTTTTTATTATATTTATGGGTCTTAGATTTAAAACAAAAAGGACTGGGCTCTGAGAATTGAGGTCCTTCAGGTGCTAACAACACTCTGTGGATTTGAATACTAAAGAGCAAATGTACAAGAACCAAGCTTACATTTCTTTCCTTTTCATCATTTTTAGCACTAAAGGAAAATGATCAGATGTGTATTCATTAGGAGTTATTCTAATTTTATTTTATTATGTCTGTAAATTCCATTTTGTCTGTGTATGTGATGTCATTGATTGACACACAATTCAGTAAGACCTACTGTAGTTACATTAAATATTTACCAGAACATTATTTGAGACATCTAGAAATCTGTGATATCTCAGCCTGAACTGAAGCCTATTGCACATATTAAACAAGACACTTCTAAGGCTTGTCGAGTTCCTTTTGACAATTGTCCTAACTTGATGAAGCAAATAAGAAAATACCAACTGCTCCAGTTGAGAGTTTACCTTAAAAAGCTTTATGGAGTGGATATTGTGTAAAAGTTTCCAACTATAAGTAGGTACAGTTTTAATGGCAGTAAATGACATTGAAATCTTTAACTAACAAAACCCTCATTTGAAATTAGGAACATAGCTTTGGTAATTTGAAGTTTCAAGGATAGTTAATTGACTAACACATAAAAGGACAAAAAATCTGACTAGTAATTGACTTTGCAACAAACAAGAAAAAACTGGAAAAGATGAAACTCACAATTGTCATGCAGTTGAATCCTTTTCTTGGCTATTGCTTAAACTTTACAAACTTATTTTGTCTGAGCTTTTACCTTGACTCATCCAATAGCTTTGGCCAAATATCCCAAGGTCAAATGCATCATAAACATTCTGCAAGGTATGTCTGGCAGAGATAAATCAATAACAAAGTATTAGATTTGATTAAAATATTTACTTTTTTCCTCCACCCTTCCACTTTTAACTTAACTGATCTTTGTTATTGGCTGGCCTCATTTCTTGTCATAATGCCATATGCCTCAGAACTAATTTCTGTTTTCCCATAATTTCAACGTGGGAGTTCAAGTTCTGATGTTATGCCATGTGTCACTCAACTTGTTAACAGACTTCAAAGAAATAAATAAACTCATTTATACAAATTATTTTTATTCCAACAACTTCATAATTTCCAACAACTTCATAATTTGTACAGAAAAGAAAACATGCTTAGCAAGATAATTCTGCTAATTTTTGCTCTGCTCAACTATCTTTTCAATTATTTTGCTTATTAGAGACTTTTGGATATCATAGAAAATTCCAGAAAACTAGTTATGATATTTATCTAGATCCTCAGGGCCTTTACCTCAGGATCTTTCTGCTTATAATATTCTTCAAACTTTCCTCTTCCCTTCTTTATATAATTAACTCTTGATGTGTCTCCAGGGCTAAGTGTTTTCGTCAATTTGATTATTATATAACCAATTATCCTAGATTAGGTAGCTCAAACAACAAACCCATATTTCTTACTGTTCTAGAGGCTTGGAAGTCCCAGGTTACGGAACTGATAGATGGGGTGTGTGGTGAGGTGGTTTGTAGGTGGCTGTTTTTCCATTGTATCCTCGTGGCAGAGAACAGAGAAGGAGGAATGTTTTCAGTGTCCTCCTTATAAAAGCACTAAGCTCATCAAGGGGGCTCCACCTTCATGAACTGGTTACCTCCCAAAGGCTATTCTTTGATGACTGTGCAAGAGAATTGTCTTAATCTTAGTTTTTAGACATATAAATATTTGAAGCCTATTTTTTACTATGCATAGTATATATTTTATAATTTTTTACTCATAGTTCTTATTTAAAACATATTCACAATAAATATAAATTAAATAATAAATATATGAATGCATCTATGTATATATAAATTATTATTAGCTTTTTTGCTAAATTATGCAAAGAGAAGTTTTGCTCTGAATTCTATATTAGGGAAATAGCTCCTTTCAGGCAAACATTTTAAGATGGATTCAAATAAACTATAATATCTAAAAATTAAATAAATTATATTTAAAGAAAGGCCATAGTTGAGAGTTGGGCAAGAGAGAGAATTGCTAAGACTATAGCCAATTCATTCCTAATGATTCTGGTGAGAGGCTAGCTAGTTAAGATTATGAAATCAGATTTGGAGGAAAATATTTTCTTCCCTAACGCTTACAAAAGGAAAATATATTCTTGAATGTACAGAACAAAATTGAAACCACTTCATTGTATTAAAATACTATTTATATGAATGACCTATGATTAAATATACTATATTTCCGCTTTAACGTTAATTCTTTATTAAAATTAAAGCACCATAAAATATTTATAAAGAACTATTAAGGTGTTTAAAGAAGGCTATACCTTAACTGTAATTTTCATTATAATTTTTCCAAGCTATATTTCCAATTCTTGAACAATTTTGCAGTTTAATTACAATGTCAAGACATTGACTGTGCAAAGATAAACCATTTGCTTCCAAAATATAAATTAAAATTACCTCTAAAAATAAATGAAACATTTTAACTTTATGTATACAGCAACAACTTAAAATACCTCTCTATAGAACATATCATTATGGAAGATACCTAACCTCCCTGGTAAACTATTTACTCTGCAAATTTTATCACTCTGAAGAAACCTCAGAAGAATTATTCAGATGTGTAGTTATTATATTAAACTACCAAGGAAAACTTGTATTTATGGTTATGTTATTTCCTTGAGCAATGAAATAGATATTTTTCCCACTAAGTATCTTTGAGGGTAAGGAAGAGTAGTGCTGTGAAAAAATGTTGTCTCATAAAACATAACTTTTTTTTGGAACATTTAACATCTACTTAGGTGAAGTACTCCCCAATCCCGAAAGTTTGAGAAAAATAATGATATAGAAACCCTTCCATGGCAAACTTCTAATCTGTGAAATATCTAGACTTTGTACCCAAAGATAAAATTTCATGCTTATAAAGTATTTCATATCATCTGAATATAAAAACATTAAAAATCCCTACACTATTATTTGAAAAAGGAATTTATCATGGAGTCATGTTATAGTATGATAGGTAGTATATGCAGATGAAATTATTGTAATATGCTGTGAGATCATTAAGTAATTTTCTTTGTAATTATCTTCCTGAAAGTAGTATAATTTGAGTTAAAGTTCAGCAGACCAACATCAGCCATAATTTAACATGCTTCAAGCCACTTAAGCAGTTTTAAGCCTTATAAATATTGGCAAATTTAGTGAGAGGGACATTTTTTAGAAAATCTCTAAGCTAATGACTTCAATGGCATTGTTAAATATTCATAGGGAAACCCTGAATACAGAAATGTGAATTTTTATTTTATCTTCACCTGAGGATATGTGTGTGTGTTTTTAAAATTATTTTAAAGAGAGAGAAAGGGAGAGAGAGAAACATTGATGTGAGAGAGGAACATGCCCTGACTATTGAGCAAACCCACAACATAGGTATGGGCCCTGAATGGGAATCAAATCCGCTAAACTTTTAGTGTATGGGATGATGCTCTAACCAACTGAGCACCTGGCCAGGCCCAGAAATGTAAATTTAAAGGAAAAACTACCACATTAAATATAAAAGATCGTATTAGTAAATGATTTTCTTTTTTCAGTAATCATATTATATTTCTCAATGACCTCGATTATTTATTTGCACAAGGAAATGAGTAAATATGTTGAAGCTACAATTAGTTATTAGAAAATAATCTATTATAAAACAGAAATCTCAATAGTAATGAAATTGGAAGCATTTCCATTGTTCTCTTTGCAACTTTCAATATCTCCACAAAATATGCAGCAGTTTAATCAAGAGTAATAATTTAAAATGAGACTTATTTGTTACTTTGGCAGACAGAAAAGATTGGTTTATTCATATTTCTTTAATTATTTCCTTGACCATTATTTTGTGTGTAGACAAGTTACATTTTCTCCTTTGTTAATTACCTGGTTAATCATTTTTCATGTGGAATTATTTTCAATTTGAATTAACCTTATATAATTCAAATGTTTCTTTTTATGAAGTTTAATATTTTGTTTTACTTGTCTGTTTTTTCCTTTGTTTAACTTTTAGCATATGGAACTTTGGTGTTTGTAGTGTTAATATTTTGGGGGAGGATTGAGGGGATTTTTTTTCTGTGAACATATAGCTCAGAAAGTCTTTCTTCTCACCTATAAGTTGGTTAATATTTATATTTCTTCTAATTTCCCAGTGCTTATACTTTTACAGCAGTTTCAAGTTTATAATATTGAGATAGGTGTACAAAGATTTAAGTTTTAAGTATTGAGATAGGTGTATGGAGATTTAAGTTTACAATATTGAGGTAGGTGTACAGAGATTTTTAATATACCCTGGGCCCCCACACATACATACCCTTTCCCAGATATCCGTCACTAGAATGGTACTCTTGTTTTTACTAATATTGTTCCAAGTTCACTTAGAACTTTCACAAGTCTGTATAAAGTAGTTCCCTTCACTATTCTTTTTTGGTCTTATTTAAGCTTTCTACAACAACTCTTAGTTTCCAAGAAGAAGCTGCTAAGAAAGTAATCCATTCTATATTTAGTCATTGGCTACAAGACATGAAATACGTATCCTGCCTCTGTTGACCTTGAATATTTTGTCAAATCAATTCTCATAAGACTTGAACTTTGAATCACACCTGTATATTTTGGTTACCATGCACACCCGAAAGGCAGAATAGTGTACATTGAAAAATTCTAAAATTCAATATTTTTTCTGAGTCAGGTCAGGGGTTGGAAGAAGGCAGAGAAGCAGCAGCACAGTTTGGGGTGGCTTTCTTCGGGAAGAATGGCATGTCTTTCACTTTACAATTGAGACTAGGACAGGTTTATTAGCTAAGTGAAAAAGACAAGTGTTACATTGAGACTTAGACTTGAGAATCATTTACCAAAATCTGAGAATAGCTGTGATTATACAAAGCATAGATCTCAAAATAATTAGGTTCAAAATTAAGTACAAGCCTATACTAGAAAATGCATTTTAAAAGGTAGGCCAACCTGATGTGTCTTTCCGTAAAGTATCAAAAAAAGCAAGAGAACATACCATTACTTTTCCAGTAAAGAACATTCCTGGAAGAAAGAACAGCAAGTGCAAAGGCTGCTGAAGCAAGAGTGGAGAGGCTGGGGGCGGGGTGGTGTGGAGAGAATGGTAATGATAGGTGGTAGGGAAGGTCATGTAGGGTCTTCTCTCATCATAAGGATTTTAGTTTTTACTCTGGGAAATGAGAAACCACTGGAGGGTTTTGAGCAGAGGAGCAGCATGAACAGGCCCTTTTAAGGGTCTGTATTTGAAAAATAAAGATTGTGGAAGGACCAGGGTAGAAGCAGTTAAGAAGTTACTGATGAAATTCAGTGAGAACATTGTGATTGATAGTTCGTTATAAATTCAAATATTCCTATTGAGTAAATAGGCACAGGAAGAGGAGACTACAATATAATGGGAGTTGTGATTCTATTCCACTATTTATGAAAATAATTATATAATCAACTCCATATTAAAACTGAACTAGAGCCCTACCTGGTTTGGCTCTGTGGATAGAGTGTTGGCCTGCGTACTGAAGGATCCTGGTTTGATTCCAGTCCAGGCATATGCCCAGGTTGGGGGCTCAATCCCCAGTAGGGGGTGTGCAGGAGGCAGCCAATCATTGATTCTCATCATTGATGTTTCTATCTCTCTCACTCTCTTCATTCCTCTCTGAAATCAATAAAAAACATATTACAACATAAAAATAGAAAAAAATTAAACTAGAGATCAGAAGATAATGCTTTTTAACAATAATCAAATCTGAGCAGTACCTGGAATTAAATAATTCTCTTATTTGACCTTTAAAACATCACTATAAGTTATATTAAGCAGAACTTATCCCTATTTTCAAATAAGGACAATGGAATTCAGAGATGTTACATGTAAGTAATAAGTGGTCTGTCTGAGCTGACGTGGGCTGTCTAACAGAGGAGAATGAGAGGGCAAGCAAGTTCTCTCGCTGCTATGCTTTCGCCTTGCTGTTCCCTGACGCTGGAGGTTTTCAATCTCCACTCTCCACTCTCTCATGAAACACTAGCATATTTCTTTAAAAACAAGTGAGCGGAGTCCATCTGGAACCCATAATGTATTTAGTTCTCAAAACTGAAGTCATTTTCAAAAGATATAAATGATTTGCAAAATGTGAAATTGCTGGGTCCAACCCCAGCAGGTCCAGGGGTCCCCAAAGGTGTGGACAGAGTCGGCGAAGAAGGAATGACACGGAGACAGTGTTCAGTTGATCAGCAGCCTTGCCGGGATCTCTAGCCACAATCTCCAGCCAAGTTCTGTGTCTATGTTCTCTTGCTAGGTTCTCCAGCCAGGTTCTGTAGCCATGTTCTCTCGCTAGGTTCTCCAGCCAGGTTCGTGAAATAAAGCAATTACAGTATATATGAAGTATTTCTAAATATAATGATACATATTGCTTCCTGTTTGCAAAGTATAAATTGCTTGACCCAAACAACTTTGGCATGATTTATTTGTAGGTTGTTCATAAACTGCAAAAATCATGTTAATAGGAATAAGATTTTTTATAAAAATGAATATAATTCTCAAACAAAAAAATATAAAGAGAATAACACTACACTTTTGTAAAATCACATTAGTGCCTCGCTTAATAGATTGCCATTTGAGGGACCGTTTTCTTTTTTTTTTTTTCCAGCCTTACAGAGATTTATTTATTTTATAAGTTTCTTCTAAGAACCAGATTGGTCTTTATTGATCTTCCTTGTATTATTTCAATATGTATATATTCTAAACTTAGAGTCCCATGTTCAGCAGAGAAATATTGAGGCTGTATTTTTATTTTTTCGTTATAGAGAGGTTAAAAAACTAATATGCCTTCAAAATACTATTTGGATTTTATTTCATAGTTTTGATAAGTTGTTTTCATTCAGTTCTAATTATTTGCAAATATTCAGTAATATTTTTTTGATATGTAGCTTATTTAAAACTGTTTAAAAATTAACAGATGTATAAATTTTAAAAATATATAATTTTGTTATTTATTTATGCCAATTGAATCATGATGAGAAAATATAATTTTTATAACAATTATGTTAAATTTTTTAAGATTTGCTTTATAGATTATGTTGTCTGATTTTATAAATGGTCCACATATGCTCAAGAAAATGTGTAGTCACTAGTTATTTGGTGAAAAATTTTTTATGTGCCCTTTTCTTAAATTTTCTATTTTCCACAAATTATCAACCTCTAATTCTCTGATTGTTGCATCTAGCCTTTTGATTAGGAAAATGTACTTTTTATTTAATCATCCCTATTTCTTAACTTATGCACTGTTATGACCTGAATGTCTATGCCCCGCCCCACCAAAAGCAAATGTTGAAGCCATACCCCTATGTGATGGCATAAGGAGGTGAAATCTTTGAGAGATAATTACATAAAGATGAAGTCATCAGGATGGAGCTCCATGATGAGATTCATGCCCCTATAAAAACAAGAAGAGACACCACAGCTTCCTTTCTGCCACATGAGGATAAGAAAGAATACAGATACCTGCAAGCTAGGAAGATAGCCCTTACTGTGAACCAAATTTTCCTTGTCTGACACCTTGATTTTGTATTATTGTTTATTAATGGTTCCATTATTTTTTTCATACAAATAACTGTAAGCCTACTTTTGCCCCACCCTCTATGTACAAATAAAGAACAATTATAAAGCAAAAGGCAGGTTTTAATTCCTATCTATTAGTAAAGGACTGCCTGCAATATAACAATTTTTACAACTGCTAATTTGAAAAATAAAATAGATATAATTTTTTATAACTTTAACTAGTGGCCCAGTGCACGAAATTTGTGTACAGGGCGGGGAAGGTTCCCTCAGCCCAGCCTGCACCCTCTCCAATCAGGGACCCATTGGGGGATGCCCAACTGCCAGTTTAGGCACGATCCTAAAGGCAGTCAGACATCCTTCTCATAATCTGGGACTGCTGGCTCATAACTGCTCACCTGCCTGCCTGCCTGATTGCCCCTAACCTCTCTGCCTGCCTGCCCAATCACCCCTAATTGCCCTCCCCTACTGGCCTGATCTCACCCCCAACGGCCCTCCCCAACGGCCTGATCTCACCTCTAACTGCCCTCCTCTGCTGGCCTGAACACGCCTAACTGCCTATGCCTTGGCCTCCCACCACCATGGTTTTGTCTGGAAGGAAGTCGAACGTTCGGAAGGTGGCCAGTCAACCCGGTCTAATTAGCTTATTACCCTTTTATTAGTATAGATAGATTATATAGGATAGGATTGCTTAAATGGGGGCTGGGGAGCCTTTTTCATCAGGAGGAGATCCTCTTGGCAGACAAAAACACATAAGCCCTATATCTGGACTGATAGCCAGCCATATGCACTATACTGCCCAACTGGTCATTAAAAAATTGAACCATTTTCTTACACCTTACACCAAACAGCTGTTGCCCTTAAAACCCCTCCTCAGCCCCTGCCTTAGGTTCTGCCTTGCAGTTCACCCAGTTTCTGATTGGTCATTAGTTTCTGATTGGTTGGTTTCTATGCCAAACAGCATCTCCGGGCCTATCTCTGGGCCTGATCAGAGAGGCGGGCTGATTAGCAGCCCCCGCGGTGGCCCCGAGAGAAACAGAGGTGCGGGCTGCTAGTGAAGCCCAGAGAGAAACAGAGAGGCAATGGCTGATCAACAGCTGCCATGGGGGCTGCGGATCAGACCCTGTCTCTCTCTCTTTGGGCCTCTCTCTGGGCCTAATCCACAGCCCCCTCGGCAATCAGTGCTGGGTCACTGCGTCCAAAGAGAGAGACAGTGCAGCAACCCAGGACTGATAGCCACGAGGCTGCAGATCAGACCCTGCCTCTGTCCCTAGGCCTCTCTCTGGGACCGATCCGCAGCCTCCTCAGCAGTCAGTGCTGCTGGGTGTGACCCAGCACTGACTTCCAGTGTTTGGTCGAGCCTTCAGTCATTGTGGATGTTACAAACCCTGCTCTTTATATATATAGATAAGAACTTCTTCGCTATAATTCAGCTTTTCCTGCAGCAGCTTTATTAAGCTCTCCCTCTCCAATGGTTGTTTCTCTTCTATAAATAAAAATTAAATTCAGCACAAAAATAGCACCCCTTATCCTCTCCCCCCAAAAAGCAAGCAAGCAAAACACTTGTCTTGATGTTGCCATTTTGTCTCCTAGCAGTAGCGGGCATATTTTCTTCACTGTTAGCATAAGTTCATTGATCTATTCGCTCAAATATTTATTCTGGAAACATTTACTTAACACTTCAATTTGTCAGTCATAATGCTTGATACTGTAGAAACAGGGAGAGGAAACAAAATTCTTCATTAAAAACACAAGGAAGGAGCCCTAGATGGTTTGGCTCAGTGGATAGAGCCAAACATCGGCCTGTGGACCAAAGAGTTCTGGTTTTGATTCCGGTTAAGGCTCTTCCAGGTCCAGGCACTGATTGGGATGTATGCAGGAGGCAACCAATCAATGTGTTTCTCTCACATTGATGTTTCTCTCTGTCTTTCCCTCCCTCTTCCACTCTCTCTAAACATTTAACGGAAAAATATGCTCGGTTGAGGATTAACAATAACAACAAAAAAAAAGCACAAGGAAGGAGAAAAAATAAGCATTTTATGATATTCACTAGAGGCCTGGTGCACAAAATTCATGCATTGGGGGTGGGGTCCCTTAGCCCGGCCTGTGCCCTCTCTCAAGGTCCAGGAGCCCCGCGATCAATTGCCCTGCAGAAGGAGACCCCACCCACTTGCCACAGCGCCGCCCTCTTTGGGGTGATCATGGAGACCCCCAATTGATCGCCCCACCAGTGTCCTGTGCCTCCCTCTGCAGGGTGATCATGGGATGATGGCCTGGACCCTGACCAATCACATTGCACTCACCTTGGCTGGCAGGGTGCCAGTGAGTGTCATAGCATGGTAGTCCAGTGGGTCATTCCATTTTTCGGCCATTTATTTGATTTGCATATTATGCTTTTATTATTATAGATTGACAGAGATATTATTAAGAGCACATAAGCGTTGCCGAAACCGGTTTGGCTCATTGGATAGAGCGTCGGCCTGCAGACTGAAAGGTCCCAGGTTTGATTCCGGTCAAGGGCATGTACCTTGGTTGCAGGCACATCCCCAGTAGGAGATGTGCAGGAGGCAGCTGATCGATGTCTCTCTCTCATCGATGTTTCTAACTCTCTATCTCTCTCCCTTCCTCTCTGTAAAAAATCAATAAAATATATATATATTTTTTTTTTAGAAAAAAGAGCACATAAGGGTGAGGGAGTAAGTGATCAACCAAAAGACTTGTATGCATGAATATTAGCATAACCAATGGGCACAGACCACAGACTGGGCGGAGGGGGGCGGGGTGTGAAGGCATATGCTGGGGGTTGGGAGTGGCCAGGGAGAGATTACTGGGGGGGAAAAGGGGACTTAGGTAATACATTAAACAATAAAGAATTTAAATTTAAACAAAAAAAAAGAAAAAAATCAGAGTGTCTAGTCTAGCTCAGATACGAACCAGTTATTTTCTTGAGCAAGTAACGTCATGTCTCTGAGCCTTAAAAATAAATTACTTATAAAACAATAAATTAAAATTAATGGCCTTTGAATTTCCTTTCAGCTTAAGAAGTTTATTAAGCAGTAGTATTTCTACGATATCCATTAAAAGTTGACCTAAGGTCACTGATGGCAAATGCACAACATTTTATGTATGACAACCATCTGTCCTAGTTTGACCAAGACTGTGTTAGTTTATTCCTGTTGTTTTCATGTAAACACTTTCACTGTCAAAATTATTCTGGTTTTAAATATAAACTGTAAAAGTAACCTTATACATGTAGAAAAGGTAATGCTGGGTCAAGCTGGTATATTTATAAAGCAAGTAGAGTAGTGATAATAGTAACAACAATGAAAAAAAAAGAGAGAGAACATATAGAAATATAATGCAATGCAGGGCAATGTGGAGAAGATGATGGAATAGAAATCTTCTTGCAGTTGGTATTTTACAAAAAAAACAAAAACAAAACTACTGACAGCCACTTATTTCTTAAATTAGATTGTGTTCACCACTTGAAAGTCACAGTTTTGGGGCAGTAAAGACTTGGTGGGGTAGGAGTTGGGTGGAGGGGGGGTAAATTATGGGGAAATGGAAGATATCTGTAATACTGTCAATAATAAAAAGCATATTTTTAAAAAAAGAAAGTCAAAGCTTTTTATTTTTTTTATCTTCACATTTACTAATGATCTAAATGGGAAATTCAATGACTCATTCTTAACTGCCCAGCACTTCAAATCTTGCATCTCTCAAGATCTAGCTCAAATGTCCCTCATTCCTGATTCACTTGTTATTTCATTATCCAAACTCTACTCCTGGAGTATTTAATTAATGCAAGCATAAGCAATGCTGACCTACTGGTTTGTATATTGTTTTCAAAATGATCCTTAGCCTGTATACACTTTCATCATTCTGAGGCTACCTCATCCACAGAGCCTAATACATAGCCCTGAACCTAGTGCATACTAAAAAAAATACTGATCTACTGAATTAATTTAGAAACATATAGAAGAATTAATCTAGAAAGTGTGTGACACCAGTTTTATCTACTTGAATTACTAAATAATATAAGTAAGCATCTAATTGTGTAAACTTACTAAGAATTAGGCAATTAGACATGCCGTTATAAGTAAAATTAAAAAATATACACTCACAAGTTACTCACAGAATATAAACATTCATAAAAATAAATTAGATTTTCTTTTAACAAATTACCTTTTTTTCCATTTTGTAAATAGTGGCAACATGTTGGCTACATCAAGTGGTGACACTACAGTTAAATTATGGAACATGACTAGCGGCAATTGCACTTTGACCTTTGAAGGCCACAAACATGCAGTATGGTCCTGCGCATGGCATTCCTGTGGTGACTTTGTGGCTTCATCTTCATTGGATACTACCAGCAAAATCTGGGATGTTAATAGGTAAGAAGTACTTTATACATCATTCATTCTCTACGTTGATAAATATGCATCGATAATGTTGTGTGTGTGTGTGTGTGTGTGTGTGTTTTCCCTCAATACTACCACTGTGAAGCATTTTTTTTTTTACAACTGTTAGTTCATAAATTTCTAGAGAGCTACTTAAAAGTTGTGTGAAATCCATTTCTAACTCCATTAGTCTTTGTGGATATAATGAGTCCTTTCCAAATATAGGTATCAAGATCAAGCCTATATATTACATTAGAATTGCTTCATTGGAAAGCTGTTTGTTTTAAGCAAGATAGAAATAAATATTCATTTCAAACAGGTTGTTAATTCTCCCTTTTCACAGGATTGTTATCTCTGTATTATCAAACTAACAATTTAATAGACATAAATATGACAGAAATAATTACATGTTTTAGGTTAATTTTAATATACTATTTTCCCAAATTAAATGCTACTGGCTATTTACAAATTATAAGAACTAATACAATTAATTGTGTGCAAAGTCCTATATAATATCATATGAATATAGAAGCTTTTCATTTTGCTTTTAATTCAAGACAGACATATCTATTATGTTTAGAGTGTCAAAATACATGTGCTTCATGTATATTTGGATGAGTATTACTTTCTGTTAGGTATACAAATTGGATATAAAGAGCTACTCTCAAATATCATAATGGCCTCAGTTAACTAAAGAATTATAAATCACTAGTGGCCCAGTGCATGAAATTTGTGCACAGGGCGGTGGGGTTCCCTCACCCAGCCTGCACCCTCTCCAATCAGGGACCCCTTGGAGGATGTCCAACTGCTGGTTTAGGCCAGGTACCACAGGGCCCCTAAGACTTTTGCCTGCCTGTCTGATCTTTCCCCAAACTGACCTCTCCTGCTGGCCTGATCTCGTCCCCAACTGCCTTCCCCTGTTGGTCTGATCACCCCTAACAGCCTCTGCCTCGGCCCCCAACACCATGGCTTTGTCCAGAAGGAAGTCGGATGTCTGGAAGATGGCTGGTCAAACCAGTCTAATTAGCATATTACCCTTTTATTAGTATAGATAGATTATATAGGATAGGATTGCTTAAATGGGGTGGGGTAAAGGAAGCCTTTGCTGTCTTGGGTGGGGGGGAGTCTTTTTCAACAGGAGGAGATGCTCTTGTCAGACAAAAATACATAACCCCTATATCTGGACTGATAGCCAGCCATATGCACTGTACTGCCCAACTGGTCATTAAAAATTTGAACCACTTTCTTACACCTTACACCAAACAGCTGTTGCCCTTAAAACCCCTCCTCAACCCCCACCTTAGGTTCTGCCTTGCAGTTCACCCAGATTAGGTTCTGATTGGTCGGTTTCTATGCTAGTCAGTGTCTCTGGGCCTATCTCTGGGCCTAATCAGAGAGGTGGGGCTGATCAACAGCCTGCGCAGCCGCTGGCAAGGCCCTTAGAGAAAGAGAGGTGTGGCTGATGGTGAAGCCATAGAGGCTGCTTTTGTCTCCAGGCTTCTCTCTGAGCCTGATTCACAGCCCCCTCAGCAGTCAGTGCTGGGTTGCCATGCCCACAGCGGGACAGTCAGTACTGGGTCACCGGGGTGACCCAGAACTGACTACAGGACTGACTTCTGGCCATCCATTCAGTTGTTTTTGATGTTACGGACCCTGGCTCTTTATATGTATAGATTAGTCAAGTTCCTGGTCACTTTAATTATTGAACAATGTCCAGATTCTAAATATGTCATAAGGACTCCTAAAAATTTAGGTGAACTGTTGTCACTGAGCCATTATGGTTTATTTTGAAGAGAAAAATTGACTAATTTAAAGCTGGACACTGTTGCTTTGAGGTCACTTGTAAAACCTTGAACACACTTTCTCCATTCTTCCTTGAGTCATGGGTAACATATTTAGAGGAAGGTCAGGTAAGGCACTTGCAAAAGGTCAGCAGATTTTTTTGGGAGGATTCATTGAAAGTGTGGGCTCTTTCCTGTGGGTAAATTGATTATCTCCTGATGCCATGTGCCAGGTTTTATGCTATTCTTTATCAGCACCAATATCACCCTTCTGTATTGGTTTTAGTGATGCTGAGTAGTGGAAATTTGCAAACCACATTTTTGCTTTGTCCAACTAACTTTCTGTCAGGCTTTAGCAATACTTGTAGAAGATAGCAAGGCCGGAGGAAGAAGAGGGGACTTGCTTCTTCCTGTCTCCTTTCTGTGGGCTCCCCGGGAGCATCAGTCGAGCAGCACTTCACCTCAGCAGCAGCAGGGCCTTCTCATCACATCAGCTGAATCCGATTGGAAGTTTTCCCAATGCCCGCACCAGTGGGTGCAGCATGCCATCATCAAAGACATTAGTCTCAGCAACTAGGTGCCCTCTTTCCAGAAGTCTGTGTTTCCTGCTCTGCATGGCTCCTCCTCTGAGTTGTAGAACACCAACATCAGCAGAAAAGTAGGGGCCCCACGCAGAGGGCTGAGTTTTAGCTCTGCAGGCACCCCTTTCCAAGCTTCTAAGTTTCACTAATTCTACCCTATCCCCTTGGTTCACTCAGTCCTACAGATAGTAGCTCCTTTTTGCAGTTGCTTTTTCCAGGATACCTTAATGTTTTCTTTTTCTCTTTTTAGTTACCTAGTTAACAAGTTTATATAGTTAACAATCCCATTTATTAAATCCTTATTGTTAAAATGATGGGTGCAAATTCTATATCCTGACTCGACCTGGACAGGTAAAGGGCATTCATTAATGGATAAATAGCACAAACCACCTGTGTTATAAGATATAGATTAGGAATCTTGGAATATGCTATATGAGGAAACATGGCTATGAATAATTAATTTTAGACTTAAAATCGTGACTTTGTGAGGTATGTTTTAATATTAAAAAGGGTTATCTGAATAATCAATCGTGTAAATCTTAACTTTATGTTTCCAATTATGTGACCAGATTTTATAAATATTTTCTATGATAGATTATTGGAATTTTTTAAAACTACTTCATTGAGGTATGATTGACATACAAGAAGCTGTAAATATTTCATGTAGACAAATTGATGAGTTTGGAGTTAAGTATACACTCATGAAATCATCACTAATCTATGCCATAAATATACCCATCACCTCCAAAAATATATCCCTGCTCTCTTTATCTAGTCTCTTAGCAAATTTTTAAACATTCAATATAGTACTGTTAACTATAGGTACTATGTTGTACAGTATATATCTCTAGGACTTAGTCATCTTGTATAACTGAAAATTTAATACTGTTATCTAATTTTAATATTTATCACCTTTGACTTAGATGAGGAGCCTAATAGAAGTTGTGTCCCATTCTAAAATATAATATATCTTCAAATGTACTTTAACTATGGTTAAAGATGGATTCCTAATAGACTCGGCCCTTCTTAGAATGACTTCAAAAACTTTGACTTGACAGCTTTACTCCATGACCCTGATACCTAAATGCTTTCTTCCAACTGATACTCAGTAAAGATTGACATAATATATGAACATTTCTCCTGACTGATGCCAAAAATCCTTTACGTTTCAAAATTCCCATCAATGTTAAGAGCTCATTTTCATCATCAAAGACAAAAAACTTATATTAATTTTGAAGCTTAGGGACTAGACAGATTTTAACAAATAATGGAGTAATTGATTATTTATATAATGACTATTGATATATCTTTCACAGCTAAAATCAAAGCACTAAACTGTAATTTCTGATTACGCATGGATCAATGCTGTGTAGATATATATAAAACTAGTGTCTAATTTTTAAATTTCATATGTTAATGGAGCCAGCTTAGTGACTTAAGGGGAGAGGTTATTTGCCTTGGTGAGATTTTGGTAGTAGAAGCTGTTCTGTTCTGTTCTGTTCTGGGTCATATACTCTAATCCTGATGCCACATGGTGCTTAACAAGACAAATTATATTGATAGACTGTGCTGTTCACCAAAGTAGGGCAAGTTTAGACTATATTATTCTCTCTCACACTCTTCCCTACCCTTAGAACCCTAGGCCCTAGCCCTTCAACTGTTCCTGAATTGGGCATTATCTACCAAGATCATCTCATTAGCTCCTTACCAGAAAGTTGGATAACTGGTAATTATAATTCATGTAAAAATTCCAGATCAAGATCCACTTTTGCTCAATTCTAATAAGAAAAATATCTGTGGCACCCTTAGACTGGATGATCAGCACTCCACAGGTTTCTACAAATAATTAACAGTAGCAGTTTGATGATCTTAATGATCATTTATATAAAGTGGAAATTTATATGTGTTCCAATTTGTAATCACTGATTTCTGCATAGACACACACACACACACAAAATACTGTATCCTAAAATAGAGAGTGCTTGGCAAATGGCAGTTTTGTTGCGTGAATGATAAAAAAAAGAATAAATCAACACATACATAGAATAAAATGTTCTCCTTGGTCCCATCCACATTCAAACTATAATTTAATTGTTGTCTTGTTCTACATGACTCTATAAAGTGATGAAAACAGGATAGGAAAATCAGAAAATATATCAGCAGACTATAAAAATAATTGGGTTTCTCTAAATTATAAGATTATGAGTAAGTATCCATGAAATGAATTATGAGTGTCTGGTTCTATTACAGACATTAGAAAATTCTAATATTCCATTTCTGCCCTCAGTGAGATTACAAGTAATTTTAAAATGTAGCACTTTTTTAAAATATATATTTTATTCATTTTTTACAGAGAGGAAGGGAGAGGGATAGAGAGTTAGAAACATCAATGAGAGAGAAACATCGATCAGCTGTCTCCTGCACACTCCCCACTGAGGATGTGTCCACAACTAAGGTACATGCCCTTGGCCAAATCAAACCTGGGACCCTTGAGTCCACAGGCTGATGCTCTATCCACTGAGCCAAACCGGTTATGGAAATGTAGCACTTTTGAAGCAGAGAATATGCATTGTATTTGAAATTTATAATATCAGGTAGGGAGTTCTGGTTTACTTCTGGCTGTTTTTGTTCCAAGGTAGCTAGATACTTAGCTGAGTAGCTATTCTAAAGCATTATAATGATATTTGGAAGGCAGACCATGTGCCTGCTTTATAGCTTGAGAGGAAGGGAGTAGAGCCAAAGTTACTGAGTGTAGCTGCCCCCACTGCATTTAACAAGATACTACACAGAGAAGAACTGAGTTGGTTGTATAGTAAGGATGGAAGGAAAAATAGAGTCTTGTAAAATTCAACAGCTTCTGCACCTCCAACAGTGGGAGATAAATCTGTTGCTCTTACATTCAAATGTATTGTTTCAGATGACTCGAGATTAAGTTGAGAGAGAAAAATGAAGCAGGTTTAGAAACTTTGTTTAGAACAGTAATTTGTGATTACTACTGCACTGCATTGACTGTAAGCAAATGTATCAGAAGCCTACTCAGTTTTTGAGAGAATTATATTGACAAAGAGATCATGAATCTGTGCCTAATATCCCCATGACTCTGCAAATGGTAAAACCATCCTCAGGGCCCTGAAGTCACACCCAGAGGAAGTGGACTCATAGTGTTTTACAGTCCTCAGTGGAAGCACAGACCACAGCGCCCACATCAGATGTGGCCATAGAGATAATGGACAAGGAAAACTCTTGGCTGTGGAATGAACCCAGAGGCCACAGAGAACAGTGGACAAAGGATCTCCTCTTAGGGTGGGAGGCATGATCCAATCAAAGCCTGTTCTCAGTGCCGTGGCCACGTTCCTCGTGATCCTGCCCAGAGTTCTACCTCATGTGTTTTCCATTTTTCTACTTTCTGTACTGGAGTTTATACTGCAGTGATTCTGTCTTTGCTTCCCTGCTTTGCATTGTGCTGGTGATGGTGGAGGAGGCAGAAGATCTGGCTTTTATTTTTTTGGTCACCAGAACACAAGTGACACCTCTGACCCCATTGGAGGAGATTGTGTGTCACACAGAGATCAAGGACTGTGAAATCTGTGCCGTAAGTGAGTGGGACCTGTGTTGTCCCCTTTTGGGGGGACGGAGGGGTCAGTGACTACCCTGCAGGTGGAAGGAAGGATGGCACAGGTATTTGGTGAGCAAAAGGCCACGCTTTGGCAGATGTCATTAGCTGTTTGCCAGAATCTCCTTCCATTAGCGGGGCACTTGGCTGCCTATTTAAATGGTACTTTTCAGCCTTCCTTTCACTTGTGTAGTTATGTCAGTATGTTCTCTACAATAGAATATTAGTTGAATGATATATGCCATTTCTACATTCTTCCCCCCATGTGTTGGGATGGAATATCAATGGCAATGGCCAGAGTCTTCGTAGAAGCCAGTTATAGACAATGACAGAACGATCCTTAGCCTGCTTCAAGTAAAGCCACTCCCGCCCCCTAGTCCTTATCTCCAGTTAACCTTCATCATTCTCTGGATTCTTTAGCAACAAGAAAATAACTTTTATTTTATTTGAGATACTACATTTCTAGTCTATTTATTATTGCAGTCGAGCCTGTCCAGTCCAATATAGGCATCTGGTAAATAGTTTTTAGGTGATGTTTTCCCCTCATGACATATTAATAAGTCAACAAAGACGAGCCCTGCAATATTCTCAAAATTATTTGGATATGGTAATAACAGACAGTCTGTGCTGATAGTGGTTGGCTCTACAGCTCCCTGTAATTTTATTTTTCCTTGCCCCTTCCCCTTTTCCTCAGACTTTGCTTGCCATCCTGTTGGAACTATGAGTTCCTACTTGCCAGTAATAACACAAGTTGGCTTATATGCAAGTTAATGCCTATAAAATAGCTGTAAATTATAAGAAAATATGCAACTATAATATACTAGAGAACCAGTGCACAAAAATTTGTGCACTCAGGGGGTCCCTCAGCCTGACCTGTGCCCTCTCACAGTCTGGGACTCCTCGGGGGATGTTCACCTGCTGACTTAGGCCTGCTCCCTGGGGGATCAGGCCTAAGCTGGCAGTCAGACATCCCTCTGGCAGCCTGGGAGCCCTCGGGGAATGTCCACTTGCCAGCGGGGAGCAGGCCTAAGCTGCAGTCGGACATCCTTAGCGCTGCTGAGGAGGCAGGAGAGGCTCCCACCACCACTGTGGACCCCCACCCCATGTGGGTGTGGCCAGCCTGGGTGAGGGGCTGGGGGCCATTTTCAGGCTGTCTACAGACCCTTCAGGGTGGGGGATCCTGCTGGGGTGCCTGGCCAACCTGGGTGAGGGGCTGATGGCCATTTTCAGGCTGGCCACGCCCCCCAGCGACCCAAGCTCCCAGCCTCTCCTTTTCGGCTGAAAGCAGGTATCTGGGATTTATTTATCTTCTATAATTGAAACTTTGTAGCCTTGAGCAGAGCCCAGGGCCGGCCAGAGCAGATGGGAAGCTTGGCCTCTTCCATTGCTGGAGCCAACCCAAGCCTCTTGTTTTCTCCAGCTTCGTGGCCACTGCCATCTTAGTTGGGTTAATTTCCATACTTGCTCTTGATTGGATGGTGGGTGTGGCTTGTGGGTATAGCAGAGTGGTGGAGTGATGGTTAATCACCAGTTTCTCTTTTATTAGATAGGATTATTTCTCTATTGGTGGGAATCTGATCTAATAATTATTATTTCATTTAAATAATAAAAAGCACTGAGGTTCTCAGGTTTATAGTAGCTTGACCATATTTACTGATGAGACTAAGTTTTGCTGATTACAGTCAAGCTGATGGAATACAAATAGTGTCTTCCATGTGGGTGCACTAACAAGTTTTTACATTTATTTATAAATCCAATAAATACACATTTGGTACTTACTCTGTTTTATACATTGTTTTAATCACTAAGCTATGGCAGTGAACAAAATAGAAAACAAAACAAAACAAAACAAAATCCTGCCCTCTTGTAGATAGCATTCTATTGGGAGTCAGAACAAAACCCAAATGAAAAACAATTATATATACAGTATTTAGGGATAATACTTTTTATAGAAAAAATATGGAAGTCATAAAAGAATGGCGAACAATGGGAAGAATTGCAGTATTAAACTACATGGTCAGGGAAACTCTTAGTATAAAGACATTTGGATAACCTGAAGTAGGTGCAGCAACAAGCCAAGAAAATGTCTAGAAGACATTCCAAGCTCTTCTGGATATTAACTCTCTCATGGTGGTAGCAGGATTTATGTGACTTAGAAACAGCAAGGCAGCAGTGTGACTAGAGTAGAATGAGCAGATGAATGAATGCTAGAGGTAAGGCAATTAGTCCCATGGATGATAACACGGCCTCATAGCACATATGAGTGACTTTGACCTCCATGAGATGGGAAACCACTGGAAGGTTTTGGACAGTAGAGCCACAGAGTATGTTTTACATTTTAGCAGACTGACCCCGGTTACCTTGTTGAGTTTAGACTGTGGGCATAAGGGTAAAGACAAAAAGACCAGCTGGGAAGCTATTGCAACAATCCAGACAAATTACAGTGAAGGTTTGAGGCATAATGGGAACAGTAAAGGTGATAAAAATTTGTTTTTATTCTGGATAGATTTGGAAGATAAAGCCAATAGAATTTGTTTTTATTCTGGATAGATTTGGAAGATAAAGCCAATAGGAATTGCTGACGTATTTGTTGGTTGTGAAAAAGAGAAAAAACAAAAAACAAAAAACCTGTTACATTTTGAGACACCTGAAAAGCAAAAGATTTATTCTCTTTATACTGAACACTAAGGTAAACCTTATCAAAGGCTTTTCCAACCAGATTCATCAACTGGAATTCCAGAACAGCTGTGGCAAGGAGGAATGCCTTCACATGGTTCATCTAACATGTCATTTCCATTAGAGACTGGAATGTTCCTTCCTACCCAACAGCATTGCTTTCTTTATAATTTAATAATTCATTTTACAATCATAATCCCTGGGCTGAGATGAAGTAAACAGGAGGCTATAAATAATGGGAAAAGTTAAAATTTAGAAAAAAAGTGAAATATTAAGATACCTTTATGATGAGTTTTCGTCTCAATAAAATGTGCTATAAGATTCGTTGGGGCAAATAATGGACTCTAAAATGGAAGGATTATTTTTTTCTTTATTATAAAATTAGTAATAATAAGAGAGCACCAAATAAGTTATAAAAATGGCGCTTAGTATTTATAATAGGAAGTGTTTCATTAATAATACACTTCATGCTCTTTATGATTCATTTGCAAAGTTGGATATTTTAGAAATGAAGAACATATTGTACAATATTAATGGTTTTAAAACATAATGTAAGAAGTATGAAGACCCCAGGGCATAGAATATTGTACATTAATACCTGTCTTCTGAAGACCCCCCCCCGTTTCCCTTCTTATACTTGAAAAGGCACCCACGGTATATATTAATGCACTGCTGAAGCTGTTCTTGAAACATAATTATGTTACATTAAAAGAAATAGTAATACTGAAATTGACCTCTTGTGATCAATTTATCCTGTTCTAAGAATAATAAATCAATTCTTACATCTTCTTGGATTTTCATTTATATTCAAGTTAATAGTTCCCCTTTGAAATATAGACTTTACTAGTAAGTTATACCTAAGTATTATTGAACTTAAATGTGTGAATAAGCCCCAAAAGTGAATACCATCTTTCCCCCCAAACAGTGCATAACTAATACGTACTATTCAAGAAGTGCCTGTTTTAGGGAGAAAAATATATGTTAAAGTGAAGTTTAGATTTCTTTTTTTTTTTTCATTAGGTTTAATTGTATTCCAGACTTTAGATGGAATTGTGCTGCGATGATCATAGGGGTGCATATATCCTTTCTGATTGCTGTTTCTGATTTCAGGCTATCATTCAAAGTAGATGGTCAACTAAAGAGCTTCCCAGACCAAAAAAAAAAAAAAAAAAAAAAAAAAAAAGGATAGCAATGTGAAAATGACCACTTTGCTATAGCCTTGACTTTAGCTAGAATACAATTCACTAGAGGCCTGATACATGGCATTCGTGCAAGAGTAGGCCTTCCTTCCCCCACTGCCAACACCGGCTTCCCTCACAGCCCCGGCTTTGTCCGGAAGGTTGTCTGGAAGGACGCCCAGTCTAATTAGCATATTACGCTTTTATTATTATAGATGGCTTGGTGGTGATGAACTCTTTTAGCTTTTTCTTGCCTGAGACGCTCTTTGTCCTTCAATTCTAAATGATAGCTTTGCTGGGTGGAGTAATCTTGGTTGTAGATCCTTGCTTTTCATCACTTTGAATATTTCTTGCCACTCCCTTCTGGCCTGCAAAGTTTCTTTTGAGAAATCAGCTGTCAGTCTTATGGGAGTTCCCTTGTAGATAACTAACTGCTTTTCTCTTGTTGCTTTTAAATTCTCTCTTTGTCTTTAATCTTTTGCATTTTAATTATGATGTGTCTTGGTGTGGGCCCCCCTATTTCTTCTTCACTGCAAACTTACTTTTATAGTGAGAA
>NW_006383015.1:3291968-3319910 GCF_000327345.1 Myotis davidii | reverse complement strand
CAGCAAAAATTGTCCAGCCAGTGTGGATCAATGGTTGTCAACCCATGAACCAAGAAGTCACTGGTTTGATTCCTGGTCAGGGAACATGCCTGGTTGTGGGGTTGATATTCCCAGTAGGGGGTGTGCAGGTGGCAGCAGATCAGTATTTCTATCTCTCTATCCTTCTCCCTTCCTCTCTCTCTAAATCAATAAAAACATATTTTTTTGAAACAAACAGCAAAAACTGTTAGCATGCCCCTGAAAAATTATTTTGGAATTACTGAAATGGTTTTCATATAAAGAAAATTCTAAGACTTTATTAGTATTTAAAGGAATTGAAAGTCTAAGTACATCATATCAAAATAAAATGTTAGCTAGTTTATATAAAAATAGCAAGCCATAAAGTTTTAGGTGGAATAAACTACTTTTACATAAAATCATATTATTAGATACAAAATACATTCTATTTAGATAATAAAGGAGAATTTGTTCCACTCAATAAACCACCAGGGAATAAAATTTTCATAGAAATTTTAAATATTACTTCATACTATCTGAAAGAAGTGTGTGCAAAATCCTAACATGTACCAGTAAGAGCAGAACCTAACGTGCCCTGAGTAGAAAATGAAGCAGACTGTCTTCCATCAAGGAACACGGAATGATCGAACCATGGGTCTGGCCTTTGGTTGCCTTACAGCCCAGAATAACCTGCAGGAAGCAAGACTCTAGCAGGATTTCACCTTCTAGAAAAGTCATGCCTTCTGATTTAGCCTGTAATCTCTTGCATTATTTACTAGGTTTGACCACAGGTTTACTAAATATTTCTTTTTACTGAGAAGTTTATTATTCAAGTCTTCAGTATTTACCAACTACATACCTCGCCAGCCACTCCTTTTAAATTATATAAAATACGAATTTTATTAAGTACCCAAACCACCCACTTAAGGTAGTTTAATACACTTTCCACATAAAGAGTGAAACTTCTGTGATGCTTCTGTGTCAGTTTGGCCTGGGGTTATCATGTCAGCGTTGTTGTTTTTTTAGTAAGAAAGAATATGATGAACTTTAGAATAATGTACATTGGCAGGAAGCAATCTAAAATGCTATTCAGTAGGTATAATTAGAAATAATTATTCTAAGATGTGTTGTATGCTACCCTGCTTATGTTTAAATTGTCTACCACTGGCTAGAAAAATGCATACCTAAATTATATGTTGTCTAAGTGTACAGACAGATTCAGAGGGACCTCAAAACTGTTTTTTCTTACTTAAACTAAGTAATGCAGACATTTAAATATTATTCCTGAAGACGTAGAACCAGTTAATTATAGTTATTTTATGTATTACTGTGTGAATACATGTCCAACTAAAATTTCTTAACCATAAATTTAAGATTTACAGTTGTTGGAAATTCATGGTGATTATGTAAATGTGAATTTTAAAAGGTGAAATGTTTTAGCCTAGAAACACAAAACATATGTTTATATGAAAACTATAACTACTGTACAAGAAAGTGGGTAGTTGATTTTTTTTCTTATCTTTGCCCAGAATTTTGACAAGTTTATAAAAGCCCTTTTTAGAAGCTATCAGTCAGTATCTCCAGAATAAATGTAACTTTACTATTTTCTACACATAAATTAATATACTATAGGTATATGCAAAATTCTAATAATAAATTTTAGGTCTGCACTCCAAGATACTGCCTATATGAATTATATGTCCCTTACACAAATAACCTTTACTGATAAATATATGTTAATTACCTATGCAGTCATCCCTACTCCTTGCTCTCATTTCCTTCTACTTATGTCTAAGCAGGTGATGATATCTTAGTCTTAAGACTTTCCATGATATATCCAACAATAAATTAACTCTTAATTATCTGAATTATCATGGCTCTTATTGCCTATGTTCATGTTCTACCTACAAACCCTATCCCGAAAGTGGGACTGATTGTTTACCATCCTTTAAGAGGCCATGTGTTAATAAGGCTAACAGCTGTTGTGTTTATTTGGCTCGCCACAGTAAAGCCAGTCATTATATTCTAGATATTGTCTACATATCCACCAATCAGAGTTGTTCTCTCACACCTCTAATATCCTTCCCACTGTATGCACTAGAATTCAATGCTGGTCATCAGCTAAATATTCCACATCTTCAATCTCTTCAATATACTCTTTTATCTTCTTATTAACTACCACCCCTTGAGGAAATTGAGTCCCTTTTCTAATGGAGTCTGCAGCTTCCTCCTCTTAATTCTTCCCCAAATATTTGCAATCCACAGTGAATACTGAGCACGTAGACCCCATCCTGGAGGTGCATATATACAATTTATTTTGGAGTTTTGTGCACATCTATAATATATTACTCCTTAATGATCACACTCTGTCCCCAACCCTAACATTTGTCAACCACTGATCTGTACTTCATCACTATAATTGTCAATTCAGTTTTTAAATCAATTGAATCCTATAATATGTGATAATGTGTGATTGGCTTGTTTTTATTCTGCAAAATGTCTTTGAGTCCTAGTTGGTTTGGCTCAGTGGATAGAGCATGGGCCTGAGGACTGAAGAGTCCCGGGTTCGATTCCAGTCAAGAACTTGTACCTTGGTTATAGGTTCCCCAGCCCTGGTCAGGGTACATGCAGTAGGCAACCAATCGATGTGTCTGTCTCACATCGATGTTTCTCTCTGTCCCTCTCTCTTCCTTCCACTCTCTCTAAAAATCAATGGGAAAATATCCTTGGTTAAGGATTAACAACAACAACAACAAAATACTCTTTGTAGCCTCTAATAGTTAACTAGTGTCATGTTATCTCATGTTCTGTCTCACATTTTCACTTCAATTCTATGCTTAAATCTTTACCCTTTTAGAAAGTAAAATTACTTTTATATTTCATATATATTTCTATTAGAGTTGTTCCCAAGATGGCAAATAGTTAAATTGCTCTCCCACAACTCCTCTCTCTCTTTAAAAAGATGATATCCTGCAGTGTCTGAAGTTGAATAAATGGTTCCTTGTAACTTCTCATTCATTGTCTTCTGCAGTAAGGTCTGTCTGGCCTTGTCTTTGCATAGCCATACTGAATGTGAACTGAAGGAAGCTGAGCACCTGTTGAGATTTTCTTTAGATGGTTTACTACATTACAAAAAAGGTGAAAATAGTGTACACACACATATATCTTGTTATTTTCTGGGAGCTAGATCACCACTCAACTATCACTCTTATTTTTTATTTTTACTCCTCCAACACTGGATAACTGGATTCTCTGATGAATTAAAAGCATTTTGCCAGAATGATCACCATTTATCACTTTTAAATATATATTTGTTTGCACTATGAGTACTATATGATCTTTGGTACTCAGTCTTTCTCCTAAAGGCAACTAACTTTTAACTGGAGCATTGAAAAAATATTATCACTGAATATTTAACTCCAATTATTATTTACCATGTCTACATGTGCCTGTTTTTGTCTTTTTTAATCCATACTGGAGGATATGTTTTTGTTGTTGTTGTTTTGTTTTTATTGATTTTGAGAGAGAGAGAGAGAGAGACATTGATGTGAGAGAGAAGCATCATTTAACTCTATACACGAAGGGGGCTCCAACCTGCAACCTAGACATGTGCTCTGACCGGGAAATGAACCCGCAACTTTTCGGTGTACAGGGGATTCTCCAACCAACTGGAGCCGCCTGGCTAGGGCCTGTTACTTTGATTGTATAGTCAAGTGTATGAAAGCAGGTTTGAGTCTGACAAAATTAAATAAACACAAACACTATCTACAGGTTATTTTCTAAAATTAATATGAATGCTAATTATGATGATTTCTTTTTCTCTGCCACTTTAGCAAATCTTTGCTATATAACTCCACTCCACCAAGTACAAGCCTTACATGTGTGAACAAAATGTAGCCTTTATTCAGAAGACACAAAATATATAATGTTGGATCAGAAGTAACCGAAGCCTCTTTCACTGCATATATCTGTAGTTAGGTGACATGAACTGACACATATTTCTTATTCATGAGTTCTACTGCACCAGAAGGAGGATTCACCTGAATCTTAAAACTGTTATCAACCCTTAATATATTCTGGCTTGGAATTAAATAAGCTGATCTATTGCACCAAAGAAAATTTTCGTGCAATGGCTACTTCACACATCAATGCTTCTCATTTGGATTCCAGTTCCTGTGGCCTGTGACAATCTTTGCAAATGATCTCTATTCTCTTTCCTCTTCTAAAAATTAAGATAAAAAATGACATTTTGAAAACAAAAACCTCACACTGTCCAGCGACTTTTTTCTCTTCTTATGGTCATTTTTTGTCCTAATGTTATATATGTGGATGAAAGAGGGATGGGCACACATGCACATACATTCTCATCTCAGTGGTAAGCCCTTCCCCTTCGTCTTTGGTCTATTGTAGTTTAATATGAGCCCGGGCCACATAGCTCTTGAACAATGGCCTCTCCTGTTCAGAAGGTCTTCAGAGCATTGCAATAATGTCAGTAGCTTCCAAATTGCCTCTATAACTCTTAAGACATTTTAAACACATTATCCAGGATGTATCTTTTTTGCTTTAAAAATAAGTTGTTTCCCATTTCCCCTTTGACATAGTTTCCCTTATAATATATTTGGCATAATTTGATTAATATTTAATCTCAGAAATACTTTTAGTTTGATAACCAAGGTTTTTAAATTATAGTCCTCCTATTCAAACATACACAGTATATTCAAACATACTGGTACATGGGAACAGGGCTCAAATTCTGCTGTTCAAAATTCAAGAATTCATAATTTGGGGATGACACATAAACTCTCAATAAGTGAGAAGACTGAACATTTCAGGACATATAAAATCTACTTTCCTTTACTTTTATAAAACCTGTAGTATTTAAAATTTGGCTACTAAGAAGGCACAAAATAAACATTCTAATAGAAATGTCAATTAAATTTAAAATTAATCTAAGCAGAAATGTAGAGTGTTTATGAATTAAAGATCACAATAATAACACATTCCTTTAAGGTAGAGAAATGCTCAAAATCAACATAGCAGCCGAGCAATCCCGCCATGGTTTCTCCAGTTCCTAATGTAAGTAGTTATACAACATACAAAAGGTGTAAGTACATAAACACAGTAAATATAAATAAGAAACAAAGGCCCAAGCTTAATTTCCACTCTTTTTTTTAAAAAAATATTTTATTGATTTTTTTATAGAGAAGAAGGGAGAGGGACAGAGAGTTAGAAACATCGATGAGAAAGATCGATCAGCTGCCTCCCGCACGCCCCCCACTGGGGATGTGCCCGCAACCAAGGTACATGCCCTTGACCGGAATCGAACCCGGGACCCTTCAGTCCGCAGGCCGATGCTCTATCCACTGAGCCAAACCGGTTCGGCTAATTTCCACTCTTAATTTTATTTATTTATATTATACTTCCAGAAATTAATTAAACCACTGTACAAGGATAAAGAAAATATGACAGAAGAGTAGAAATTAAAGTTGAAAGAAATAAGAGATGATAAACATTGTGGAGTAAAACTGGAAGCAGGAATATACCAAAATGCACATTATAATATACCACAATGCATGCCATAATAGCTCCCTTCCTAACTCTGAGTAACACTCAGCTTTCAGCTTTCACATAGCCATGCAAAGAACACTGCATTTGTATAAGTGAAAATGTTTGCGATGCAATCAATCTAAGTATTAAGGGAAAAAAAAACCACACAATTGTATTAGTAGTAGTAGTAAGGAAGACTTTTCATCAAGGAATGCAGACAGGTGCATGAAATGATGATTTCAACAGTACTGGATACATGCTGCCACATGGCTGAAACTTGAAGTGTACATCTCATAAAATGAGAATAGAGGATCTACCCATGAGCTCTTTGTAATTTGGTAAAGCAAAATTTACTTTCAGAATTACCAGGAAAAATAAGACATAAGAAAAATGACACTGCCCTGGCTGGGTAGCTCAGTTGGTTAGAGCATCATCATCCCAATATGCCAAGGTTGTGGATTTGATCCCTGGTCAGGGCACATACAAGAATCAACCAATGAATGCATAGATAAATAGAACAACAAATCAATGTTTCTCTCTTTCTTGCTCTCCCTTCCTCTCTCTCTAAAATCAATAAATAAAAAAGGTATTTTTAAAATTCTTTAAAAAAAGAGAAACGACATAAAGAATCCCATAATGGAAAGCAGTAGACCAGAAATTGACACATTATGTATTAAATATATAATGTGATGAGCATATAAAAATGATTCTAAAGCTACTATCAGAATAGGAGGTTAGACAATTAGTGAATATTTGGGAAAAACTCTCAAGTTTAGATCCTAATTTTCCTGTATAAAAAAAATGTCAATAAACTAAAGAGCTAAAATTATAAAATAAAATATCACTGTGTGATATATACAGGGGTGGGCAAAATAGATTTACAGTTGTGAGTCCATGAAGCACAGTGTTTATTATTATGTATTAATTACTGTACTATTTTCCAAATGAGCAAGTGTAAACCTACTTCTAACAACCCCTGTATAACAAAACATTAATTTACTTTACAATAAGAAAAGTGCCCCAATATCAGATTAAGTGTTAAAACAGAAACAAAACTTTATGATCCTTTCAAATATATTAATATAAACATTAATGTGTGATTAAGGGTGATTCTGTTTTCTCTAACACGTCTGCATATTTTCAAGTCTTCTATGATATACATTTATTAAGTTACTAATTAGGAAAAAGCGTTATTAAAATAATAATAGAAAAAAAAATGCCTTTCTTAGACCCTAGACAATGTCTGAATGAATTTCATCACATGCTTCTTGGCCGTTTTCTTGATTGTTTTTTCCCGTCTTCTGACCACCTTTGTTTTCTCTGTCTCGATATCTTGTCTTGATTGATATGGCATGTGACCCGCTATGGACACCTCTGCTCCTGTGCTCACCAAGGGGAGCAGAGGGGGAGATGAAATTCACATCCCAGCAGTTATTTCCTTGGCTCCCTTCTGGGTCTTCGCTGCATACAGGCCACATGGAGCTCTGGGAGATTCCGTCAGAGCTCACCTTTTGAGCTGGAGGTTAAACTACACTCGGCATGAGATTCTGTTTCAACTTTGTATAGTTTAGTTTAATCCAGTTCTACTTTCTTTACCTATAAATTCAAGTAGTTGTCATTATTCTTGGGATTTTTACATTGGAACCTGTTATATCATTCAACATACCTAATGTAGCTATTCTCTTTTACACTCCTCTAAAAGAATATAAAAATGTACTAGATCCTACCACTTTATATGGAACTCATAGAACATGACAGTCATCAAATCTATGTATCTCACCTTTGGTATTCATTAGGAAATTGGTTTCCTCTCACTTTGCATTTTACCCAATAAAACCCCTTAAGTCCAGCAAAGCCAAATCTCAAAGGTAAATAAAAAGATTAAAGGAAAGAGAGAATAAAATACATTAAAATTATGGATTAAATTATTTATAAGATTTTTGGATATTCAGATTTACCACAGCTATGTTGGTTGCGGGGAGGGGGAGACTGTCTTGATTAGTGATCCTAAGATTGATTTTAAATGTATATTTTAATGTAGAAAAATGTAAAAACATAGTAAGGTACTTAAACTTTTGTGAAAAGAACAAAAATGTAAATTTTACTCTAACTTCTGCTATGATTACTAAAAGTAAAGATAATTATGAATTAAATTATCATACTTTATGTTGATTATAGCTAGCATTTTAATCTTAAGTAAACTTTATATTATAAAAGTACTAGAGGCATGGTGTATGAAATTTGTATACTGGGAGGGGGCGTGTCCCTCAGCCCAGCCTGCACCCTCTCCAATCTGGGACTCCTCAGGGGATGTCTGACTGCCAGTTTAGGCCCAATTTCCAGGACCCTCCCCAACTGCCCTCCCTCCCCTGCTGGCCCGGTTTCCCCCAACTGCCATCCCCTGCAGGCCTGGTTCCCCCAACTGCCCTCCCCTGCTGGCCTGGTCCCCCACAAATTTCCTCCCCTGCTGGCCTGGTTGCCCCTAACTGCCCTCCCCTGAAGGCCTGGTCACCCCGAACTGCTCTCCCCTGCCAGCCATCTTGTGACCACATGGGGGCAGTCATCTTGTGCAAGGGCATGATGGTCAATTTGCGTATTACCTCTTTATTATATAGGATAGTGTTTTATGGACTTTATGCACATTTTATTATGTGCTGAGTCTGAATAATCATTGTGTATACTACATTTAGGTCAATTTTATATTACTTGAAAGATGATAGCATTACTTTAAATGATAATAGGGGTTTACAATGGTTGTGCCTCCTTTTATGGCATATCTGATTGATTGATTTAATGGACAACTATTAATACACTAGTGACCTGAAGCATGGATTTGTTCACATTGAAAGGGAATTAATTAGAAGGTGGCTGGTGGGGTGGGACTGGTGAGATGGGCCAGACACGCCCTGGAGCCAACCTCCCACTTTCCCTCCCCAGCATCTGCAGAGAGAGTGGGGTCCCTATGGCAGGTGGGGTCCCTTTGCCTGGCCTGCGGGGATCAGAAACTGGCTCTCCAACATCCCTTGAGGGGTCCCAGAGTGCGAGAGGGCACTCTGCAAAATTGCTGTTGTACAGGGTGTGGAACGCAAATGCAAGTATGCAATAAACCAAATTTGTGCCCCAGCAACAACATAACCCATGATAGAAGGTGGAATCATGCAGCCCCACGAGGAATTGGGCTCCCTCTCTCTGGTTTCAGGGTGTGTCACTTGAGAACTGCCGCTGCCAAGTCACTGCAGCTCAGTAGATGCTGCGTTAAGTGTCTGCTCCCTGGTGGCTGGTGTGTGTCATAGTGACCAGTTGGATGGTCAGAAATTTAGCATATTAGCCTTTTATATAAATAGATTTCAATGTGTAAGGTTAGTACACTTCTATGGTGTCCAACATATATGAAGCTGTCCACACAACTGCCTCAATCTACTAATTTATCTATAATTTCAAAATATCAACCACTTTCTTTTAAGCCCATATTTTTAGGCTTCTGCTGATAGAGTAGAAAATTTACAGAGCTTGGATTCAGAACTGGATTAAAATCTTATATCCTTGGGCAATGATTTAACTAACCTTTATTTCTTTTCTCTTCTCTGAGTTATATAAAACTATAAATTTGAAAGTCATGGTCTTTGATTTAAATCTGGCCTCATCCAGTATTACTAGATGTTTGACATTGGACATGTTTCTTGATTTCTATGAACATTAGGTCTGTTATGTGAAATGGGAATTGTAGTATCTCTTGCCTTAAGAGAACCAAATGAAATAATAAATATAAAAGTGTTCTGAAAATTGCAGAGCTTCATTCCAAGTTTCGTATGTAGCACCTCTCTATTTACTACCTATTTTTAGGCTGAGTTCCCTTTCCCTGGAAGGGGGAAAATACATTCACTCAGAGTCAGATAATATGCAGACATGCAAATTACAGGAGGCTTGCAGAGGAACAGCTCTCTAAATAAGCATGGGAGACTTCACTGAAGTGGTGGCATTTGAAGTGGGGTTTGAAAAGTGAAGGAAGCCTGGCCAGCATGGCTCAGTGGTTGAGCATGATCCTATGAACCAGGAGGTCATGGATTCTCTCTCATCATTGATGTTTCTATCTCTCTCTGCTTCTCCCTTCATCTCTGAAATCAAGATATATATATATAGTTTTTTTTTTAAGTGAAGGAAAAAAGCTCCAAAAAGAGGAAAAAGTATGATCTCTGAACAGGACCAAGAACTCCCTATCTCCCTATGTCATGAGTAGTGTGAAGTGTAGGCTAGAGCGCCAATATAGGATATGGAAGGAAATGTGGTGGGAGCCGAGGTTTGCAAAGCATTTTGACACAGGAGGGCAAAGAGTCATAGAGGCCAAGGGAGGACCTCCTCGTTGGTTCAGTGTGGAGCCATCAGGATTCTTTAATGATTCTTTATGCGGATTATGGCCAAGTGATTCCTATGCCTTATACATTTTTTTTTTTTTTTTTTACTTAAAACGCTAGGTAGTTAATTCCTAAGACCTGAAACCCTGAACTCAAGGGACACAGTTTAATGAACTGAGTGTGGATAAAATTTGGAAGAAACAAATCACAAACAATCTGCTTATAATTATTAAACAGTAAAACAAAAATGTCACAGTAGTCAAATGTTGACAGTCCCGTAATGCTCAGTGTGATACACTACTGATGAAAGTGGCTGGGTGACCTCTCTGTTCATAGGATCTGCAGGCCTCGTGCTTTAGGAAAAGTGTATCCTGGCCTCAGAGATATTTGATAGATGCCCTTCTTCCAAGTATACACATGAACCCAGATAGTTTCTATAGTATGTGCAGGCGTATGTTTATCATACATATTAAATGCTTGGAAATATGTGTGCTGAGTGTATACATGGTAGCTAGTACATTTACCCATTAAGTTTACATAATTATCCCTTTTGCTCATAACACTGACAGAACTGGCCTAATTTCCATTAAGCATGACTACAGTTTTCCTACACTAATCATATTAATGCCATACTTGTTTTGATACCCAAGAAACTAATTAGGTTGTTTTGATGACAGTGAATATAATATGTATATTAACAAATTGATATGTTTCATTTCATTTTTCATTTCAATTAAATGTAATCAACAGACAATAATCCTAGTCATCTAACTAACAATTAAAATAAGCATTATTCTCCTGAAGCATATTTAGTTTATTATTTGAAAGCAGTTTTAATAAATTTTCAAAGAGAAAATTTTAAGAAGATTGTTGATATTCTAAATCTATTAAGAACACCTTTGCCCTCATAACAATTGCACCATTAGTGAAAATTCCTTATCACTAATTAGATTAAGTATTTTCTTTACCTTCACAACAAAATAATATTTTGACTCTTTTTAAAAATACTGATGATTTATGAAATACTTATATATTTGAAACTGAATTATCCAAGTCCTTAGGGTTATATCTGCCATCATATGCTTATTAATTATTACATGTTACTTGAATGTAAAATTAATGCACTATAGTTTTTATTACATATATACAATAAGCATATATAATGACATTGCCATGATAATTATTTTTAAGTGTACAACTTGAGTACAAATTATGAGGTTATACAACCATCACCAGAATCTTTCTCACAATTTTTCACATACCTAGTTAAACAGTTCCTCTAACAAAGCATAGAATTACTATATGATCCAGCAATTCCACTTCTGGATATATATCCAAAAGACTTGAAAACAGGGACTCAGAATTTATACCGGTGTACATTCATATGCTTAACTTTTTGAGGAACCTTTGAACTGTTTTCCACAATGCCCATATTATTTTACTCACCACCAACAAAGTGCAAGGGTTCCATTTTTTTCACATCCTTACTATCATGTGTAATGTCCTTTTTTTAAAAAAAATTATACCCAATCTAGCTTATATATCTCCTGGTTTTGATTTTCATTTCTCCTAATGATGTTAATGATTTTGTGTGTGTTTATTGGAGAAATATCTATGTAAGACCTTTTCCCATTTTTAAATTGGATTATTTGTCTTTTTGTTGTTGCATTTGGTCTTTAGGGTAGCCCCCAGGTAGGTTAGAACAGACAAACACAATCATGTGTTTATAAAGCCTGCTCTGCTCTGCTCCCTTCAGAACTAGGGACTGTGGTCCCACACGGGGAACCTGGGTCTCCAGCCTCAGAACCACAACCGAAGCTGGGTGGGTTTGGACAAGAGCATGTAAGAATTCTACAACTTTTTCTTACCATTTTTAAGTTGCCTTTTTCTTGATTCAGCATTCGCTTAGCTGCTGTATTCCTTTGACTAATATAGGGTCCTGAAAAGTTGGTTCTGACAGTTTCTGCTTGCTTTTCAGGGTTTTTGTGAAGAGACAGGCCTTTGAGCTGCCTGTTCTACCATTTTGCTGACATCACACTCTTGTAGTATAGTTTTATATTCTAACGAGTCAGTGGAATTAATAAGTAACCTGAGAATTGTACGACAGGCACAGGATCAAGTACTGTAGGAGACATACAGGTGAAAGACTGGCCCTCAAGGAATGAGGAGACTCGTGACAAGCATATAAATTTCTGTTAAACAAGGTACTTTATGACCTGCTACAAACCAAAGGAGTTGGGAAAGGATTAATAATGATAACTTTTAAGGTGGATTTGGGGGGTTATGTAAGATGTTTATAGTTGGAGAAAATGGTTCAGCTGGGACAGCGTAAGTATAAGGACTGAGAAATGAAACAGAAGATACCCGTTGTATAAGTATGAAGGCTACACGTAGAGATTTAGTGGAAGATAGAGACAAATGATAATTATTTCTATATTCAGAAGACAAAGAACATAAAAGCTTCTAAGCAAAGAAATGCATTGGTTAAAGCTACTGCTTTAGAAGTTCAGTTTGGCTGTGTTGTGTAGAATGAATGAGAACACAAAAGTATGTATGGATTTGAGATGGGTATATTTTTCTGAGTAGCTGAATCCTTATATTTTATCTGTGAGTAATTAAAAATTACATCTATTTTGAAATATTTTAATACATTAGTAGCTTAAAATCCACCATATTTTTTTGTAAATATATTTTATTGATTTTTTACAGAGAGGAAGGGAGAGAGATAGTTAGAAACACCGATGAGAGAGAAACATCGATTAGCTGCCTCCTGCACATCTCCTACTGGGGATGTGCCTACAACCCAGGTACATGCCCTTGACCGGAATCGAACCTGGGACCTTTCAGTCTGCAGGCTGACGCTCTATCCACTGAGCCAAACCGGTTTCAGCAAAATCCACCATATTTTATAAAACAGGTGAAAGCCATTTTCTAGAACTTATTATCCATACATCACAAACTTTTCATTTACATCTAACACACTACAAATTATAGTATTTTGGGTCCTATTTAGAGATATCTGGTATTTTCTATTTAAAAAATGTCAAAATATTTTAAATTTTGTATCTAGTCTGTCAGTGGCTAAAAGTTATCTATTCTTCCTGCAAACATTTCTAAAAATGTTTGCCATCTTAGTAATTAATCAAAGTTAAGAATTCTATTACATAGATCTATGTCAATTAACAACACACTTCACTTATCCCATTACTTCTAATTTCTTTTGAATGCCCTGCCCTGTTTTATCTACATTAGATACTTAATAAATGTTGTTTTCAGACAATAAGATAGTGAACAACTTTGTTTAAAAATATTCACCATAGTTATAATAAAAATAATTTTCTGTGCTTTAGTTCATTGATATTAATTAACCCAAACTACTCTCTAAACCATGCTAGCCCCAATCCTTCATGCACTAGACTACAACTACAATGACAAAAATACTAAGTATCTCTTCCATGACCAGCGATTTATTGTTACTATTGTTTTTTGCTTGTATTCTGTGGCTGTCTCCCATCTACATTAGTTTGTTGTAATACCTAATGAAGATGAAAATAGATTAATCTGGCCCAGAATAAACTGAAAGGAAAAATAATTTCCATGAAGGATATATAGAGAATCATTAAGGCTCATCTTAGCCATTTTATTTAAAGTAGTAGAATGCATGTTCACTGTTGTACATTATCCATAGTTAATGCAACCGAAATGACCTCTACAGAATGACACTTAGACCTGAAGGGAGATAACAATTATCGCTGTGTAAAAACAACATATCAGAACCTTATCTGTGTTACCTCAGAATTACATGTGAGTTATTTCTAATCCAAGATAGTAATCAGGCCTGTGGATTTTACTCTCCGTTTAAAATTTATCATTACAATGTCAAAGGAAGAGAAAATATATACCCCAGCAAAAACTAGGGAAGTGCATCATCCAAATGCTAGAAGCATGAGGGACTTTAGTAAAAGGCAGCCCAGAGTGGAAGAAAAACAACTAAATGCATGGGTAGGTACATATATATGCATATGTACATACATAAAGATGTCAAATATCTAAAATGGTGTACTACATATCAAAGCCTGCTTTGTGTCCTTTAAACGTGGATGACTATATAGCACAGTTCACCGTAACTCTCCAGCTCCACTGATTTCCATACTTCCTCTTGTCTCACAGAATAGTTCCACAGTAGCCCTGTTTCGCTTGCACACTGCTGTATCTCTCAAATCTGGCCATCACTCAGTATATGGGGAAGCAGCCAGGGGATCACCCAAGTTCAAGCACCTTCTGCTTTGATTATCACTGACAGATATTTAAAGCTATGCTCCATCAGGCCACTGGTGTTATGAGGTGGGTCCTTAGGTATAGTTTTGGTGAAGCAAATAGGAGGGGAAAGGAGCTGAAGTTCCTCCCATGGTTTCAGGCCTTCCTGAGATGGCCTCCTGCTCCATCTCTGACCTCATCTGCTCCCTCTCCACATTTCTCACTCCTGCCCAGAAGCCACTGGCCTTTCTGGTGCTCCTTCAAATAAGCCTGTGCCTCAGAGGCCTTCCTCCATCTAGAAATCACCGTCTCAATATCCACTGGCTTATCCCCTCACTTCATTTAAACCTCTGCTCATGATCATCTCAGTAGAGAGGACCTCCCTGACTACCTACCTTGATAGAACCTTACACCACTCATGTTTCAGTGTTGAACTTACCACTTGCTTATTGTCTCACATAAACAAGAATTAAAGCTTTCTGAGAAAAGTTTATCAGAATTATACTATGTCCTACTGTTCAGAATATAGTATAGAAAATAGGAGGTCTTTGAAAATAGTTGTTGGATGAACAAATGAAGACGTGAATCCCTCACATCCTTGTCAATGAGTTTTTCTTTCGTATTTTGCAGCTGAGCAAAATGGGCTTTTAAGTACACTTCCTTTTGTAATAATGTCACCAAAGGAAGACCCGGGCAGAGGCTGGTCTGCCTCAGCATGGTCTGGAAATAGGATTCCTCTATGGTGTTGTAGGAAACGCATAGGAGGACTTTAAGTGATAGTGGCAAGATTTAGTAGAGTGGAAAGAGAAGGTATGCCCTCAGAGAGGTAGGGTGGAGAGGCTATCGTAGTGGCTTCTTTGAGGTCCTTGCCAAGCCTCCACATGTTTTCTTGGGTTCAGAAAAGAGCAGCCTTTCTTTCTAACTACCAGTCTCTTCCCTGGCTCTTCCTGAGATGTACTTGTTTGCTCCCCACCCAGTCCATTTCCCAGATATTCCAAGGTTTTGTGCCCTTACCGTCCCAGATTTCTCCAGGCTCGTCACCCCCACCCCCTTCCTTTATGATGCCGTCTTGGCTTCTACTGCCCATGCACTCAATGAAAGGAATTCCCCTCCGAGTTTTCTCCCTCCCTTGGTTAATCCAGCAGAATGGTGCCAGTTATCCACCCCCGTACCCCAATGTGGCTATAAAACTATGCCAGTTACTTCCCCTGCTGACTGTGAAACTGCTGTTTCCCCACTCAGTCAGGCATAAATATGTCTGGCTCCCTTCTCTTTCATAACTGCCTATTGTAACAATAAGATCTCTATGTTTGAAAAACAATTTGATTTATTAAAACCTGTGACACTTGGTAGCATAAGTTTGAAGTGTGTTTTATGATGCTACTAAAAATAATTCTAGAAATTATTAAATAATCTTAAAAATAAAATTAAAATAGCTTATAAAACTCTCCTTGTGTATAAAGATCGCCAAGTCAATTTGGCAAAGATAAACCTTTACTTGTAGGATCTGTTTAGTTTGATAACAATTTATATTATTCTGCAAGAAGGTTCATGTAAACCTGAGTCTTGCTTTGGAAGTCACTTTCTCCAAATAAAATTCCCCCATGCATCTATGCACAAAAACACCAGAGAGTAGACAGAATCTGCAGGTGGGATGATGCAGAGTTCTGGCTAGGTGCCATCTGAGATAGTAGTCAGCCCTCTAGGGTGTGTGAGCAAAGAGGGAGTAAATACAAAGGGGCAAAGTACCCAAACAGACTACCCAGTACTCCCATGAGTAGAAAATCATTCTACTAATCAATTCTAATATGTGAAGGAGAATAGAGAGGCGGACAGGGAAATGGCAGGGACTGCTGAGGCCAGGCCATATTGTCACATCTTCAAGAGATTACGACTTAAGGAAAGAGTAGAGTTACACAGCTATGACCCTCCAACACACAGTGGCCTACATAACAGTGAATTTGCTATATGTAAGGTCATGAATGCTGATAAAGCACATCAGTAACTTCTCTCCCTGTATGGAGAAATGAGGAAAAAGAGTTACCTTTCTTCACTGAAAGAAACGTGGGCACAGTATGTTAATAAATTATAACAACACAAGGCAGAAAGTAGGAAGAAAATAATGAGGATTAATAGTCTTAGGGGAATATAGAAAAAAGGACCTTACGTTTCCAGGGTGGTAAGGGAAGACTTCACAGAGAAGGTGGGACTGGAGGTGGGCCTGAAGGTTGGATAGAATTTGGGTTGCCCAGGAGCTGCAAAGACATTCTAAACTGAGCACACTGTATGAGCTCTGGAGCAGAAATATACCAAGAGCTGATTAGTAGATAAAGCTAGCTGGATTATGCTGTTCTCACTATTTTAGGTTTATTTATCTGACATGTTTTATTATTAATTTATTTTAACAATAAATGACTCAATTCTATCTTGAATATTGCCAAGAAAGATACTTATTTAATGTACATTTAAATATAATGCTTTTAAGAGGCCATATTTTAAAATGTGTTTATCGTTATACCTTAGCTTGGAAATATACTGAAATCTATGGGAAAGAAAGCTATAATATATGTTAGGTAAAGAATGAAATTAAAATTTTATAAAGTGCCTATTTTTAAACCTATAAAACACTAGAGCGGCTACAAAAGGAATACAATGATTTGTTAGAATGCTTCAAAGAAATAATTCACACAGTTGGAGAGAAACCTTGCATCCAAACAGCTATTTTCATATTATTCTTAAATTAAAAAATGCTCACGTTTTCATATTTCTTTAGAACATAGAACAGGTTTTAAACCATTCCTTATTACAACTTAAGAAATTGGAAAAAAAGAAATTTGGCTGTGTATATAACTGTAGCAGTTTAATAAAACATAATATAAGCTTTTGTCTTTTTTAATAATGCCAGTTAAATGAAAATAATTTCTAGTCAAGTTTTTCTGCCCCTAGCTTTTAACAAACGAACAAAGTTACAAAAATATTTAAAACATTTTAAGATGTTAGGGTAACAAAACAAAATATACAATGTATTTTTTAAATTAATCCTGAGATCTGGATCATATTTATCTTTTACAAAAATCCCAGTGGGAGGAAATAGAACATCAAAAATTCATTTGTTCAAGGTCATGATAATCATGGTAAATTGATCATGTATTATAATCCTTCCTTTCTTTTTACTTCTCTCCCTCCCACTCCCTTCTTTCCCTCCTTCCTTCCTTCCTTCCTTCCTTCCTTCCTTCCTTCCTTCCTTCCTTCCTTCCTTCCTTCCTTTTCTCTTCCCTTTTTTCTTTCTTCTCCTACCATATGCTAGACATTGCAGCTTTATATTGACTTCTTTAGCCTGATTCTGAACCGCAGCCTTATTTCTACTCAGGCACTGATACTTTCAAACTTCTCGCCACCCTACTGCTTGTGTACTTCATCTTCAACTGAATTGAATCTGTATTAGGACTGCAGATGCTCACCAACCTATAGTACACAGAGAGGCTAAATTTTGGATATAGTACTGTATTTAATTGTTCACACTATCTTTTCAGTCTTATCCTAATTTTCTAATAAATCAAGTTAACTTCAAAACAAATATGTTATAACAAGATATTACAACAAGATAGGTTGTAATTTCTACTTTTGGAAGTCCAATATATCTCTGTTCATATCCCCATCTTTGGTTCTCTGGCTTCTTTCTGGACAATTCTAGTTTCACCCACTTGACTGATATTTAATTTCTCAATTAAGCATATAATTGACACCATGAAGAAGGAAAAATATTGAACTCTGCTCATACTTTTTAAAAATATGTACATTATTTAAATACAAAGACCCTAAATTCTAATAAATTATGTGAATAGCAATACACAAGCAAGGAAGACTGTATGACTGCTACAAGAGAGGAATTATGTCCATTTTAGGCAGATCATAAAAAGTTTTCTAGGGTGAGGAGAACACTTTTACTTACATACATTTTACAGTCAAGAAGTAGCCAACTGAAATGGGAGAAGGAAGGAATTGTAAACCTAGGGGGTTGAGGTGATTGTTTAAGATACAAATAGATCATTCATTGGATAAGTGCTTACACTTTTCCAAATATGTGTGCTAACACATTTATATAAACCAAGGTCCTCCACACAAGTACATGCTATAAGTACTTGATTGAACAAATAGAAAATCAGTAAAAATATAGAAGATTTGAACATTATCAACCATACTTATCTAATTATAGGGTATTCTACACAACTACAGCAGAATATACATTGTTTTTCAACACACATGGAACATCACCAAGATAGGGCTGTACGCTGGGCCCTAAAACAAGATCAATAAATTTTAAGTGATTTAAATCATACAGAGTGTTTCCTGTATAAAACTGAATTAAATTAGAAATCAATAATGGAAAGATAGCTGGAATAACTCCAAATATTTTGAAATTTAAAAAAAAACATTTTAAATAACTCAAAGGTCAAAGAAGAAATAACAAGGAAGTTAGAAACAATCTGATCAGATAGAAGCCCAGCATATTAAAATTGGTAGGCTAAAGCCTAACAAGGTTGAAGAATACAAGGTTAATGAACAATAACAGTCTTATTTCCTCTATGCACTAAAGTACACATTGTACCACAATTTATTTTAAAAAGCAACTATACATGATAGTTCCAAAAATGGAAATATGTAGGGATTAATTTTAAAAAATACAGTCTGTATGCTAAAAGTATACTAAAATAATAATAATAATAATAATAATAATAATAATGAAAAGCTCAGGCCCTAGCTGGTTTGGCTGAGTGGATAGAGCATCAGCCTGCAGGCTAAAGGATCCTGAATTCAAGTCCTGTCAAGGGCAGATGCCCGGATTGCGGGCTTGACCCCCCAGTAAAGGGTGTGTAGGAGGCAGCCTATCAATGATTATCTCTCATCATTGATGTTTCTATCTCTCTCTCCCCCTCCCTTCCTTCCTGAAATCAATAAAAATATATTTAAAGAAAGAAAAGAGAAATATCTCAGAAGACCTCAATAAATGAGAGCATATTTTTACAGTCTGACTGCAGTGGTCTGCAAACTCATTAGTCAACAAAGCCAAATATCAACAGTACAACGATTGAAATTTCTTTTGAGAGCCAAATTTTTTAAACTTAAACTATATAGGTAGGTACGTTGTTATTAACTTAATTAGGGTCCTCCTAAGACTTAGGAAGAGCCACACTCAAGGGGCCAAAGAGCTGCGTGTGGCTCACGAACCCGTTTGCCGACCATGGGTCTAGAGGACTCAATATAGGAAAGATGTCAATTCTCCATAAATGGATATACAAATGTAATGCAATGTCTATTAAAAAAGATATACTTTTTTTAAATATAAGTAATTCACTTGTGTAAAGTGCAGTCCTACTATTGCAGTTATTGATATAGCCAGGACAAGGTTTTACAGCTTAAATGCTAGTAATTGCAGGAGTTTAATGCTGGATTCAAATTTGTGCTGAGTCCAGGGATGATTCTGGATTCTATAATGGGCCAAAGCTACTATAACAGTGAGAAAGATTCTCCATTTAGGGCTTGTTCTGTGGGCCTAGTCCTCTATTGATTGGGCCAGGGGAAACTGAAGACATAGTAACCCTCTATTTATCCTCTCATTTCCCCAGAGTTTCCTAGTGTTGACTTGGTTATCTTCACCCTTTTCTCTATATCCTCTCAGGCCACCATACTAAGGATAAGAGCTTTATCCAACCCATTTTTCAAGAAGCAAATGCCAATTGCGTTATATCCACATTTGCATCATCACATGATGTGTTCTTGTATGTGTGTGTGTGTGTGTGTGTGTTTCATTTTAAATTATTGACTCTTTAGTTTTTAAAGCTCTGATATAATACATTTCTTTGAGCATGCCCTTAATGGAAATACCTACTCCACATGACCCAACTAATTCTCATGTATTTGTAGCTGTTCACAGCCAAGAAGAATCATACTTGTATCACTATGGCCAAGTAAGCTTTGACTTCTGTTAGAAATCATTTCTGATGATAATAATCAAACTAATATCATGTTAATAGACAGATAAGGGATCTTAATGATATTGATTAATATTTAGCCAGACTTTTACAATTTTCAAATTTGTCTGACTTTTAAAAAAAGTTATACTAATTATTCATAAATGTAGAGTGTATATGTGATTGACCTGTAGTCATGTGTGGCTATATTGGTTCATAATCACAATCCCCAAGTCTAGTAAGTACTCTACCTATAAAACCTTTAGGAAGTAAAGTGTTATTAAACATTCATGCAGGCACTGTATTGTGTTAGCAAATTAAAAAAAAAAACCTTAGATTTTAGACGAACCATTTATTTTGTATAGTTTTTCTTTGATTCCAGTGGTTAATAAGTGACTTTGTGCCTTATTTCAAAATGTTCAATATAGTGTGATCTTTATGTTTACTAGAAAAGTGTCAGGTCTAAACCGAATAATTCCCCATGTACATTTCTATATCTTCATCTCTGGCTTTATAATAGGGGTAATTAGAAACATGTAGGTTTCTACATTGAAGATTATATAAAAATAGTATACTTAGAAATTTGATTTATTTTTTATTAGAGTTGTTTTATTTTGGTAAAATACACAAGACAAAGTTGGCCATCTAAATCATTTTAAATGCACCATTCAGTGGCATTAAGTACATGTTGTTGTGCAACCATCCCCATCATCCATCTCTAGAACTTTTCTATCACCCCAAATTCTGTGTCCCCGTTTCTCCTCCCCCAGCTTCTAGCACCCCTCATTCTTTCTGTCCCTATGTATTTGAATAGTCTATGTACCTCATGTAAGTAGAATCAAATAGATTTTTGAATCTTTTTCAAATATTTTAGTTTGAAAGAATTTTAGGTTTAGAAATGTGATTTATATTTACATTGTACTAGTATATAATTGTATCTTTGTATGGGTGATAAATTGTCTGTAGTCAAAATCTTATACTGTGGGCAAAGAGTATATTAGAAGCTCAAAGGTTAATCATATCTTGCATCTACCCATTAACGATTTGTTTGATAAGACACTCAAAACTATAATCTGTATGGAATTTAAAAACAGCTGTGGAATTTTGTCAGATGACCAAATTTCTTCATAATGAAATAGCAAAAGTCATACCTTAGAGGGTTGGCAGCAGGTGGAGTTTTCCCAGCTTCTTTCTTCTCTAAATTATCTTGCTCCCACCTTTCTTTCGTTTGACATATTCTCCTAACTCCAGATATTCCCCATTTCGGGGCCCCCAGAGCCTGCTCATCTGTCTTATGCTACTCTGCCAACTTCCCCTGGCTGTCCAACTACTGGAGGGAACTGGGATATTCATGAGTCACACACCCAACTGCATCCAATTTGTATGTTAGATGGACTTATAGGAGAGCAATAATAAATACAAAACTGGCTTTCCTGGAACCTCCAATGGATGGGTTTCAAAGTGTTATTTGGGGGCAATGCATTGACTGGTAATAATAAATAGCAAAATCATTATAATCATTAAGGCAGTGACTCACCAGGGTAGTCAGTACTACTTCCAAAGTAATTTGATAATTCAGAAAGTGTTTTCTATTGTTTCAATGATTTATGGGCGCTACTGGAATGAAGTGCTCAGGGCTAGGCATGGCATGCATCTAGCTGAGTAGAAGCAGTCCTGTACTGTGAAGACATTTTTTTTGTGTACTACATGACTTCCAAATGCCTCAATGTATATTCATGAAGTTGAAAGAAAATCATGTTGGTAATTCTTTTTAAGTTTTATTATTAGCCAAAACTCAACTCCATAACACAAATAAACACAACGCATTGCTAAGCTTTAGTAACATACTATTCTTTAGGAATGCAAATACTTTGTAAATTTTTATCACAACTTTAACAATACTTGTTCACCATTGCAGAAAATTACCTCAGTGGCAGTAAGACCACTTGAATTTGCATCTCCAATGCAATAGACCTTAACAATTTGCATTTATAGCATCACCACCTTGATGATTCTATCATATAGATGTGAGCCTCTGGTTCCATTACTATGTCTACTAGTGTTGGACCCGAGCATTTCTATTTTGAAAATGATATTTTGTTATAAATTACTGAATTTATATTGCTCTTTATAGTATAGTTAGGTCAATATATTGATTTTTATGTTATTATTTTCTATTAAGTTCATTTTAACATAGTAGATAGAGCTTTAGATGTTTCTTTTTCAGAGGGACCATTAGAGTCCATAGAATTAAGAATTACTGCGTGAAGTAATTAAGCAAACTAGTACCAATGCAAAAATTGCATACGTTTCTTCGCTGAGCATATGAAGTGCTAATTCTATAATCCTGATAAAAAGATTCACCAGGAATTATTGACACGCTTGTACGTTTTGATTGACATTTCCATTGTGTATAAGTGATGCCATATACAAATGATAAAGCAGAGTCGTGTAAAAGTTGGCCTTATAATGCAGATGTCTAATGGGCATATGAGTCATCCTTATCAACTTTCAGCCCTGCTGACCAGTCGGGTAATGAAAATGGATGGCACCTGAATGAGAAAACAATTATGTGACTGTCTGAAGGAAGGTGGCCATACCCAAAGGATAAACGAAATACTTCAAGCAAAACTAACAGCAGCATAATGAGCTAAGAAGTGACAGGCACGAGCACAAGAGGCTCATGTTGGCTCGGAGCAGGCAGAGTCAGAGCTGCTTCACTGCCTCATTTAAACAGAGGAGTATGCCCAGCATGAAGCGAAGAGACAGCTCACAGAGAACTACGCCCCGCAGGTAACAGCTGCTCCTAACGCAAAGGACAGAATATGCAGACGGCATATTTATTTATTTTTGCCATTTGTGAGGGAGCATCGCCTGACAGGAATCAGTCCTTCCAGCCCCACTGTTATGAACAGGAAGCCTCAAGGTCAATAGCCCAATCACCCAGTGCAGGAGATATTGCCTTATTTATGTGACTCGGTGGAATAGCTGAAGTCATTTGAACAGGAATATTGAGACTGTGTCATCAGTATAAAAATAAGTAATGTGCTGATTCCGGTTTCTGAAGAAAAATGGACATTCAAAACTAAGCACCCTAAAGCATAATTTTAATGGCTCTTCCCTAGAGCCATGTGCTGTATTCAATTTCTGTTCTGGAAATTGTATCCATATTGAGTCCAGTTCCAGGACCAGGCCAGAAAGCAAAGGAAATCCAACTTTAACTCTTGCTTTTTAAGAAAGATATGCTTAATAGGAAAACAATGTTTTTTTCACATAAAATCTAGGCTTTGCTTAAGAATAATATTGAAACCAAAGATAAAATATAGTAACCAAAAAAAAAATATGTCTGTCTTTATTGAAACGCTGGTAGTTTTACATTCTTGACATGAATAATTGGGTATGTCTTATGTGCATCTTCCAAGGGATAAAATAGAGGTCATAAAATGTAAAGACATGATAGGAAATATTTATAACCTCATAAAATAAACTGGCATTTTAATATCTTAATCTGGTCACTTTACTGTGCTTGTATATGGTTCCTCACTATGAATTCTGTCCCTGATTTGAACACATCACCTATGAGAGATAAAAAGCACATGGTGGGTGGGGGGTACAAATGCCAATCTCTTCATGATTCTTATCTTTAGGTTGGTAACAATCTATCAACGTGAGCAAGGTAACAATATATCCTGATGATAATATGTAAGAAGATCCTGCAGAACTTTTCTAACAATATATTCAGATCCTAACAAATCAATTTGTGAAGCAAAAACAGCAGGTGGAAGTTAAGAAAAGTTAGTTCAATATGATGTTATAAAGAAAAGCATGTGTGTCTTTTTTCAAACTTGGTTTAATATATATATTTTTACAGGTGGTAGTTTTATTTAAAGCATTAATTAGTTCAGTGTTTGTGTGCTTTATGGGAAGGAGGGCTGAGTAGCCATCCTGACAGCAGTCAAATGCAGTGAGCCCTAATATATAATTCACTGTAATAATGGTGAGGAGCACACATTAGGTGACATATTTCAATGGACTGGTAAATGAATGCCCAGGAAAAGAGAGAATGTCAGTTTCAATATAAAAGGTAGAGGTCATTGAGTAAATGGAGGCATAAAAGCAGATGCTTAAAATATTCATTAAAATTTGCAATATCAAATTATTCCTAAGTTAGTTAATCCTTTCTGATAAACAGAATGATCAAAGTTTTATTCACTAGTTACAGATAAAAAATGAGATCCTTTTGGAAGTCAGCTCTTATAATCCAGCTATTATGTGCATATTTCAAAGAGAGCAAACAATTTTCCTTAAGTTGTTTAGAAAACTAAAGTGCAGGTAGAAAATAATTACTTGCATTACTATTAAAGTGTGTGCTTCCATTCAGTGAATCTGAGACAGATATTCGTGGCTGCTTTGAAAAGCAGCCTCTATTTTAAAGTTTGCTCTCCACTTTACAGTTACAAAATAAAGGAGATAAAAAGGATATACTGTGTTTAAAGACATCAATGGAGCAAAATTATTTTCAAAATCAAGAACAGATGCAAACAGAGACAATTGACTTAGTCATACAATTTAATAGTATTACAAGGTCCTTTGTGACCACAGATATCTATTTTGCTATCAGCTTACTATCTTATTTGTGTGGTTTTTTTTTCTGGTATGAAGTAATATCCCTACAATTAGAATGATTTTTTTTCTCAGAAGGAGAATCAATAAATAGCTTTATTATGGTTTTTACATAGTATTTATTATGAAATTCAGATGTTAACTATTAAAAATATTCCCTGGTGGAACAGACCCAAGAGAAAAAGGCAGGGGGACACTAGATTAAAGGAAGTCATCTTATCCATCCTTCTGATTTTATTAGCAGTAGGATGAGTTTATTAAATTAGCTAGATGCTCACCAAAGCTTGACCTGAGAATTATGAAGTAGAAAAGCTACTACATGTAAATATGTTTTAGAAACAACAGCCAAAGCCCTTAGGGAACTGATGAGTAGCATGGACTACCTGGAAGAGAGCCCGGGAAGCCTCCAGGAAGCCTGGGGAGGGAGGGCAGGGAAAGCAGATCCAGGGCTTGAGAGGACCGTGGAGGCGTTCATGCTGTAGCATAGAAAAGACTGACTCCAACCCTCCTAACTTCTTTCTCTCCCTGCCATAAATAATATCCATGGACTCACTCTAATTATGTGATGCCTGTACTAGTATAACCCCTGATTATGAATCCCTGCCTTCAAATCAGGCATGGGAGAAATATTTTATTTCCTGTTTTCTAGAAATCAAGACAATTTGAACTGGTGTCTCTTTCTCAGAAGTCTAGCTGGAAATTATAACTTAGGCATTATCAGTGCATCCATTCCCTAGAACTGTGCAGATGACCTAGGACCTCATTCACCACTGGACATCAGGACACCCCTAGTCATGTTATCAACATACTTCTCAGTGTCCCAGCTTCATGGGGATGTCCGTCATTTTGGTGTCATACCTAGAGGGTTTTTGGACAAAGGGTGAGCCTTGGGCCTGGGAAGCGACCCCTCATATGAACCAGGTGGCCTTTCCCTCTGAGATCTGGCCCCTTCTCCATACACTGTGATGAGTGATACAGCACTCCTTCTCACAAAGTCTGACAAGCATCCATACCCTTTTTTTCCTCTTCAAGGAAATCCCTCTCGCTCTTTTCCCTCATCTTTAAAAGCTTTCCAGCAGCTTTCCAGCCTTCAAAGATGACTTGCTTGAGGTTAGAGTTTAACAAAAGAGAAATACATTTGCCTGTGTGTAGTTTCTGCTGTCTGTCCATCCAACATCCAGATGCAAGGATTTACAAAGCCTCTCTCCCTCTTCAACTAATGGATTGGGGGAAAACAGGAGGAAAATCATGTGGATTAATGTTGCAATAGATTTTGCTGTCATAGAGAAATAATCTCACACATTGACATCACCAGGCTCACTGTGATAAAGAAATTCATTCCAAAATACAAATTTAAAATAAATACCTAGCAGCTAAATTATGACAAAGAATCTGAAATGTATAGTCACTGTATTCAGTATAGAGATATTGAGTAAAGGCAGGTGTAAAGCCATTGTATCCCTAACTGAAATGATAACGAAGTAATGAGGAAGCTCTTCCACCAATGCTATTACTAAACTGTCTGCCCTTTCTGTTTTTGTCTTTTTAAATGTTTTTATGTATTTTATATTCTTGCTTGGTGGGGATAAAGCCTTTGGGTCTGGAGAGAAGGAGGACAAATAGGAGAGTTGGACTGATTGAGAAAAACGACATGTATTTAAATTGTTTACCATTTCCAGTATTTTCATTTCCAGGGAGGGCATTCATAAAGAAATGTATCCTGACTTGGAAGTTCAAGCTGGGTTTAATTGTATTTCTTCTAGAGTTCCATGTAACCTCTGCCAATGATCTCCATCTTTCATTCTTGCCTTCGGTTGTTATAGAGTTTATTAAAGAGTAAAAAGAGAAAGAAATAGGAAGACACTCCAGGGACAGACAGATGAGAGTGTACAGACAGTTCCATACAATTTTTCTTTAGATGTTAAAAATAAGTCTATCAGAAGTGTTGCTATAAACTTTGTTTTTTCCAACTCAGAAGGGTGTTAGATGTAGACAGCAGATAGAGACAGTGGGGGACTAAGACCATTCTGTGTCAAGTTATTCTGGACAGCTGATGGCAGCAACCAAGGGATAATTAGGTTGCAAGGAGCATTGTATACTAGATGTGCTATGACAACACTGAAGTTCCCCTGGTAGGCTTCGAATGTTTCCCAACATTTCCCTGCCAATGGTTTTATTCTCATTCAAATATTTTAAAATGCTCATTGTTACTCAAATTCCAAAATAATACATTGGAAAAATGGGACCACCAGTTGATACCATTTAGAAGGATGACATAGGATTTATCAATTTAAAAAAGATATACAAAATATATTTTATTGATTTTTTACAGAGAGGAAGGGAGAGAGATAGTTAGAAACATCGATGAGAGAGAAACATCGATCAGCTGCCTCCTGCACATCTCCCACTGGGGATGTGTCCGTAACTCAGGCACATGCCCTTGACCGGAATCGAACCTGGGACCTTTCAGTCTTCAGGCTGAAGCTCTATCCACTGAGCCAAACCGGTTTCAGCTCAATTTAATACTCTTAATAAAGTCTTGTTCCTATGAATAAGCTTGTGAATTAAGACAAGAAGTTTAAGCTAATGAGATTTCACTTTTAGATGAGGAAAAATAAACTGGTAGTTTCTACAGTTTCTTCAGGGGGAATTAGTTCTTGGAACATTTGTGTTAGCCATATAATTATCTCTTTTTTTAAAGCTAATTAAAATCCACATATGGCTCAGTTAAGTTTATTTTAAAAACAATATATTCATTATTTTAAAATGAAATCCAATGGGAAGGAGATTGGATTGAAGGTTAAGTATTGGGAAGTAATGGTGCCCTCATGGAGTATATAACTCTAAGCAGGACAGAAGGGTGTGAGAGAGCACAAGGACAAAACCAATCAAGCTAATTTCACCCAGTGATTGGTGCTCTGAAGGAAACAAATGGGGTGATGTGGCAGATGGGTGTTGTGGGTCCATTCAGAAGACACCAATCTTCTTCTTCTTTTTTTTTAAGTGTTTTATTGATTTTAGAGAGAGGAAGAGAGAGGGAGAGAAAAACATTCATGTGAGAGAGAACCATCAGTTAGTTGCTTCCCATATGCACCCCAACCAGGGACTGAACCCACAACTTGGGCATGTGTCCTGACCAGGAATCAAATAGGAGACCAGGAGACCTTTTTGTGTGCAAGACAGTGCTCAACCAA
>NW_006383015.1:3282254-3291914 GCF_000327345.1 Myotis davidii | reverse complement strand
GATGTGGCAGATGGGTGTTGTGGGTCCATTCAGTGTTTAACCTCTTTATGGTCAGAAGAGACCAATCTTCTTCTTCTTTTTTTTTTTAGTGTTTTATTGATTTTAGAGAGAGGAAGGGAGAGGGAGAGAAAAACATTCATGTGAGAGAGAACCATCAGTTAGTTGCTTCCCATATGCACCCCAACCAGGGACTGAACCCACAACTTGGGCATGTGTCCTGACCAGGAATCAAATAGGAGACCAGGAGACCTTTTTGTGTGCAAGACAGTGCTCAACCAACTGAGCCACACTAGTCAGGACAAGAAACCCGAGCTTTGAATAAAACTCTGAGCATGAGGGAAACCCATATTGAAATCTCCCCCGCCCCATCCCCCCAACATTCCAGACCCTGGCTATCTCAGGATATCCCCCCTCATTTCAGCCCTGCTTCCTCTCCTTTCTGCTCTGCTCTCTGGACTCCCTACTCTCCCAAAGTCCAGCTATGGTGGCTTGAGATCTTGCCCCTTGTCATCAACCTTTTTCCCAATCCTGGCTTCTGACTAAACTCTCTTTCAAAGTCTTGACATGGAAAGGAAAAGAAGTATAAGATTCAAATGTATCAATGTGGCTACTTTTTGACCATATTATATTAAAATATCTTGTAAAAAGAAAATTGAATGGAAGATTTCAGAAGTGTCTTTTGGATTTAAAGTACTAAATGTTACATCTATTGATCAACTTCCCATGAACAATGAGGTTGCTTACAATGATCTTGAAAGCTACTTTATTTCCTATTTTGTTTAAAGCTTTGCTTGCAAGAAAAAAAATTTCAAAACAGCTCTGTTGATTTGTTTGTATGTAAAAAACAAGACATTAAAAAGGTGGTTGATAGGTTTGGATTATCGAATTTTTAGAATCCCAAGTTCTTTAGAAACTCACCTCACTACTGGACACACACACACACACAAAAAGCAGCAGCGTGTGATTGAAGCATGTGAGCGTTCACTTTCTTACTCGGTCTGAGGTTCAGGGACATGAAGGATTGCCTTTCCTGGTTCCACATCATAAGACACAGGTTCTAAAGCATAAGTAACCATTTCGTTTAGTCTATTAACTCCAGACACCTAGACCATGAGTCAATGTGACAATCTCACTTCTAGCCCTTTCTGTCCTTCAGGAAAAAGAATACTTTGAATTTGTTCGGTAGGTTCAAGCCTACGCTCGGAATGCAAAGGAAGAGTCAGGGAATCACTAAGGAAATAGTTTGGTATTGCGTTCTTAAAAACCGAGGCACTAACATCTATTCTCACCATATCAAATGTGCTGGATTATAAAATATATAAACATCAAAACAACACAAAATAAATAAAATAAAGGATGCAAAGGAAACACTTGCTGTACATGCAAGGCGTGATCAAGTGATGAATGGGATTTTTAAAGAAATCTTTAATAAATTTGAAATAAAATTAAATTCTGGCTGAACTAAGGATATTGGGATTAGGCAGTGGAATACTCATAAACTACTCTCAGAAAAACAAAACCCTGATGTGCGGCACTTGTCAGTTTCCATGGTTTAAGTCTCCCATCATGACAAGTTTCAAATTCCCTGGTGAAGTCACTAAATGCAGAACTAGGGCGAGATGTGTACCATTGTCTTGTGAGCAGTACAAATTGACTACAATATATGTACCACTATGCCAGACCTGATAACATTTATTTTACCTAAATTTAAAAGTGCTTCTAATTCATAAAAGTTGATCTGTATGGCTTTTTTGAGGATAGGCTAAAAGAAATTAACTTTTTGATAATGCTTCACCTCAAGCACTGAACTATTTCAATAGGAACTATTTCTTAAATCAACTTTCTATGAAATATATGTAGTATTGTTCTGCCTGCGGAGCATAATTTCATCAATGGCTGGTGATCCAAGGTCCTCAGTTGGCATTATATTATGCAGTGCAATGAGGAAGATAGTATAGATAGTGGATGAAAGTTCATGGTCTTAAGCGAACTATTTGGGGGCGGGGAGAGAATGGTACCTCCATCACTACCTATCTGTGTAATACTGAGCTAGTTACCAGGATTCTGTATATCAAGCTTTTCTTATCTTTAGACTGTAAAACTTATCAGTGCAGTTGGTTCTTGTAATTTAAGGTAGTCAGCTATATTCTATGAAGTCACAGCAAACACTGAATTGATGAATATGAAATCCTCGTTTCTAAGAGAAACACAGGGTTAGTTTCCTGCAGGATGGTTCATCAAGCAATCAATATATAAGCTTGTTTTGTGTGTGTTTCTGTTTAAAGGCACCTTGTTTACTATATATTGTTGTTACCTTAACCTTGAACTCATAGTCAACAGTGCTATATAGCTCATGCATGAACAGTGCTATATAGCTCATGCATGAACAAAGTTATTTAACCCACGTATTTTCTCCATAAGTCACTTTGTGGCCTTCTTGCTCTTAGGAACACTGGATAACACTACACTTGAAGGCCATTTAAGAGCAAATTACTATGAAAAGCACAAAAATGTGAAAACAGCGGCACTAAAGCTGCACAAAGGACCCCTTGTATATATAGTATGAGACTTGAAATAAGAAGGCAGAGCTCTGCCTAGTTTGACCTCAGCAGGGAATGTGCACGTCATGCGACTAATTTTTTGCCATTCCGTGCATGCCCACATCTGGGAATGTCTGTAAAAGCATTGATTTGGGTTATAAATGACGTTTAGCAAGTGGGCAATTCACAAATAGGGAATCTGCAAGTAACGAGGGGCAACTGCACTTCAGGCTGTTAACATATGTAAATTAGAACGGTAAGCACTCAATAGATGCTTACTGTTAAATGTAGGAACTGTGTAGTAAAAGGAGTTATTTCCTCTTGCCTTTACTAATTTCCCTCAGGTTGCCATTCCAATGTTTGGTCTTTTTATTTTATTTTTTTCCATTTCCCAGTTTACTGCCATTTGCTGCTAAGCATCCACTGTTATCAACTTGCCCAGCAGGGCAGCCTCTTAACCACTCCCTGCGCCCACACCCTTGGCGAAAACAATTCAGTTGACTGTCCAACAAGCCTGCGTGAGGACTTAGAACTCTGAGTGCTCAGCTCTATTACAGTTATTTTATGTATTCACCTTTTGCTTTTATTCCCAACCTCCTGGCTGCGTTTCAGGTATTTGAGTTCACCAGGAACATGCCCTTTACATTTGTGAAGTGTTATTACCATTTCGAAGCAATGCTCCGACTGTATGTTTATGGTTAAGGGTTTTGGACAAGAACTTTCCTTGTCCAGGAACTGTGACCTTTTCATGATCTTTCCTCCAGGAGGTACTCAGAACACATCACAGATTATTATTTCATGATAGCTTATAGAGAACTTGAAGGTAGAGTTTGTGGCAGACTCCCTGGTAGATTTTATTTAAATATCACTTCCTTCACTAACTGTTCAACTGAATTCCATAGTAACAGAAAAGAAATTATTGCCCGGTGAAGGTTTTTATATTATTTGTGGTGATACAGGGCAAACAAAAGGCTCTCATTATTAACATGTTGTTGACTTCTGAAGTCAAAATTTGGATGTCACCTGGAGAGTTTGCCTTGCTGAGATAAGCTATCTAGTGGGTTTTAGAACTAATATATATATATCAACTTTAATAAACAATCCAGAGACAGGAGGGATCCCTCACTGAACTTGAATGTTATGAATTGCAATATGAGAATTTAAATAGGTTTCACTTATGTTTATTTTATTTCGTAAAGATAAACCCCATGAAGTATTTTATCATTGTATGTTGGCTCTATTATATAAATACTATTTAAAATCCAGGTTTTACTAAGGGTTAATAAGATAATGAATTCCAGTTCATTTTTTCAAAATAAGGATAGATATTTTGGGCCCCTTTCTTCATATTTACTTAAACATATATTGCTGCTGCCTTTTGTAAATGTTCCATAATTCCATTAACCACATTTTATTGATCTCTAAATTCATACAAGCCTTACATTTAAAGGTACGGTTTCATATTCAATATTATAGTGTTGACAAACACACCAAAAAAATAAAATAAAACCTCTAAAATTGAATGCCTCACAAAGGAGAAATGGTGAAGTCTTATGAGTTAACATATGTACGGGAAATGCATTTTAAATGAAAATGTAACTGCTCTAGAAGAATAGATAGCTTTGTTTTACAGCAAGTGGAAAGTTCAGAAAAATATCCATCATTCGGTTACTAGAATAATAAATTAAATCAAGGGGGCAGGGAAAGAAAATAGAGGAGACAAAGGGAAATAAAAAAAGGCAGGAGGTAAGTGAAGAATGAGCTATTGCTTGTGAACTAACTTCTGCCTACAAAAATGATAGGAAACCAGCAGACAGGGCAACAGAGAGAAAATTGCATCAAGCTTCAGTGTTTATGTTTTTGATGGAAATGTACAAATCACTTCCATTTCTTACGGTGCTGTCATGCTCCATCACTTTAGTCCATTTTCACCTTGCAAAGGAATTCTGAGTAGGACTTCCTTCTCTGGCAGCTAATTAATCTCTCACAAGCCTGCTCTTGCAACTCGCCTGCCTGGAATGCCCCCACCTTTAGCCGGTGACTCTGGAGCCGATTTCTTTCCCCCTTGAGCAGTTCTTTCTTCCCTTAAGCTATAAGAAAACCCATCCTTTCCTCTTCATTTGGGAAGCTATGTGAACTTTAATGTATAATTGAGAAATTGCTTCATCTACCTCACCACCTTAAATGAATCATCACTCCACAATAATTGAATTAGGTTTTAATGATAACAGACAAACCTCGAATATAAATTGTGAATGTGCACCAATTTTTTTTCCCCTTCTCAGTAGTGCATACAATACATAAGGACAGACATTACTTAGATTGTGTATTTCCTGTGTATTTGTATTTCTTAGGTCTTTATTGTGATGACATAAGTATACTCATAATACTGTTGCATTGTTTTTTAAAAAAATATTACCAAATTTTGCAAATGGAATACTTAGTTTAATGGCTAATTCTTTATGTAAAAAAATTAAAGTAAATGCATAATTCTTTATATGTTGAAATGCTCCAATTAAAAATAATAAAAATCCTATTTAGTTTTATTCTATTTAATAAATATGGCCTTTTAATAAGTTGCGACTAATCAACCACTTCCAAAGTGTATTGCTTGATTTTGTCACAGATGGAACTTTTATTTCAGTAATTGCTCATAGGAGGTTAGAAATATGAACCATACTTTAATATTTTTCTGATGCTGTTCACATATATCTTTCTTTTTTATTGCAATAATCTGTATCACTTTTTATTATCTTGATTTTTTTTGTTAAATTTTTATGAAATTTTGTCTATCTTTGTGTTTTCTTTTCTTTTTATTTCCTTTTAATTAAACATAAAACACCTCCCAGCAGCTATATATTTCATGCCTTGAGAAAGCAGAAGACATATATGTCAATGGAATAGCTATTCCAAATATTAAAGATTCTCTTTCTCTCTGTGAACATGTATGAAACTTGATCCATGTGTGCATGAAAAACATACTTGACAAGAATAGGATTACTATAAATATTCAGTTATTCAAAAATATGTGTGTATGAGTCACATTTTCAGCCTCTTCACATGTGTAGTGTTACTAACTACTGGGGTCCATTTGCCTGCATGTGTCAAAGCCAAATAAGATGGGAACAGGAGTTTTCAGCAAAGAAAGTAGAAGTTTATTAGTTGAGGAAATGGCACCACACCCAGAGTCAAAAGTGAACTAATGTTCAAAGACCTGGCTCCCTAATGGCTTCTAAGGGATGGATTTATATAGGAGAATGATTATTCATGGTGACTAAGGGAGTTAGGGTCATAGTCACGGTTGAGGTCTCTACTGATTGGTCAACACTAGGATAGGGAGTATGTGGTCTCTACTGATTGGTCAACACTAGGGTAGGGAGTAGTGTTGATCAGTGCCCCTGGTCCTGATGTCAGCCATGGTGTTACTTCATCTGATTTCACAAAGATGTGGTCAGTGGCGTCATTTTGGAGCTGAAATAGAACTGAGGCGTACATGTCATCTCTAGTTTTATTAGAACTCTGTCTCTATGGTCAAGGCTTTGTCATTGTCCCAAGAGCTTACTAACTGAGGGAGTGATGTGCAGGGACAAAGAGGCAGGTGAATCAGGGTGCTAGATGAGGCCAGTTTGAGTTAAAAGGAAGGAAAGGATAAAAGGTCATATTAAAGAAATGAAATTTCTGAGCAGTTACAGTATTAATTATTTAAAAATTATATGCTAAATACTGTAATTGCAAATTGTAGGGAGTCTGTGTTAGGTGGTCTTTCCATGCAAGGTAGTGAATTCTGTTTTAGCAATCAGTTAAATTTTAGGCAAGTTATTTTTGCCCTATAGCTTGTTTTTTTTTTATTCTTTGGTCAGAAAAGTTTGAGTTTTGAACTTAATTCATGAATTTGACTCTTGCTTCTAGGGTGGAATCTTTCTGCAGTCCCAACGGAAAGTGTGAGGTACTCAGTAAGTTCCCTCCACTCTGCTTGGCATTAAAGTCCAATGTCGTCCAGCAGTGCCTGGTCTCTGGCAGTTCTCACCTACAGAGAGGAAATCTCTTCGAGGCTCCTGGAAACTTCTGTAGAAATGCCCTCCAGACCTTGGCTGATGATTCATAACAAATCCTCACACAAACTACTGCCATTCCCAGTGCAGCCTGTTTTGCTCAAGTTCCCTACCCTGCAAATTCAGGCATTCAGCAACCGAACTGTTCTCACTGCCCTTGGGCTCAGTGAGACTTTAGTTCTAACGGGGTTCCTTCCGCCACTGCAGCTGATAGGGGGAGTGCTTCCAAGCAGAAAACACAGAGGCCATGGCGCGCATGTTGTTTTTCCCTTCGTTAAGAGATTTCCAAACTGCACTGTGTTTAGTTCAATGCCAGCAACAGTTGCCTTACACAATATGTGTAATTTTATAGTTGTTTATGGTGAGAGGAGAGGTACAGTACGGGTTACTCTATTGGGATTAGAAATGTAAATCCTAACAAGACATTCCTATTGTTAGATAATGGAGATAAAGAAGATTCCATAGGTGAGGCAGATGGAGGGTGGTAGGGGATCAGGAGCATTTACAACGAAAATACAGGCTATCATGAAGGTATTACAACAGCTACATCTATACTTTAAAATACAAAATTGGAAGAGAGATGCACTTCAGGGAACAAGTCAGTAGCATACGTGGTGATATGTCTTTGTGGAAGACAATAAATACGGTTAGAAATTAGTGATAACCTAAGTTCATTTCCCTTCTTTTGCCATTCATCTTTAGAAGATAGCTGTCTTCTAAAGAACCAGAACTTATGAAGAATTTCAAAAATTGAGGAATAAATGAATATAAACCCAATTCTATGGAAGGACATACAGTGCATCAGAAATTAGCTAATTAAAGTTATCAATAATTCAGACAAAAAGTATTATACATGGGATGTATTCCTAGACGTGGGATTACTGGGTCAAATGGGAGTTCCATTTTTACTTTTTTGAGGAAACTTCGTACTATTTTCCACAGTGGCTGCCACAGTCTGCATTCCCACCAGCAGTGCAGGAGGGTTCGTTTTTCTCCACATCCTTGCCAGCACTTGTCGTTTGTCAGATTGTTGATGATAGCCATTCTGACAGGTGTGAGATGGTATCTCATTGTCGTCTTGTTTTCCACCTCTCAAATGATTAGTGACTTTGAGTATGTTTTCATGTGTCTCTGGGCCTTCTGTATGTCCACTTTTGAAGTCTATTTAAGTCCTTAATGTGGGGGTAGGGGGGCATAAAAGGTTCTGGGCCTTCTGTATGTCCACTTTTGAAAAGTCTATTTAAGTCCTTATTGTGGGGGGGGGTGATAAAAGATCAACCAAAGGCTTTGTATGCATGCATATAAGCATAACCAATGGACACAGACACTATTGGGGTGAGGTCATGTGCTGAGGAGTGGGGGTTGCCTGGGAGAGCCCAATGGGAGGACAGGAGACATATGTAATACTGCATGTAATACTTTAAACAATAAAGAATTTTTTTAAAAAGTATTATACTGATCAGAGCTTACCTAATGGGTCATCATATTAAAAATGTACTTATATTGACTCATCTGTTCACAGTATTATTAGTTACCTTATATCCACTCTTGGTCAATTTTTAAAATGGGTTTATAAAAAAAGTTAATTAAAAGCAATCAAACATTACAAATGAAGAATGATAGATAGTGCTGTGTATATACCCCGTTTCAGTAAGAACAGCCCTTTCATAAAATGCGGGGGGAAGGGGGGGGAGGCAAAACTGCAGTTGTCTTTTCTTTTCAGTTATTTCTAACAGTTTAGATCAGTGGTCCTCAAACTGTAGCCTGAATCAGAATTACATAGAGAGCTTCTTAAAACCGGTTCCTGGGCCTCAATCCCAGAGGATGAGTCTGGAGAATTTGCTTTTTGATATCTTCCCAGGAAATGCTGATGCTGTCGGCCTGTGTAAAACCCTTTGAAAACCGTTGGTTTAGATTCTCCTTCCTGAAGGCAAATTATAATCACCCAGAGGGGACGTTAATTCACACTAACACTCAGGCTCCATCTCAGACCAATTGAAATAGAATATGTGGGCCTTGAGGCTAAGTATGGGCTAAAAGTATCTCAGGCGATTCTAATGCAGTTAAAGTTGAGAGGGAAGAAACAAAAAGACTTAAAGCAGTTTATCTGGTCTTAACTTGTTAGTGGACTGTTTTCTTTTCTCAGCATATTCATTTATGATATGGAAACAATTTCTATGTAGTCATTCATGATAAGGAATAAATTAGATAGTATAAAGATGGCTTTAGCAAGTGAATTTTTAAATTTAGTCAGTTTCATGCTACTAATTTATAAAGTGCTTAGAATGTAAGGTAGTTTTAGAATTAAAACATATATTGTTCTTGCCCTCACTGGTTTGGCTCAGTGGATAGAGCATTGGCCTACAGACTGAAAGGTCCCAGGTTCGATTCTGGTCAAGAGCATGTGCCTTGGTTGTGGGCACATCCCCAGTGGGAGGTGTGCAGGATGCAGCTGATCGATGTTTCTCTCTCATTGATGGTTCTAACTATCTCTCTCTCTCCCTTCCTCTCTGTAAAAAATCAATAAAATATTTAAAAAAATATTGTTCTTGTACATTTTGCCATTTAAACTATTTTATACCTTAGATATTTATACTGTTTTATCAACATTGTTCTATACAATGAGACAGCATAAGGAAAACGTAGGTGCTAACTCCAATTTTAACTCTTAATTCCTCTCTCTACAGCGAAAGATGCCGATGCACTTTGTATGGACATATCGACTCTGTGAACAGCATTGAGTTCTTTCCTTGCTCCAACACGCTTCTCACAGCTTCTGCAGATAAGTCCCTGTCTATATGGGATGCAAGGACGGTAAGAAAATTGTCAAGTTTTTCCCAGTTTTAATAAACCCAGTGACTCTCTGTCACTCTTCAGGGTAATGAATACAACTTACAAAGTCATTGTGCTAGGGCAGGTTGTAAGTTTCTATTTAAAAGATCCTGTTGATGTACTCTTATCTATCCTGCCTCTGAAATGGAAGGGCTATAAAAATAATTTCATTACTTCATTAAACATTATTTCAGTTATTTATTGAAATAGAAATGCTGCTGGTGCCGCCCATATGA
>NW_006383015.1:3279991-3282193 GCF_000327345.1 Myotis davidii | reverse complement strand
GAAAGAAGAAAAAGATTATGAGGCATGTGTTAAAATAAAAGAATATACAAGGTATAGCAGAAAAGCTATCAGGAGGACCCTCATCTGCTTGGAAGAGTGTGGATGGCTTCCAAGAGTAGGTTGTGCTTTCCTGAGCTGAGATTTGGCGGGTCAGTAGAATATACCAGGTAATTTTGAGAAAGGTAGATTGCAGGAAAGAGCAGCACATGTACAAAGCCATGAGGGGTGATGCTACAATAATATATTGTGGGAGTAATAATATGTTTGAATCGAACTTAAGAAGAAAGAAATGTCAGGCAAGGGTATACAGATGGGCAAATACAGGGTCATGAGTAGCTGATTGAAGTGTTATGCTGCTGTGCAGGGTAACAGAATCAGATCTGCCTTTTAGAAAGATTGATAGTAGGATGAGGGAATCAGTGTCATTGTGGAGGCTAGTACAACAGGCTACAGGCAGATGAGCATTGAACTAGGAGATTGTGAAAAAAAATTGAGTGGATTAAATATAAAGGGTTTAACTTCAGCATTTGAAGTGATTGTAGCTGGAGATTATAGGAGGAGGGGGGGATTTAGGGCAAGGCGAATAATTATCCCAGGTTTTCTAGGACTGAGTGGTTTCCTGGGCCATGGGATTTTCAGTGCTAAAACAGGACAGTCTGCATTACCGTGGCTTGGAGAGACATTTAGATGTGAAGAAATGGATATGAAATGTGGGGACTACATTTTCAAATAGTTTAGCTGTGAAGATGAAGAAGAGAAAGGATTGTAGCTCTAGGGTCAGATAAAGGCCCCTCCTTTGTTCAGATATAAGACAACATGCTTATTTGATTAGTGGGGAAAGTTGGGGGATAGAAAGAAGGTGAAAATTCAGGAAAAGAGGAGAAATAATAGATATGCTTATTGAGCACAGATTTTAGTAATTTGAGGTATGCCAAGATATGCAAAACAGGGGGATCTCCATATTCATTCTTAGCAACATTTAATGAAAATAATGAAGAAAACCAAGACTCCAGGAGACCATAGGAAAAAGAAAGAGATATCCACAGTATCTGGTTCCTAGGTTAGTAAGAAAAGGCAACTATGAATTCCCCCATTTGTCTTCCCTTATACAACATAGGATTGACATCAATAGGGAGTATGATGATGACATACAGATGGTGTGAACAGGGACCCAAGTTCAGTCCGAGGGGCTCTGTTTAGTCCTCTAAGGCAAATGTATTCAGGATGAACAGAGAACAAGAAGTCCTTAGGTAGAGCTGCAAGTGCCTTAGACACCAACTTCACCTGTTGCAGAGCTTTAGACTTCTGAGGAGGCAGGAGTCAAGAGCACACTGTGGAAACTGACTAAAGAATAAAATCACAGTGATTTGTGGTGGGGTACAAAGATCCCACAGCCTTTTAAAAATAGCTTGGACCCTGATGCAGTAGAGTTCACTTCTGCTAATGGAGCATCAATGGAAAAGCAAGATTTTAGATGCATTTAGTACAAACACTTAGATGTGAAGTGCATATAAAAGTAATTGGTAAGGGAAAACTCATAGGGAAAATATTCATTTAGCAGTGACCTAAATTTTATGTTCATTTTCTCTTGATTTCAGTTTTTTCTTTCCTGTCTCTCAAAGTGCTTTAACGGAGTGTTCTCAGAAAGTGTGTCTCTTATGTACTTTCTCTCATGTACAAAACTAAAGCACTAATGCTTGGAAGTACATACAACTGTCCTTATTATGAGAACTTGCTTCTCATAAATCTGCCTTAAGTGCATAGAGTTTTTTATTGACGCTGACCTTCCTACCTAGTGCTGGGAGCTCTCTATGTACTATTTTTATTTCCCACAGTAGCTCTGAGACAGGCGAAAAGAGGGACTCAGCCTGCACAGGGCCATTAGCATAGAGGAACATATGGATATTGAAGAGGTGCGTGGAAAGATTGTGAATCCAAAGAACATTACTTTAACCAATATTAATATATACTTTAATTGGTTTAATCACAAATTAAAATTTATATTGTTAAAATTATTTTTGTAATTTTATTTTTAGTATGCATACTAGATTTATATTTATTAATACTAAGAAAATGCTCTAAAATATTTTGGCATAAATAAGATATTATAAATAATGGTAAATGTATCAATAATTAGAAATAAAGTCCATATAATGTGTTTATTTTCTGAAAATGCTTTCAAACCTGATGGCATATATATAT
>NW_006383015.1:3278677-3279891 GCF_000327345.1 Myotis davidii | reverse complement strand
ATAAATTGGCATCTGTAATATAGATATAGCATATAAAACAAAGGGAAAGTCACCCTGTTTAGTATATTGATAACCAGACAAGGCAGGGTGTTAAATAAAATAATGATATCAACATTTAAAAATAATGTATGAAAACAACTTTGAATTAAACAGACTCATTTCACTAAAGTTGCATTTGGAACTACTAGTGATTTTGTTTTAGATGTTCCTCAGTATTTTAAACACAAAACAGAAAACCTTGACATTACCAGATTTTTAAAAATTCATTTTGTACACATAGTTTTACAAAGGTACGTGTTATATGTTGTTTATGTAATATAGAATTATTAGCTGTTTAGTATCCCAATGGCTCATGAAGGAGTTAAATGTGAATTAATTGTTATAGTTGCATATTATGACATATTGAAAAGGGTAACCGGGATAGCTATAGTTCCTTCTATGATATAATAAAAAATGCACAACATACCGTATTTGCCGGCGTATAAGACGATTTTTTGGCCCTGAAAAATATGCCTCCAAGTGGGGGGTCGTCTTATACGCCAGGTACACTTCAGATAGACTGCCCATAGTGCTTGCCCCGTGCCATAGTGGCCTCCCGATGCCCGCCCACTTCATTCCACATACCGTTCAGGCATCAGCAGCGCTGCTGGGTGTATGCTCGGCTGTTATGCGATTTTGCTGTTATGCGATTTTACCACACTCGCAAAATCGCACACAGCCGACCATACACCCAGTATGATAGCGCAAAATCACGAATCGCGATACCATACTGGGTGTATGGTTGGCTGTGTGCGATTTTGCGAGTGTGGTAAATTCGGGTTACCGTATATTTCTTTACATATGCATTGAAGATTCGCGATTTTGCGCTATCATGGTGCCTGTTAGAATGTTGAAGAGCTCGCACTTGCGCACTAGTGAGGTCCCAGGGAGATGCTGATGCAAGGGTGGACCAGACTGCTATAGTGACAGGGCGGGCAAACAGGGAGCAGGGACCAATCAAATCAGGCTTTGTATACAGCCAACAGCCAACCACAATACTGCCCCATTGTACAGTACAGCATAGAAAATGTCGACCAGTCAAACCCCTATCATCCCTATCATGGCACCAAGATGTCGTTGATGAACTTTTAATATCAGATGATGAAGAGGAGTTTGAAGGCTTTTAAGGTGAAACTGTCACGCCAGCAAACTTGCTAGGGACTTGCCCAGGAGAG
>NW_006383015.1:3265972-3278651 GCF_000327345.1 Myotis davidii | reverse complement strand
TTAAAATGTTAAAATCAAATCTGATATTGTTTTACCTTTTATTTGGTGTGTGGAAGGTGTGCGGAAGAGGGGGTAGTCTTATACGGCGAGTATATAACAAACTCTGTATTTTGAGTGGAAATGTTAGGGGGTCGTCTTATACGCCCAGTCGTCTTATACGCCAGCAAATACGGTACTGATGTTATTTGACTTGTAACATCAACTGAACCCACAGTATGCTAATCTGTTTTTATAACTTTAGGATTATGTTAATTATTTGGAAAATTGTAAACTTTCAGGTTATACTAAAATCTGAACCTAACAGGAGATGAATGACTTTCTTCTCTTCTTAGTAAAGCAAGAACAGTACATTTTGTCACCTTAATGGGATCAATTAGTATTGAGACATCCTCTAAAATATTTTTGATGAAACATGAAAATGGCCAGTGGATTATATTCCTATAAATTAGTTTTAAGCTTCTTTCTCCCATTCCCAAACATATACCAGTCTTAAATCATTAGCCTAATCTAACAGCTTATTGTCAAAAATGATGAATGTGCCAACCTCTAAGTCAGTCTCTGAGTCAGCTGTACAGATCAGCTCTGGGTTTTGTGGGAGATGAGGAGAGGGATATAAATTTCTATAATTATAAAAGAGAGGCTATTAAATAGCTTGCAGTTTGGAACACATGAAATTACTCAGCTTAGCAGGACTACATGCAGTACTTTTCCTCAAAGTTATGAAACAGTAAGGTTATTTCATTATTAAAATTGAAATATAAGATTTATTATTGCCAGAATATGATGTATAATATAGTGTTTAATGAATATTTGTGATGCCCCCCCCCAGAAAGCAACATGAAAAATCCCAATATACATCTGTGATTTGAAAGCCAATTTAAAATAAATGCAATGAAACTTTTAGTCATTCATAAGTCCAGTGAAAATACCAAGGCTTTTGATATATATACTGTACTGCTCAGAGTACAGTAAAGCATAGACTAGAATGAGTAATACACCTGTGAGCTGTTCAGAGCTGGGTTGGCAATGGTCAAAGTTGCTGACATCTATTCTCTTGCTATGAATCAGACACAGAGTTCATGTGCTGGACTGCCTTTGGTGGCCATGCTTTGCTCCCTAGACTAACTGTTCTTGTCCAACATATGATATTTTCCTGACTTAATTTTAACCAAAAGATTCAGTAACTGATCACTCTGAGTTTCTAGAAAGCAGAACTAAGAACTCACCAAAAAAGTTAAACTCTTGAATCCTGTCTGGTACCTAATCCATTGTCCACTCCATACTTCTGCCTGCACCCTACATAGGCCTGTTGGTTTCCTGAGATGGGAATCTGATGAACTCTCAGAGGAGTCTGGCATGATTCATACACCAGAATGTGGAAACAAGGTCAGAGCTGGCACCTTTTCTCTCTAGATTTTAATCCTCAGCCACATTCAACTTAGTAATACTTACTGATGATCTTGGTGGCAGGCAACATTCTGGCTTCTGCATTGCTGACTGTGACAGAGTCCCTGCCCTCAATGAACACATAGTCTACTAAGAAGCAAGCATAGAGATAAATTATTTTTAAATCTTGTAGTAATAGCTATATACTCAGTGTAACTATAGTTTTGGCATTTTGTTCCAAAGCCCACTATTCCAAGAGGTAATTTTCTGATTAAGACTTATTTAATACCTACACTTTACTTATACCATTAATCATTACTGGAATTACCATTATTATCTGTATTAAGAATTGGAAAAACAAAGGGTAGAAGATTGAACTAAGTTGCCCAAGGTTGGCCAACTGGCTGGTAGCAAAGTCAGGAAGCAGGCTCAATTCTATGTTGTTATATTATGGCCTCCAGTTTTTTGTTGCTTCTCACTGAAAAATTAGAAGTGTTGAGATGATATTTCAGTGAAGAAAAAAAAGATGATTCAATGTGTTTATATTTTCAAAAATACTGTTTTAACACTATAATTAAATGCTTCACAAGTCAGATCTCTGCTTGTGTTTAGGAACCATCAGTTACCAGTGGTCCCTTGCAAAGATAGAGAACCCTAAAGGGAAAAAGAACATCATGTTGTATAGCTATCAGTTAGATTCCGGAGTGTCAAATTTACCCACCAATGATGCAAAGGAATTTTGTTAAAAGTTTGCTACGTATTTCTCTTACTTTGTGTCAACCAATTGGTCTTATAAACCAATCAGAAGTAGTTTTAAAATATTTTCAAAGTAGAAAATTCTATTCCTACATTTAAAAGAAAGAATTTTATTCCAAAGTTTTTACAGGTGATTGCCCTCGTAGATGTGGCAGAGGAAAGACTTTCAAACAAATGTTCTATTGAGCAAGTTTTTAAAAAAAATGTTTCTTTTTTTGGTTCAGTTAAAATGTTACCTTTACTTTGATGGGATGATTAATTGTCATATTATTTTCAAAAATATCTGCTTACAGCACATGGTTGACAAATATTTGTCATTACATAAAATGTCAGCAAATTAGAATAACTTATGTTTTGTGGAGAAAAAGCATAACTCATCTTTAAGGCCAACTTTAAAATAATATTTTGCTGAAATACAATGTGAAATTCTGTGAAACATTTTCTTGGTTATTCCCTGACTCATTACAAAAGATTCTGAATGTTATAAACAGCATAGGACTAGTTTGCATAAAATTAACCAGTTTAAAAATATTCAAAGTGCTCCAAATTGCAACAATACATTGCAGCACTCAAAGAAAGCCTCATTGCATTGCTATCCATATATTGGGATACTGCTGGCTTTGGAGATCTTGTTCCAATGACCTTCATATTTCACAAATCCTCCACAAAAGCTTCTTGCTCCCACACTCAATAAATGTCAGCTAGCATCAGTTTTAAATATCTATTCCCTAACTATGTGAAATTAACCACTATTTGCAAATATCTTTTTTAAGGCTTTTTCTTTGCTATTTTATCTACCAACATACTGTACCCACTTCAACTGGTAAATTTACTTCTTAAAGTCTTATTTCACCTGTTTGAAACAGCTCCCCATTTTTTCCACTCTGGATTAGATGTCCCAAGAGGCAACAAAGAAAACTTTGTACCACATGGAATTTGCTATTTTTAAAAATAAAATACTTAAAATATTAAACTTGATAAGTTTCAAAAAAAGATAAGTCTTACACATTTGCTGGTTCTTTAAGTAATAACTAATAGCTTCAATAATGTGATACAAGCAGATATGTTTGAAAAAATCAATGTATTTAATTGCTTCTATAGAATCTTAGGCTTACATTGTATGTTACGTTGTATTTATGTCAGAGATTATAGCGCAGTAATAGTGCACAGTCATTATGCCTGCATTCAAACCCTAATTCTGGTGCTTATGACGGTGTGGCCTTGGCATTCATTGTCTAAAATCTCAGTGTTTCAATTTCTTCATTTGTAAAATGTGAATAGTAGTAGTCATTTCATAAGGGTACAATTTGACTAAATGATTAATCATGTAAAATGCTGAAAAGATTGACTGATACATATAAGAACTTAATATATTTTAGATATTCTTATAGCAGTTGTCACAACCTATTAGAGTTATTTGCCTACTAATATTTGCTTATCATGAAATTCTGAGCTTTCTTTTCTGATTTCAAAATGATTGCATAATAGGTTCTCAAATAGATATAGAAGAAAGGGAGGGAGGGAAGAAGGGTGAGATAAATGGGGGACCACCAATCAGATTTTTTTTTGTTTTTTATGCAGAAGTCTTTTATCTGAAAAATCCAGGTTTTTATAAATTAAAAGTAAATATTTTAATACAATAAAATGATCAAATATTAAATCAATTTAGTATAAATATTGACTGTATTGTTATTTAATGAATAAAACGCATTTCTTTACATATCTTATACACTACATGACATTTTTGCTTGGTAACTCTAGCCAAGGGTTTGTCAGTTTTGAATGTAATCTTTTAAAAAATCCAACTGTTTGTTGTATTAATTTATATAGTCATTTTGTTCGGTATTTCATTCAGTTCTGCTCTATTTTATTTCCTTTTTCTGATGACTTTAGGCTTCTTTTGTTCTTCTTTTTCTAGTTTTTAAGATGTAAAGGCATTTACTTTATTTGAGATTTTTCTTGTTTCAGGAGATAGGCCTATAATGATATAAACTTCCCCCTTATTACTGTTTCTTGTGTGGTTATAACTGAAACATGCAGATAGGTTAATTTTATGAAATTATTGAAATTTTTAAGAGATACAAATAATTCCTTCATAATCATATATTTCATTTAAGTTTAACCCAATAAAGATGTAAAGTTGTGTTTGGAAGAGGGCATAAGACTAAGCAAAATTTCTAACCAGGGTTTAGTATAACTTAAACATTTTTTAAAAAATATAGATTTTTATTGATTTTAGAGAGGAAGAAAGAGAAATAGAAACATCAATGATGAGAGAGAATCATTGACTGGCTGCCTCTTCCATATCCCCTACCAGGGATCAGGCTGAAACCTGGGCATGTGCCCTGACCGAGAATCAAACTGTGACTTCCTCATTCATAGGTCAATGCTCAACCACTGAGCAACACCAGCCGGGCAATTTAAACATTTTTGAGAACACTTCACTTTTGTCATAGTTAAGACACCCCTTTACCCTGTCTTTTATATTGAATTGTACAGATTGAAGTGAATTTTAGGACTGGAGGGAACAAATGAAAAGAAAATACTGGGCCCTGACTGGTTTGGCTCAGCGGATAGAGCATCGGCCTGCAGACTCAAGGGTCCCGGGTTTGATTCCGGTCAAGGCCATGTGCCTTGGTTGTGGGTACATCCCCAGTGGGGAGTGTGCAGGAGGCAGCGATGTTTCTAGCTCTCTGTTCCTCTCCTTTCCTCTCTGTAAAAAAATCAATAAAATATATTTTTTTAAAAGAAAATACTGGGGTGAAAATTTTTCTTTTGAATAAAAATAACATGGGCTAAATCTTCTCAAAAACTTTCCTCATATGCTTACCCAATTTTTATTTCCTTATTGAAATGGGTTATTTGTATCAATTTTAGAGTATTTGTGTTATTAGGAAAGAAATCATAATCTAAGGCATTAAATGTAGATATAGTAGATACAGACAGCTCAGTTCCTCTTATGTTCTTTAATACTAGCTTTAATAAGAAGAGCTCATATGTATTCTTTCAGGCACTTTAGAACATTATTATACTTAATTATCACCCATAGAATTTCAAGTTAGAGAATATTTTCACCACATTATAGAAAATAGTATATATTTTTCACCAACACATCTCTGAAGATCAGAGATGTTGAATAACATTTTTAAAAGTCTACAGCTATAAGTGGCAGTCTTGAGACTATAACCATGATCTTTCTAGCCTCAAAGTCCATGTGCCTTTACTGCTACATGCTATATCTATTTTAACATTTCATTAAATTAAATGTGATGTTCAAAAGGCATTTATAGGCATCTGTCTATGACACTGAGTTTGATACCATTTCAAATAAAATAAAAATCTTCTAAATCAAGTTCACCTTCCTCACCTTGCCTCATTTATCACAATGTATTTTAGAGAAGAGTAAAGATCAATGTATGGTTAAACATAACTATTTAGTTTAACATTTATGCATATCACCTTTTTTTATGCAATAGGACCTAGGTCTGGTCTCTTGGCAAAAATAAACTTTTGGAACTATTGGAATGAACATGGTATAGTATTATTGTGTGAGAATATTGAGGGTACTTACCATAGAATGCATTTAACCCAAAGGAAACCCCAGTGCATTGCCTTCAGCCCTTTCTGCCCTGGGTATAGTGTAGAGAATATATAGACTTTGAAATCAGGCAGCATGGAGCTTAAATACAGGTTTTGTGACTTCCTGATTGTGTGTAATAAGGCATGAAATTTAATACCTGTGAAGTTCAGCATTCTCTTTTGAAATATAAATAATAATAATTAAATCACAGTGTTAACACTGGGAGTATGTATTTGGAAGTTAAATTCCCCTAATTGGTAGCTGAGAATACTACTGGCAAGTCTGTTGGGGATTTGTAGCTCTGTTTCTTTGGCTGATGGGATAAATGATATGTAATATGAAAAATTCCATTATGAATTGCTTCACCCAGTGTTGCTGTCACTTTAAAGGACTCAGTGACTGTTATCCATTGCATCAATGCATGCTAATTTGACCTATTTTGCTTATCGTCTCCTAATTTTGTTTGCTCCTAGTCTCCTAATTGCTTGTAGTCTCCTGTACATTCAAACAATTAATGCTTCAATAGTGGTTACTTGGCTCTACTTCAAGATCATCTTTACTTTGAATCCATTGTAGCACTACATGTTAATTATAATTTTTAGGTACCACTGATGAACCTAGAAATTAAGTGCAACATTTTTGACAAGTATTTCTGGTATCTTATGGTGGGTTTTATCAGTCCAAGATAACAGGCCACCTTTTATTATATAGACCCTCAGTACCAGAAAATTATTAACTAATTAAAGTGTATTTCTAATGAATAACCATAAGTGCTCTATACATAAAATGGTGTTTTTTAACCATTAATTATGCTCAAACCTTTCATTCACTAAAGGAAATCTCAAAAAATAAGACAAGCCATCTTGTGTACACTCCTTTCTTCATGACATAACAGGTCCCCTGAATTTTAAATTAACTGAAGTAAAATCAGCCATAGTCTGTGGCAGTTTTGCATTCTACATTTTTAAAGGCAAAAATTTCAAATTGAGTCTTGGAACAAACTAAGTTTATAAGGAAATGGCCATTCGTTGTTTATGTGACTGCCAAGCACCTAAGAAACATTCTCATTCTGGAAAAACCAACAATGTACACATGAAACTTGGCGGGAGGTTGGCGGAAAGGGTCCTAGGCTTTCTGTTCGCCTGTTTTTTGTTAAGTTTGTTGGTTCCGGTGGTTTCCAGGAAGATAGCACACAGCCATATCCACACAGAACTGTGAATGTGGGGGTAGTAATGCAAAGACAGAGGATCAGGTAGCAAATTATTTGTGGTTAAAGTATTGTTGAGCCGAAATTTACCAAAGGCAGTGTCCCAACCAGACGCTTTCTAGCAGGAGTTTGACATCATTTAGTTCCCATTGGTTCTTGGATTTCCCCCAAACCTTTTAAAATTTGTCTCTTTTTTTTTTGGGGGGGGGTGTAGTTGGCAAATATATTATTATAGAGGCATTCTCGCTTCATTATCAGAGGATACATTATAATCCATTATACAGGTGAATCACTGTTTGCTTGCACAGTCTCTTGCTCATGCATATTTGGATTGTTTCTTGTGTATTTGATACTATAACCACATTGCAAAAACATCAGCGCAGGTGCTTTTTCACACCTTTCAACTCATTTCATTGAGATACACTTATAGGCTGTTTAATCTATAGTCTAACAAAGCATTTAAATCATATTGACAAAGGCTTTGTAAAAGGTTAACCATAGGTACTACCTTGAGCAATACAGGTATATATGCTTTGTCACAGTCTTATCACTTTTATTTTAGCCTTAGGGTAAAGTTATCTTAATGTTTTAATGGGTAACTATTAACTTTTGAAGTGTTTTATATATTCGGTAAGCATATTTTTGACATGCAAACTATAATTAATATTTTTTATGTAATTTTTAATTGATATTTAAGTTATTTGACATAATTTTGAACAATTTTTTAAACTTTAGTTTGGCTTTGGTTTCTTCATTTTACATTCAAACTAGTAGAATATTATTTTATTTTTTCTCTCTTTGTCCGGGGAAATCAGTACTTCCTGAAGTTTATTGTGATTCTCCTAATGGTACAATTCATGGCTGTCTTCTTTCAGTTCATTCATTGTCAGTGGTGTGCAGTTTTCCTTCTTTCTTCCCGATTGTTTTCTGCAATTTCAGCACCTGCCAGGGGTTGGATGATGGCGTGAGACTAGGGAGGTGAACTCACTGTTGTCCCCAAGTTGCTCCTTTTCAGTTCTCAGGTTCCACCAAACCATCATGTCTTTGCCATATTTTCTCTGAGGTTTGCCATTCTGATGGGAGGAAAATTGTGGAACATAGGACAGCATAAGAAGCCTAGAGCACCAGGGAGCAGAGCAGCTCATGGGACTTGAACCATACTCCTGCCAATGTCTTAGTCCAGGCCACAGGACTCAGGGTCAGTGGGTGGATGGTGGTGGGTGTAGGAATTATTGTCTCTGCCTCTTCACAATCAATCACTATTCCATGCAGCAGAGCTATACTATAGCCCGGCATGTGCTATACAACCTGGAAAGGATTTTCAGTTCAGCAAAATTAAGAGCCGGTTGTTCACTAGTACTTTCTAATGTGTTTGCCTGCTTTCGTCTTCTCCTGTACCTTTGTGGACACTACACATATCCTGATGATCCAGTCTCAATTTTACATCAAGTGCCTTAAACCAAGATTTTAAATTTAATGTGTATTTTATAAAATTTAAATATGCTGAATTAATGTTATTTAATATTGTTAAATAAGAATATATCTCTGATACAGTGATATTAAAATCACTTGATCTAACTAATTTAACTATCCTTATATTACTGTGAAATAAGTTTTGTTTTTTAGAAAGTGTGTGTGTATATATATATATACATATACATATACATATACATATACATATACATCTCTCTATATATATCTATATCTATAGAGGCAAATCTTTACTATTTTGTGTAATTTAAATATTTTTGAAAATATACTTTTATTGACTTTCCAAATAGTCATTGTTAATATGTGTATTCTCTTTATACCTATTATATAACTGGTATGGCTGATATTTTAGTGCCATAGTTATTTCAATCAATTTCTACCCAGATTTCTATCAATGACTTATACCTGTCAAGTAAATTCAATTCTCTAAGTGTTCAGTGACTAGCTTTGTGTTCAGAGATGATGCATATAAACCGGGACTGTGCAGATGCGTCGATACCTTGCCCCATAACCCTGAGTGGCCTTTTGGCTTTACTCTGCCCTTCTTTGCCCTTATTCCTCCCGCTTTGTTCAGCATTACAGAAACAAAGGATCTTCAAAAGCTATAAAGCTCTTTACGCTCCCCTACCAAGTGCACTGTGGGCGTAAGCACATATGTTACAAATGGCGAATCTGGTACTACTTCCGTAATTAATCATTTCTTGTCAATAGTCACAAACACAGCCATGAAATGCAGAATGAATAATAGGGCGCTGAAAATGTCTGGGCATACTGAGGAGATATAATGATCACTTGTATCTGTAACAGAGATGCAGGAATACAGCTGCTTGGAGCTTGGGCCAGTTTGGAGGAAAAAGGGAGACTTTGCCAAAGGACTCTGTGTTTCTACCATCCAGAGGAAAGCTGGGGAGAATATAAAGTGCCGCCGTCATCTGGAAGGCACAATTAGAGTCACAGTGTGACCGAATTCCAGGGAAATCACATGCTGTAAGCCCTTGGTAAAGATCAGATCTAAGAGTATAAGGAAATGAAGAATTTATAAAAGCAAAAATGAAATAAAGCCCCTAGTTCTATATTTATGTTTTATGTTAATGTCCTTAAGGTGTATAACAAGGGTTTCTGGTTTGAAAAAGCTGAGATAGAAGGACTTTGGATGAGTAAATAGTCAAGGTCCTTTATTTTACCTCTACTGGCATAATCTTAGTCCCAGGGACAGAAATACCCATGATGCAGGCCACATTTGTGACAAGAGGGATCAGAAAGATACCACTTGTTTAGAGATCTGAGAAACTGTTAACAGAGAGTATGTTCTTGTGCCACAAACACGTTTTCAGATAAATCAAGCAGCAGAGAAAGGCAGGAGGTGGGAATTCAAGTCAGAGGCCCTGTATCATTTTCCTGCTGTGATAGGAAAAGTGAAATGCTTTTAATCACAACAGTGGGAACCAAATTAAGGTATTATTATGTAACAGCAAATGAACTTGTCTAATGGATGGGAACACAGCAAATGCACGATCATGTGCTTTCCCGATGATTGATGCTAAATAGGTTAATTTCACAAAATTTACATTTACGGGGTTTCAGTACTCTGATGGGTGTGTAGGTATGGGCCAGAGGAAATGAGGCAAGTGTAAATAAAGTGTAGTTTTTTTCTTTGAGCGAGTTACAGGTTAGTGATTGAAAAAAATATGTAAAGTATTATGTCAGTACAATGTGAAAAGTCCTCCATAGAGTTAGATGCAAAGGAGTGACATCATCGATTTATGTTCTCAAAGAACTACCCTGCCTCTCAGGTAAGAATAGACTGAAAAGAGGCAGGGAGACCACCATCCAGGCAGAAGACTTTGGTGGAACAAGTGGGTAGCAGTGGAGGTGACAAAACATTGATAAAAAATATGTTTATTTGTTTATCTATTTGTCCATATATTCAGTCATTCATTTATTTAGACAAAGGTTCCGTCTTACTGAAAAATTGTAACAATAATACAATATACACTTACCAAGGTCCTCAAAGTGCTACATTTTTTATTGTAGTTGCTTTATCTTTCCTCTTTCTGTATATGTACATACATATATATTTTTCCAAAATATTTCAGAGTAAATTGTAGGCATGTTTCTTAATCTAAAAATAGTTCATTGCGTAATGTCTAAGATCAAGTGCATGCCCTTAAACAGCCACAGAAAAAAATTCGTCAGTCAATTGGCATTGACACAATGACCTAATCTACAGACCTTGTTCAAATTTGTCCAACTGCCCCAATAATAGAAAATTGAGGATCATATGTTCCACTCAGTTGGTTCTTTTTAAAATTTTTATTTTTCAATTAAGACATTCAACATTATTTTGTATTAGTTTCAGGTGTCCAGCATAGAGGTTAGATAACTTTATAAAGGGACCCCTCTGCTATTTCAAATACCCACTTGGCTTCATACCTAGTTATTACAACATTGTTGACTATCCAGGGTGTTCCCCCAAAATGTATGCACACTTTACAGCTGATAGCTCAATTGATGTTTCTTTCTTTCAGATTTAAACCATTGGGATTAATAATTATTCAAAGCGTGTATACATTTTTAGGGGACACCCTATATTTCCTCTGCTATACTTCATCCAAATGATTATTTTGTAACTACCAATTTGTACTTCTTAATTCATTCAGTTCCTTTAGTTCCTTTTAATCTGGAAAAATTCTTCAGTCCTTTGTGTTTCATTATATGGAAGCATACAGGCCAGTTATTTATAGAATGTCCCTCAATTTGGGTTTTTCTGATGTTTAACCTTAATTAGATTCAGCTTAGACAACTTTACCAGAAGTGATGATCTTTTCTGGGAATTATATCAGGAGACACATGTTGTTGATCTATCACTCATTACTGGTGATGTTAATTGGATCACTTGGTTTTGGAAGACTCTGCTAAGTCTTTGCACTATAGAATTGAATATTTCACTTTAATTAATAAATACCTTGTTACTTTGAGACTATTAAATATCTCATGTCTTCTCAAAATTTCACCTACTCCTTTTAGCATCCATTGATCATTGTCACTTTTATTATCATTGCCCTTGTAATCCCATCATTTCTTCTTCATTTATTAGTTTGATTTCTACTGAAAGGAAGAGCTTTCTCTTCTCCCTCATTTTTTATTTATATCAAAATGTATTAATGTATTTTTATTTTATTCAATCAGTTATAATCCTTTTTGCCATTATTTTAATATAGGATGTCCCAAAATTCACGCAAGATGTGAATTTTGCATGAGCATTGACAACAACAACAACAAAAAAACACAACAACAAAAGCCTAATTTTACTTTGTTTATTGAATCAGGTTCTAATATCTGTTGCCCATTTATTTCAATCCCTTCAATTTGATAAGCATTACCAAGTACCAATTATGGCCCAGGAGCAGGGACAATGAAGACCAATGAAGACCATGGCTTTGTGTATGTACCAGCAAAGCCTTGGAGGCCATTTACCCGATGTGCTATTCCATACATAACCTTATATTGTATTATTTATGAATCAATAAAAAATTTACAATTTTTAATTATAAACCTATGTTTTCTATCAAAATTACTTCTTGCGTGAATTTTGGGATGCCCTATACATGTCTCCATAATTTTCTGAGAGATTTTCTCACTTCTAGCATGAGGTGTTTCAGACTCATCTTGTATTTTCCTTGCCCTAACACTGAAATCAGCCATTTTGCCAGAAGCCCCGGTTCCTTTTAATGGAGAATGTTATTAGAGGTCAAGATCTGGGTTCTATATGTTCTCATCAGTTCAGGGAAGTCATTGCTTCTACATCTTTTTGGTAAACACAGCTAGAAACATTCACACACACACACTTCTATTGCTATCTATACAGCTAACGAGCTACCGTATTTGCCGGCGTATAAGACGATTTTTTGGCCCTGAAAAATATGCCTCCAAGTGGGGGGTCGTCTTATATGCCAGGTACACTTCAGATAGACTGCCCATAGTGCTTGCCCCGTGCCATAGTGGCCTCCCGATGCCCGCCCACTTCATTCCACATACCATTCAGGCATCAGCAGCGCTGCTGGGTGTATGCCTGTTATGCGTGCGATTTGGCTGTTCTGCGATTTTGCTGTTATGCGATTTTACCACACTCGCAAAATCGCACACAGCCGACCATACACCCAGTATGATAGCGCAAAATCGCGAATCGCGATACCATACTGGGTGTATGGTTGGCTGTGTGCGATTTTGCGAGTGTGGTAAATTCGGGTTACCGTATA
>NW_006383015.1:3249459-3265929 GCF_000327345.1 Myotis davidii | reverse complement strand
TTGCTAGGGACTTGCCCGGCACTTGCTCTCTACCTCTATTTGTTATCTTACTTCTATCATTGACAGTCCCTCTAGGTTGTGGGCTGCTTGCCTGTGTTCCTGAGAAGCATCTACGGTACCAGTCTATAGAGTGTGTTTTCTTTAGTGAATTACCGGTATGTTTACCGGTAATAAACTTGCACTGTTTTATGTATATGTTTGATTACATACAGCCTTGTGACAGTTTTCCTGCATGTCATAAGCATTTGAATATAAATTAAAATGTTAAAATCAAATCTGATATTGTTTTACCTTTTATTTGGTGTGTGGAAGGTGTGCGGAAGAGGGGGTAGTCTTATACGGCGAGTATATAACAAACTCTGTATTTTGAGTGGAAATGTTAGGGGGTCGTCTTATACGCCCAGTCGTCTTATACGCCGGCAAATACGGTATATTAAATCTATGGGTTTACACTACCTCTAATTCCAATCTAATGACAGAATTCATTTTATTTTCTTTCTTTCCAGACTTAAAACTTACCTCTGCCAAAGACAATAACAGTACCCTTACCTTCAATATATTTACTTATATATTTAATCTAATAATGTACAGAAAGTAGTTTCAGTATTACTCAGGTCCCCCAGAAAGGAAGTCTACTACTGAGCATTTAACATTTGTTTAGAGTTCTTTTTTTCTTTAGTCTGAAGGCATATAGTCCAACTACTACTGTGTTGAACTGTTATTTGGGTAAGATTTCTACTATCTCCCCATTAGTTAATGTTATTTATTCAAATGTCATTTGTCTCAAATATGTTTTATATATCTAGATTTTAACCAGATAATTTAATTAATTCATTTAAACATATTATTTTATTTTGTTTGGTAAAGTGTTTAAGTGTAGACTTTCCTTCAGTCACTGCTTTGTGTCCTACAGATTCTGACATACATCAGACATATATTCACACATATACATATATTTTCATTTTTATTCTTTCTAAATGTTCTTGAGTTTTATTTTCTACTTCCATATTCACTCAGGAATTATTTAATAAAATATTTTTGATTTGTTATTTACAGTCAAAATTACCTTTTGAATTTAATAATTTATAAGTTTTTATGTTATTAGAACTGTAATTATCTATCTAATCATAGGGTAATATGCAAATTGGTTGGGATATCATCACAGTAATGACCAATCAGCAGGATGCGTGCACAGCAGGTGGGCGGGGACTTGCAGCATCAGGAATGCAATGGCCACTGCGGTTTGCCCAGGACCGGCCCGGGGTTCAGGCAAGCTGCTGATGGCCACTGCTGCTTGCCCAGGCCCGGCCCAGAGCTCAGGCAATCTGCCAATGGCCACTGCCACTGCGATGGCCCAAGGCTCAGGCAAGTCGCAGTGGCTGCAAAGACCAAGGGTCAGGCAGCCTCGCGTCTGACAGTGGCAGCAGCAGAGGCAGGATGGAGTCATTGTCTTCCCGTGATTGCTGGGTTGCCTCCTGCAGAGGGAGGCCAGAGGCAGCAGCAGCGAGGGGGTTATGGGGATGGTGCCTTTCTGTGATCAGCCAGTTGCCTCCAGGAAAGGGAGGCCAGACTGCGGCTTAGGCCAGACTAAGCCGTCAGGAGGACATCCCTTGAGGACATCCCGGACTGTGAGAAGGGGCAGGCTGGGCTGAGGGAACCCCTCCTCTAGTGCACAAATTTTGTGCACTGGGCCTCTAGTCCTATATAATAAAAGGCTAATATGCAAATAGACTGAACAATGGAACAACCAGAGCAACTGAACAACTGGCTGTTATGATGTGCACTGACCACCAGGGGGTGTGCATGGAACGTGGCGGGCATCGGCCGTGGCAGGATGGCGGAGTAGGTAAACAGGGGCACCAGACCAAGGTGGGGCACTGGTTGCTGTCATCAGGGTGAGCCTCTGGAGGCTACTGAAAATTCTTTGCTCCCGTGTGCCATGGTCCCACCCAGTGCTCACACCTACTGCCAGCGCTGGCCCCACTCGCACCCACTGCTGGTGCCTGGCGCTGTCCCCACTCGCTCAATGCCATTAGTGGGTGCGAGCAGTGGCTGCCAGCCCCAGTCACCCCTCAGGGTTTCTCCACCTCCACCTACCCCTGAGGGGAGATTGGGACCAGCAGTCACCTCTCACACCCACTGCTGGCGACGGCCCCGCTCACAGCCGCTGCTGGTGCCTGACACTGGTTCCAATCATTTGGTGCCATCAGCGGGTGTGAGTGGCGGCTGCTGGCCCTGATCGCCCCTGAGGGCTTCTCCACTCCCCTTGCTCCTGAGGGATGATTGGGGCTCCTGAGGGGCTACTGGCACTGGCCCCAATTGCTTCATGCCTTCAGTGGGCGTGAGTTGGACCGGTGCTGTCAATGTGTGGGAGTAGTGGCGGGAGCGGGGCTGCCAGCAGACAGGTGACCAGGGGCCGTGGTGGGAGGGGCCGAGAGGGGTTGTGGAGGTTGGGCTGAGACCCGCCCCTGTGCCTACAGCAGCCTTGCGACCCACAGTTCCTTTCAAGGTGCACAAATTCATACACTGGGCCCCTAGTAATGTTTATGATTATAAAACATTTTGTGACTTAATATATTATTAAATGTAATGATTGTTCCTTCAGTGATTGAAACGATATATTCATTATTATCAAAGTATATAAAAATACATTTGTTATATATATATACCTTATTGATTAGATTTTAGGACTTCTATGTAGTATCTTTATGTCCACTTCATTTAAAATTGCCTATAATTAATGTCTCTCTCTGTCTCTACATCTCTTGTAGTTTTTGCTTATAGAGGTGTTGGCTATGTTATTTTATGCAGGGATATTCACAATTTCTATATCTTTATTGGGAATTGATATTTCTAGCAATATATATACCTTATTGATTAGATTTTAGGACTTCTATGTAGTATCTTTATGTCCACTTCATTTAAAATTGCCTATAATTAATGTCTCTCTCTGTCTCTACATCTCTTGTAGTTTTTGCTTATAGAGGTGTTGGCTATGTTATTTTATGCAGGGATATTCACAATTTCTATATCTTTATTGGGAATTGATATTTCTAGCATTAAAAGCAATAATTCTTTGCCACATTTAATGTCCCTTACTTTGAAGTTTATCTATTTATTTCTTTAGAACAAGAAACACCTTTATGAGCTGTGGTAGGAAAGAGGATTAATTTGCCTTTCCGGGCCTTGATTTCCTCAGGTAGAACTGCTCCTTGCCCTGCGGTGCGTTGGCTGCCTATCTGCTTGGCAGCATTGGCCCTGGTCTTGGAGCTATGCACACAAGAAGCTCGCCCTGCTGGAACTGCTCCTGGGGAAGACTGCAGATTTTGGCAGGCTTTTTTTCCTTTCTTCTGAATTTTCTTTGATCACTTCGTGTTTAAAATCTCTTCCTCCTCAGGAATCAGCTTGGCTCCCTTCTTGTTTTCCTGGGGCAGTGCCTAGAGGGACCCCCACTGCTGTAAGGTCCTGGTGCAGAGCAGTTTGTTGTTGGATGCGTTGTAGACAGCATCAGTAATCCTTGTTTTGTGTGTACAACACTCAGAGCCCCAGGAGAAATTTCTCACATCCAACCTCAAGGCAAGGTACATCTTGCTGCCTCCGCACACATGGGGACTGTATGTATGGGACAGGAACCAATCTTAGTGTTGGCAGCGAGGCATCCAGCTCTCATGGTGGGACTCCCCCCACCCCCCCTTCCAGGTTTTGCAGCACTTGTGCCAGCTGTCCGGAGAGATGCCCGTGGCTGAGCAGCAGTGGAAAGAACTGAGGTTTATTGTGTTTGATATCAGTGTCGCCTGATATGTCTTTGCCCGTCTCTGAATAGTTTATTTTTAAATATATTTTTATTGAATTCAGAGAAGAAGGGCGAGGGAGAGAGAGACAGAAATATCAATGATGAGAATCATTGATTGGCTGGCCTCCTACACGTCCCCCACTGCGGTCAAGCCCACAACCCCGGCATGTGCCCTCACCTGGAATTGAACTGTGACCTCCTCATTCTCAGGTCAGCACTCAACAACTGAGCCACTCCAGCTGTGTTCTTCATAGTTTCTGAACCATTTGTAGGTGTGAGTCTCAAATATATTTGGGATTTGCTATGTCAGTCAAATCGAAAATCATTTTCGTTTACCAGAGAGTTAAACTATTCATTCATATTATTGATAAGTGTGAAAGGTTTGATTGCAACTCTCATTTTGGGTAATAATTACCATATATTATGCTATATTGGATTTATTTTTCTATATGAAAAATAGTGGAGTTTGGCTCTTTTTAAAAAATTTCTTTTGGTGTTTAGGAAAGACTGGTTGTGTTCTATGTGCTAATTTTGAAATATTTATTTTTTAATTTATTTATTTCCCTGATTTCTTTTTATAGCATGTTACTTTGTTTTTTTCAGCTTTGAATGATGTACTTTTAGTTCTAACCTATCACCTACAAAAAAAAAAAAACTTCCCTTTTTCCTCTCCCTTCTTCTCTCATTTTTAGTTGCATTATTTCTACTTTGTAGAACATACACATTATATACACATTATGTACCTAATATCAGAAAATACATTCCACCCTTTACCTCTTCTTTGTTTGAGTCTTAAATCTACAATTAAGTATATTAAAAAGTCACTATCAGTTTTATTGCTGAAATTTCTCAATTCATCTCTTGGTTGGGTTCTGTGAGCACTTAGAACTGTTTTACAATAGAATTGATTTTTGAATTACCATGTAGCCAACTATGAAATCCTTGGTTAAATTTTCTATCCTTGAATTATTTGTAAGTGCTGTTTCACTGATATGTTATTTTGTATGTAGTTTCTTAGGAATCTAATACCAATTATTTTACCTCATTATCTATCTATATACTAGAGTCTATATATTCTTCATTATACTATTTTTTTCCTCCAGTTGTCCATTCAATATCTAATATTTTATTAAAAATTAGGAAAATATAAAAAAATTAAGGCACATCAGATTGCTAGAAGGAAGTAATTAAAGTAGCTCATCTATAATCCATCAACTCCTGTCTTAGTCCATTTGTTTGCTATAATAAAGGCTGGATAGCTTATAAACAACATAAATTTATTTCCCACTGTCTGGAGACTGAACGTCCAAGGTCAGGGTGCAGGCACTGTTGGTACAGGCCCTCCTCCAGCTTTCAGGCTTCTGGATCCTTGGGTGGGTGAGGACAGTGCCTAGGGAGCACTGTGGGATCTCTTTTAAGAACACTGATCCCATTCATGAGGGTTCCACCCTCAAGACCTAATAATCCCCCAAAGGCCCCATCTAAATAATACCATCACTTTTGGAAGTTCGGATGTCAACATGAATTGGAGGGGGGACACAAACATTCAGGCCACAGCTTTTCCTTTATGGGGTTAAGTGCCCCTAGGAAAAAGAATATTGGCAGTTGACCTAATCCTGTCTTCTTGTTAACTGGATGTTTGGGTATAAAAACTATTGGTATTTTCCAGGAAAGAGACTTTATCTATAAAATGCACCTCACAGGATATTCTAGCTAAGGGGAAACTATAGAATCCAGCACCTATAGCAGTGGTTCTCAACCTTGGCTGCACATTAGAATCACCTGGGAATCTTTTTCAAATCCTGATTTCTGGGCCTCATCCTCTGGAAATTCTGTTTCTTTGTTATGGGGTGAGGCCACAACATTAGTAACAAAGAAACAAAATTTCTGGGAGATGTGCAGCCACGGTTGAGAACCACTGATCTATAAGGTTCAGCTCCCTGGAAAATGTGGTATCAGCTATACAAGTGTTGGAGGTATTAAATATAGGTGTTTCATAATTTAAATGTTTCCACTGCACAAAGTTACCCCAAGATTGTTGCTCAGAGACCTCATTCACAATTCTTGGCCAGAAGTGTGTGTCTAATATGGAAAGATAGGATCAAGGGAGCTATCTTTGTTATGCCAGACCCTTCTCTCTCCTCTGAGTTTTTTGATATACCTAGAAAACTTCACACTAGGAAAGATCTCTGATTTTTATAAGTCTAATTAGGAAACCTACTCTTTTATGTTAACTTACTACCCTCAAGAGATTTGTTGTCTATTAACAGGTATAGATTTTAAACGCTTTTTTTTTCACTAACTGCATTAACAGAGTGAAGATGGGCTACATTTTATCGTCACTACCCTCTAAAAAGGTAATTGTGGAAGGTCCTTTGAATGCTGAGCACTTTGATGAACTTGGTTAGGTAAATTAGAAAAATAACCTTAGGAGGGTTGCATTGTTTTCCATATCAGAAAGAAATGCATGTTAGAAAAAAGCCTAGATTGCCTTCAAGAGATTATTGACAGGAATATGGATGTTGAAGGTGATTCTGATGAGGCCTCAGACAAAAATGAAAAAAAAATGTATTTGCAAACTGAAGGAAAGTTAATCCTTATAAAGTAGCAAAGACCTTGGGTGAATTGTGTTCTAGTGTTTTTAAAAATTAGCAAGTGATGAACTTGGATATGCAGCTGAGGAGATATCTAAGCAAAATGTTGAGTGTAGTCTGGATTTCTCCATGCTGCTTATAGTAAAATGTGAGAGAAAAGAGATAAATTAAAGGAATTGAAGAAGAAACCAGAACTTGAAGATTTAGAAAATTCTCAGCCTATCCATAAAAACAAGAAAGTATGTGAGAGAACTTGAAGGGTAGGGCTGGAAGATCACATCACAAGGAGATCATGGGTGTGAGTCATGTGTCTGATCAGCCATCTCAGCAGAAGCCAGGAATAGAGATGGGTTATACCAGCAGAAACACTGTTGGCTTTGACTAAAGGGGACAGAGATGGTACAAAATGAAAAAAAAAAAAAAGGCTGTTGGACATACGGGATTCCACATGATGGGATACAAGAGCTATCTGGCTGTGAACATGTATTATCTTCCAATAAAAGGAAAGAATAGCCCAAAAGGCAGTGCTATTTCCTCCTCGGATCCAAAGGATGAGGTCACCTCCTTAGTTATTACTACAATAATGTCTTAATTTGTCTATTCACACATAGTCTAATTGATACCCATCTTTTATTTATATTGTGGGCCAAAGTGATTTTCCAAACTGTACTATGATCTGTATATTCATACTTCCCTCCAATCCCATCCCCTCCACTCTAAGAACCAATACTTGGTCTTAGGAGAAATCAAAACCCCTTAATATTACTTATATCACCTCAAATGACCTGGCGTCCACCTACCTCCCCAAGCTCATTTTATATTATCCTCTTCCTCCATCTCTCTAGCCCAGTCCAACTGATTTTTGCATAGTCCTCATACTCACCAGGCACTCTGCAAGGCCATTGCAAATGTTGTTCTCTCTTCTTATAATGATCTTCCTATCTTTCTTTTCCTAGTTAATACCTACTAATCCTTTAGTTCTCAGCACTAAAATAATTTCCTTAGAAAATTCTGAGTATGTGAAATTTCACTGTTATGGTCACTCATAGAACTGCAAATTCTTCTTCACATAGTACTGTAAGCCACACAAATAGAGGGAACAAGTTTACGTGCACATTTGTAGCTTTACAGATGGGCACTTAACTCTGAGTAGAAATCTAATAAATACCTTTGAATAAATTTATGCATGAATGAATGAATGAATGAATGAATATTATATCCCAAAGAGAATCTTGCTTTGGATTGTTCATAACTATCTGCTTTAATTCTATCTAGCTTTGTTTAATAATAATTTTTAAAACCCATATAAACATTGTTATGAGTGAATTGGATAATTTTTACTATTTTATACTCAAAACTAGAGGCCCAGTGCATGAATTCATGCACAGGTGGAGGGCTGATGGGAACCAATCGAGGCTGGAAGTGAGGAGGGAACACTGGAGGTTGGCCAGCTGGCCATGCCCCTGATCTGGGTGAAGGGGTCTGATTGGGGATGGGGCTGGGCAGGGGGAGTGACCACAGGAGGTTGGGGGTGCCAATCATGCACAGATCAGGCTGGTTGGCTGCCACAATGCGTGTCACAGTGACCGGTCGCTCCAGTCGTTTCACTGTTCAGTCACTGGGCTTTTATATATATAGATAAAGCTATAAAAAAACACACACGTATTTATCTAGAATAAAGCAATTAATGTAAAAGACATTTCTTGAAAATGGTAAGAGGCACCATCAACTCTTGATACTCACTCAAAATTTGATAGTGTGCACTGCTAAACATCTTCCCCTGTTCCTCCCTTCTTTTTCCTCTCTCTGTCATCAGATCATTTCTCCTCCTAAATTATGCAACTAAATAATTTCTTTAAAAATTATTATGGGTTTTGAGAAAAAAAATTAGCCTACAAAGGAGATTATAGCATGTAAGCCAGACCATGACAGTCACTGGTAGAACGCTATTATTCATTTTTACTCTAAAACATTTTTGTTAAGTACTCAGAGCACAGAAGGGTGAGCCATTCCAGAGAATTGGGGTTGCTGGTTTCTCTGAGGACTAGTTATGACTGTACTTTTTGAAACATACAATCACAGCAGTGTCTTACCCTTTAATATTGACGACACAATGGCCTGTTATGTTTTAATTTAGCTCTAAGAATATCTCTGGCATTTAGCATTCCTTTTCCTGTGGCCTCCACTCAGAAGGTCCCCTTTCAAGGACGGTGTGCAATACTGTTTTGCTAATGCTAGTGTTTTATATGCCAGTCTCTTAGTCAGCTCATTGTGTGTGTTCTTTTCCTCTCTGAAAATATTTTATAGCAAAGGAATAATATCGCAAAAAGAAAAGACATTTATCAAGTGAGAGTAGAAAAAAGAAGACCGAGAACTGCCAAGAAAAGCTTTTATTCCTTGTAAAGAATAGTGCAGAAACACATTCTGAGAATGACGAAACGGCCAGACTTGAAGGGTTCTAACACCCTGTAGAGGCTAAAGTTGTATCAAGTTCATTTGCTTTTTATTTGTTGTTTTCTCCCTCATCTCATTCCCTTCAGAGTTTGTATTTTCTCCTCCCTTATGGGTGCAGACTTTCATTTTGCTTCTCTCAATGATGTGCACTATAGCCACTGTAACCTTCTAATTAGGCCCTGTCCAGTTGTATGTAGTACAGTGTAAAAATCTCAAGATAGCCCTAACTGGTTTGGCTCAGTGGCTAGAGCGTTGACCTGCAGACTGAAGGATCCCAGGTTCGATTCCGGTCAAGGGCATGTACTTTGGTTGCAGGCACATCCCAAGTGGTGGGTGTGCAGGAGGCAACTGATCAATGTTTCTCGCTCACTGATGTTTCTGTCTCTCTATCCCTCTTTCTTCCTCTCTGTAAAAAAATAAAATAAAATATATATATTTTTAAATCCCCGTGAGGGATCTGCTTTCTGGAGTCTGACAGATGACACTTCTCAGGCCATGAGCCTTGAGGGCTAATGCACATTACTATCACTTTTCTTGGTAATCTGTTCTCAAGCTCCAAGCAGCTGCATATCATAGGGTTTTATTCTATGTCATTAGCTGTACTTGATACATTTTGCCCAAGAGGCAGACTTAGTTTTAACATATTCATATTTACTTAATGCATAATAGATTTCCCCTTTGTCCTATATGGCATCTTGATGTTGGATGGCATATACTTGTATACTGTTTTCAAACATGTGAATGTGCTACATGAGCTCTATTCATGTCAATTTAAACAACAGTTTTCAAGTATTCTATTGTGAAATTATTTTATTGGTAGAACAGTTTTATATGGAGTAGAAAGCAAATTTAGAAAGCTCCTTAAAATATAAACATTAGCATCATTCTCTATCTAGTACCTCCTGTAGTCTTTCATAAGTGCTTGATTAATTACATTCAATTAAATTGTCCAACTTGCTAGACTGGACAAGTAGCTTGGTGACCAAGGCCAACCACCAGGTGGCCTTCTTTGAAGCAGAGGTGGACCCTCTACAAGTCTATGACCTTGTGGTGGTCACACTGCTTTCACCTTTTTCTGGTTTAACTCACAGTGTGGCAGAGAATGATGGAGATACTCTGCCCCGGGGCACGACTAATTCATTTCCACATGATTCATACCTGGTAAACTCTGCTTTACCTGCATCAGCCACAGACTCCAGTGCAGATTGCTCTGTGGCTCACAAATTATCTGGAGCCAAGGTCTAGTACATTTCTTCCGGACTTAGTTTTGGAGTATTTCCTCTTTGCATCATCCTATATAATAAAAGTCCAGTGAACATAGCGGCATAACGACCAGAACAACCACTCAACCAGTTGCTGTGAGGTGAATTGACCACCTCTCCGTCCCTCCTTTCCAGCCCACAGGCTCCGATTGCCAGATGGTGAATGGGGGGTGGGTTGTGGCGGGGCAGAACTGGGGACTGGCAAGTGAGCAGAAGATTGCCCTGATCACAGGCTAGCCTAGGGACCCTACCCATTCATGATTTCATATATAATATGAAATCTAGTATATAATAACAAGAGAGTGAATTCAATTCAGAAGAGGTTTTAATTTTTAAATAGTAAACTAAAATATCTTCTCTGCCAATTTTAATTGTATTTTGGTTTCACCCTTATATGCTGATACCAAATCTCCAGGCAAGGCTTTTATTTGTTTCTTGCACTACCCCTCTCCTTAGAGCACAGTTCCATTAAAAAACAAACACAGCCCTAGCCAGGTTTCTCAGTGGTTAAGGCTTCGGCCCTAGGATGAAGGATCCCAGGTTCAATTCTGGTCAAGGGCAAGTACCTCGGTTGCAGGCTAGATCCCTGCCCTGGTCAGCAGACAACCAATCTATCTTTCTCTCACATTGATGTTTGTCTCTCTCTCTCTCTCTCTCTCTCTCTCTCTCTCTCTCTCTTTCCTCCTCCCTCATTCTGTCAAAAAATCAATAGAAAGAATATCTTAGGGTGAGGATTAACAACAACAAACACAAAACCCCCACACAAGGATACACAAATACAAATTAGCTAAAAAAAAAAAAAAAGAATAAAAAGGGGAAATGTTATAACTTCACTGATTTCCTATAATTCAAGCATGGGTAGGGATACTGCAGTAAATATGAAAGACAGCTATTCCATTTGAACCAGGGATTAGAATTTAATCCCATCGGACCTAAAGTTAAATTTAGTTTTAATTTATACCAGGAGGAATTTGCCATTCTTATTAAATCTTCTTAACTAGACCACAACAAAGCAAAGTGAAAAGTAGATATTCTAAAAACATCTCTGATTAATGCTGCTTTAAAGCAAAGATGTGTTGAAGAGAAGAATAAGTAAGACCATGTGTTCAGTACTTATTACATGTCAGACCCTTTGAAGCAGGAGTGGGTCTTCTGGAAGCATTTCAACCTCTATGTAATCACACTGCTCTTGGACTTTCTCTTCACATGAGCCAGGCCATTGCAGAGAAGCACAAAAGGGAAACCTTATCCCTGGAACATAACCAGATTACTTGTAGATCATTCACTCCTGGAAAATGGACTTGGGGCACCAGTCACAGACCCCAATGCTGGTTGAAGTATTGCTCACAAACTATCAGGAGTCAAGGTCCAAGCTGATGCAGGTTTGCTCGTGCAGTGGTCACAACAGCAAGGGCGATGGAACAGACAGGTGGGGATGTAACTTCACCAGCCTCACAGTTAGGAAAAGGCAAGCTTAGATGAGGCTCTCAAGCTATCAGTGCCTAAGTGTGTGTGTTTTCCCATCATTCCACACTGTGTACCTAGGTGAGGTTTAGAAATCCTTTTTAAACTTTGGGTTGTATTAATATATGTCACTAGAGATAACACTGAATGTTTTATTTTGTTTAAGGTGCTATGTGGAACTCAAAGGTTAATAGGAAAACAATGAAATGGCTTATCTTTCCTTCCCCCCTTTTTATTCTAAAACCCTTTATCTCCTTGTTGCTAAATACAAGCCAGTAATTAGATAATCATAGGGAAGTCTTAGTTCAAGGATATATATCTGTTTGTCCTATATTTAAGGTGTTTCATAGGGAGGGTGCAGGGTGGAAGGGGTTGGGTCAACTTGGGAAATAAAAGGGGACATCAGCAAAAAAAAAGATTTTTAAAAAGAGAAAAAATACGAAAATGGCAAATTTCCTTTGCAAAGCTTAATATATTTTTGAGGTCTAATGGACTCAATTAATTAATTAACTGACGAATGAGTAACTAAAGCCATAGTTATGGGAACTAAAGAATCTTAGTGTACTATTTCTGTAATTTTTAGCTGGACATGATCTGCTTTGATGAATTAACCCTGGACCCCTCACAAAGAATCTTTGTCTCTAAATCAATACGTATTTGTGTGCCTCTTGCTTACATATAGCTAAGTATATTAAGTATATTATTTCTGTTGAAGAGAGTTTTTGTTGTTGCTAATTTAAGGTGATTAAAATGGTTTTCACTGGCAGTAATTTTGCACTTATAATTACAATGTTTATTATCATGAAGAATTTAATATAAATACATGGCAATTAGCAGTGCTCTATTGGGGAAGGCTGAAAATAATTTGTCCTAATCTGGAGATTTTCTGAGATCCATAATATGCGTACACTAATCCCTTCACCCCAACAATACCACTGTAGGAAGTAACTCTAGAGATTTATAAAGGTTAAAGAGATATTTACAGCAGCAGAGCACATAGAGGAAACTAAATTCTGCAGCCATTTAGTAGGATTTTCTCCCAATTAAATCACGGCGGCACAAAATTAGATATACTGGTATAAAATCACTTCATTGCACGTATCCTTCAACTAGAGTTTATACATTTTCAAAGTGCTAGGAAAAACTCCCCAAATTTCTCTTCTTGTATTCTACTATATTTGAAACCCTCTGAAAATTTCCAATTATGTATTGGTGATTTCCATTTTGATGGATATTTTAGGTATAGAACTTTAAAAACATCACTCCAATTAAATAATTCTACTGAATGAGTGGGCTTACTTTATCCACTAGCCATCCTGTATTTCTAAATGGATTACTCTTCTTAATTACCTTGGCACGTCTCAGTATAAAAAGAAGCAAACAATAATGATTTTTAAAAAATATTTGATTTTCAAGGCTTTATTTCTCTTTCTCAATTTTAACTTGCCAAAAATGAAACAAATGTCTATGGAAAGGTAATTACTTTTCTCCTTCTTTAACTTATTTTTAATTAACTTTTAATCTATGCAGTGACTCAGGGAGCATCTTTTCACACTAAAGTTATCTAAAATATAGGAGACCGATTTAAATGATTTGGATAAACATCTGCCTAGCACAGAGGCTTAAAATTACAAAATTAAGATATGGGTGGCTGAGTGCCCATTGTGGCTGCCAGTGAAAGAAAGATATTGCTTCATTTTTTAAATATTTTGCTTATAAACAAACCAACTTAATAAATGTCTTCTAATCATACATACTTGTTCTGGAACATATTTCTAGGTTTACCCTACATAAAATTCCTTTAAGAATCTTTTGGATGGGATAATGCAGGAAAGACAACTATACAATCATTTATGAAAAAACATGTTTTAATAGAGAAACATCAATAAATTGAAAAGTTTAACTATGAAGTAAAGCACTATTTTTTAGTTGGAGTGCATTCTGTCTACAGTAATTTAAAATAATCAGTTCAATGATATGATTCCTGGTTGGTGTTCAGATAATTACTGTACTTATGCCTAGTAATTTTCCTCTATTAAATGGATTACAGAGTGGCAAGTAAAGACAGAAAGCTTTGACACTGAACACCTCCTTTACTATATGTGTGTAATTTGTCTTCTAATAACGAAAAGAACATGACAATAAATTTCATGTATACAAAATAGAAACGTTCTTTATGCATGCCCACTTAACCAAAATGTCTTGAATGTTTTTGCACAAGGTATACATGATAGAAACCCATGCATGTACACACACAGGGAGAGAAAAGATGAAGAGCTAGAGAGGTATAAGCATTTATCTTGCTTTTGTTTCCAAATCCAATTGAAGTAAAAGAAGAAAAACAAATAAACAACACATGAATATATTTATGGAAATACTGAGAAGAGTAGATGGGGACATCACAGATCAGATATTTCTACAAACATCTTTTATCCCTGAATCTGTCCTCCACTTTTTTTTCTTTCCCTTATGATTTTCATTGTCTTGCATATTTCCTCTCTATTCCAAGTAATTTTTTACACTTGATCTTATCATTACAGATATAGTTTTGAGCTACATCTGGCCTTGAACTTTCTTCGACTCCTTATCAGTTTTGCTTGGGGGGAGGGGGATATTTATAGAATTTTGGCTCTCTTGGCATTTCTCCGGTTGTTAATATCATTTAAGTATATATTTTTTCTTTTCCTATGTTTCCTTGTATGTGTTCTTAGCCTTCATACACATGGGGATATTAATGGGTGTTGAGCCATGGCATACTTTCCATGTGGAGGTTGGAACAAATGGCAGACACAATCATTTTTGCTCTTGGAGTTACGTTGAGTTATTGGTCAAATGGGTTGTTCTCTCAGAGTATGAAAGGATAGCTTCCTAATTCTCCTTTTATCTGGATATAAGTAAAGGCCCTCTATCAGTCACAGGAGCTGGTGACAATGGCTTCCTCCAAGTCTAAGAGAGTGACTAGGATCAGGCAAACCTTCAAAAGACCACATATAGCCCCTGCACACCCTTGTCAGGGGAATTTTTAAGCTTTTAATTGATTCTTATTGAGAGGATTTTTTCCCCGCTCTCCACCCCCAGAATATCATGAAGTCTCCAGGATCCCCAGTTTATATGCCCCCACTTTTCAATTCCTCCAGGCAGAAGTGGGAGGGATAGGAGGTCATGGATGAGAGCTGGAGTTTCCATTCTTTATTTTGAAAAGAAGGAGACAAAACATTGTTAAATGTGAAAAATGTGATTGAATACCTCTAACACCCAAAAGAATGAACTGAAATGCTTTTTGAAAATAATAAGAGAATTCGATAAGATGACAGGTTACTACATGTCCAAAAATCAAACAGAAAAATATAACAAAAGAAAAAGTACCATTTACTTTTACAACAAAACCATGAAACTCTTGGAGTGGAATCATTAAGCAATATTTATAACAATAAAACTATAAAATTGTCTTGAACACAAGAGACTTGCATTAAAAGAGAGGCCATCTTTTTCCTGGATTGAGATATTTAACATTGTAAAGAGGTCAGATCTCCCAAAATATCTCTATGAAATCAGAAAAACTGTTCAAAATTCCAACAGGATTCATTTTCTCAGGGTATGAGGCAGAGAGTTAGACTGGTGTTATGCAAAATAAATCTCTTGTATTGGATATATTCTATATGAGAAGAGTCAAAAAAAGTCCAAATACAAAACAAACTGTAAAGCTATGACAATTAAAATGTGATATGGGTAAAGGGACACATGACAGAAAAACCAGTTTTTAGGAAACTGGTCATCAGGCAATGAAAAAGTTTGATTCCTAAGTGATGAGAATCAAATGAGGGGAGCCTACCAGGAGCACCCATGTCACTAATGTATTCACCATAGTGAAACCAACAACTTCTGATTATCTGTAAAAGAAATAGTTCTAAAATTACGCAGGAATTTTAATTAAAATCTATTGTAAGTCACTTACATGAAACTGATATGTGTGGCATTGTATCACATCACTTTGAACAACTAGAACATAGTAGGTACACAATCAATAATTTTAAACTGATGGAGTCAGGGGGAATTTGTCATTCTAAATCTTAATAATGAAGAAAAATAACTTATAAGGAAGAAAGGAAAGAAGCAGATGACATGGAGAACTTATTAGCATTTAAGAATAAATGGAATTAAAATTGACTAGACTGTAATCAGGTAGGAACCACTGATAAAGAGAAAGCAGGAAATTGCCAAAAATCCATGGTATGCTTATTTGAGGTGTCACTGCATAGAGATATATTTTTGAATATGTAGGTAATAATACAGCTCTGTTGACTAAAATATTAGATCACCTAAGTTTACGTAACTAGTGGAAATATTTATTTCTTCAGGTGATTTTATACCTCTTAAAATATTGAAGGCCCACTTAAAATATGAAACATTCTCTGCAAGCTACATATGAGTTACTGATTCTTCTCCATTAAGTCAGGAGACTTTGCCTTTGAAATATCACCTTGGCCTAGTGAAGCAAACCAATAAGGGTTCACTTTCTCTTTGACCCACTCCTCTCTCCAAACCTTTTGCCCACTTTCAAAATATCATGTCACATTGGATTCTATGTATATAATAATACTCTAGTTCACCTCACCTTCTTATTCTTTTTTCCCCACACTTTTATTATTTCTACCACTTCACTAGTGCCGATCATCATCTGCTGCTGAACTAATGAAATCACCTTGGAAATATTCTCCTTGTGCTAGAAGTCCTCTTTACTGACGCCCCTCCCCCACTTCCCAGTGTCTCCAGATTTGTCTTCCTAGAACTAGGATTTGTTCTTAAGTCTTGTTAATTCTTATAGTTTTTTTTTCTTTGTCATTCAAATCATTGAGCATCAAGGCTCAGAAAACATGCCATCTTCTTCAGGATGCTTTCTTTC
>NW_006383015.1:3235472-3249448 GCF_000327345.1 Myotis davidii | reverse complement strand
TCCCATTTTACCCCCCACTTATAATTAATCACTCCCATCCATCTTCATTCATGCCTCCATTTGCTGCATGTTCACTCTCCATCCTATATAATAAAGAGGTGATATGCAAATTGACCATCGCTCCAACATACAAGATGGCCACCACAAGATGGCCGACAGGGGAGGGCAGTTGGGAGGATTAGGCCTGCAGAGGAGGGCAGTTAGGGGTGACCAGTCCTGCAGGGGAGGGCAGTTGGGAGGATTCAGGCTGGCAAGGGAGCAGTTAGGGGGTGAGCAGGCTTTCAGGGGGGTGCAGTTAGGGACGATCAGTCAGGCAGATAGAGTGGTTAGGGGCAATCAGGCAGACAAGCAAGCGAGCAGTTAGGAGCCAGAGGTCCTGGATTGCTCGAGGGATGTCCGACTGCCGGTTTAGGCTCCTTCCCACAGGCCCCCCCCCGCACAAATTTCATGCACCGGGCCTGTAGTCATTATTATAGTTGTCATCATGTATTTCCTCATTGAGCTTGAATTCTTTATGGACAAATGCAATGGATTAAGTTTTTTCTTTTCTAGCACCTATGATAGCACAATATTTACAGAAAAAATATCCAATATAATAAATATATGTTGTTTACTGTCATATCAAATAAAGAAAAAAACTACAAGAAAATATTTTTAAATCTGCAGAATAACGATAGCACAAGGGAAAAGCATAATCTCTATATTATAGAAATGGCACAGGATAAAACTTGTATTGATAACTGGGTAAATTTAGATGGATGTCTTATTGGAAATGAGAAATAGAAAAGCTGAAAGGAAAATAAATCAAAATTATTCTCTGATTTCAAGTTTTCAAGGAAAAAATATCTTCAGGTACTAAGTTTATCTGTGTTGGGAAGGAGTGGTTTTGTAATTTCCAGAACTGTCATCCTTTGTTACAATGTTGTCCTTCACCCATTATGATCTCTGGGGTTTTCAGCAGATCACACACCGGCAGCTTTGGACACAATGGCAAGTCTGGAGCTCAGGAAGGCTTGGTAATGAATTCCCCGCTTCCAGGTGGTGCTGTTCGGCTCCCTTCACATTAACTTTTCAGTGCTCTCTGTGAAGAAAGCCTCCAGATAGTGCAGAGGGAGGAAGAGCAATAAGACCAGTGATTACACATCAATCACTTTTATTGCTGCCAGAGTGGGTAGCAGAACACAGATGATAGACAAAGCAATGGTTTTGTTCAATAATTGAGTTGTTTCTTAAGGGAGAAAAGGAAGTCTTTTCAATATTCCACTCTTTTAGAAAATATGTATATTGTTCCAAACATTAAGTGGCACACAATAGAAATGAAAGTTTTAATAGTGGATCTTGTGAGCATTGGCTGCGATAAGGCAGATTTGATTAGATTTGAGAGAGGACCAGTTCTGCAGGCATAGAGCCAAAAAAAATCTATGAAACCTATACACATGAAAAAGAAAGGTGCATATTTCCTAAATTAGGGGTGATTCAGGTAAGGCACTCCTATTGAGAACATGCATTCAAACCGTGGACAAAGATAAGAAAAAGGAATTTTGTGCACATAGATCTGTGTGTATGTTTCTTTCTGAGAAAAATCACACTAAAGTTATGACAGTACTATCATAATGATATGAAAGTCAAATATCTATTTGGATTTGAATATAACAGAGGCTCTTCACAATGGACTTCTGTTAAAATACCTTTTTATACTATTCGTGGTTTTAAATAAATGCCATTTTGGTGGGGGGTTTTTTGTGTGTTTTTTTTATGGGCCCCTACTTTTTCCCTAGTTCTCTGACATCGTTACCACCAAATGTAAACTCACATTAACTATAAGTACAACAAAGAAATAGTATAAAACATTCTTCCATGACCATAAGAATTTACCTGGAGAAGAGGATGTAAGACTATAAAAAGAATGTGATCATTTTGTAAATGGAATCCAAATTAAATAGTTTAATTCTCATCTTTGGGGGGAAAGTGATGCGAGAATATTTCATCTGTGTAGAAGCCCTGCAATGGAACAGAAAATGTCCTTCAGCACAAGACGGAATTTATTCTGACAACCATCATTGGCTTCTATGACATTAGAGCTAGTCCCTTAATTTCCGGAGGCTTCCGGTCATATTATTAAAAACAGAAACAATGACACAGATTTTTAGCAGGAGAACATGAAAATATTGGGATGACAAACAACATGTGACTATATTTAGTTGCTCAATGTGCCAGTTTTGTTATTTTCCTGAAAAGATCCACTCCCAAAAGGAAATTACAGAAAATGAGCACTATTGGTGTACACTGTGCTATTAGATATTTTCACACAAACCATTATGCTTAACTCTCAGAAAGAGCATATTTAACCAAACATAGAGCCTTTATTTGTTCTAATAAAACCCTAATTTGCCCAACTTCTATCAGTAACCAGGGTTTCCACATAGAACTCATGGAAGTGGCCATGGTTTTTATTTCCTAATAAGACTCACTGTGGCACAAGATCTGATTCAGAGCTTTTCTAGGTATACAAAAAGGATAAATAAAAATGTAAAAGACAAATGTCTAAACTATCCCTTGGTAACTAAGCGGTTGATCATAAATTGGAGTGTCTATGCAAATGAAGTAAATAATTAAAAACTCCAAGAACAGCATGGACTAGGTGGTTGATGACTGGCAATTATAAAAGCTGCATTTTTAATATGCATACATCTAAAGAGCCAGTAAAAATTAGCTCCCAGACTAATGGACTTGCCTTTGTTCCGAGGCAGAATTTTAATGAGAGCATTATTTATAACAGAGGGCCCAAGAATCAGGGTATTCTTGCTCAGTCTCATTTTTTTACTTCCTGACACCTTATCCATTAAACTATGAACTTCTTTCCAGAAGAATAATACTTTATGTGCAAGGAAGGAAAGGTCAAAATTGCATCGGAATTTAGTCACAGTATATATATACTCTAAAGATGTGCCACTTAGGAGAAAAGAAATTATAAAGCCTATTTCTAAATACCCAAGTAGTAAGTGTTGTATATATATATACACACACATAGCACGTTGATTAAATTACATTCCATGTAGTTTTATTCTCATTGATTAAATTACAATCTATGTAGTTGTGCTCCTGATGTACAGAAATTGTTATTCTTCCACAAATTTTCTGTGTGATGAGATTATTTCCTACATAGAATGACTAGTAATAAAGAATCCTTAATACTAGTATATTATTTAGCTGTTGGATTCTTTCAGACAATTGCAAGTGTTGCGTTTTTCTTTTGACACACCATGTTATAACATTTTTGGTTGAATGATTCTAGAAAGGGAGAAGAAAGGAGAGAAATTTCCAATTATTTATGCATTTATTGGTTGCTTCCTGTATGTGCCCTGCCCAGGGATCTAACCCACAACCTTGGTGTATTAGGACAGTGCTCTAACCTACTGAGCTACCCCAACAGGGCTGACACACCATTTATTATTGGCAGACTTTAGTATAAGCATCACAGAATTGTTCAGTGCTCTTAAGGTTAGATTCCCCCTTTCCAGTCTTAGGATTTTAATCAGAACTACCTCTGGTCTTGCTTCCATGACCCCATCCCACAGAGCTGTGACTAAGCAAGGAAAGTTTGGCAGACAGTGTCCTGGAAGATTTTATTGGCTGTGTGACATCCCACCCTCAATTATGAGTCAGACAAAAGCCAAGTCCAAAGATGAGTCAGAAGAGTGGTTTGCTCAGAACAACGAATGACTTTGAACAGAAATTCACCAGGCACTTTCTATCCCTTCACCCTCACCCAGCACTAACCTAAAATCATATGACCAAGAGAGAGGGAGAGAGGAAGCATTATCAGGCGGAATATGGTAAATGGGCTCTCATTTGTCCAAGTGTGCCCCCTTGTATTTTCTTTTTTTTAAGCACTTAAGCATTTTATTAACTCTGTATCTATACAGCCTAATAAAGAGGGGATATGCTAATTGACCCTCACGTCATTGCAAAGATGGCAGTGCCCACAGCCAATAGGAGGGAATATGCTAATTGACTACCACACCCTCAAAAATAGTGGCACCCACAGCCAATAAAGAGGGAATATGCTAATTGACTGCCACGCCCCCAAAGATGGCAGCACCCACATTGTGAGAGGGATGTCTGACTGCCTGTTTAGGCTACAGGAATTGGGCCTAAACCAGCAGTCAGAAATCCCCCAAGGGGTCCCAGATAGGAGAGGGTGCAGGCTGGCCTGAGGGACATCCCCACACCCTCAGTGCACAAATTTCATTCACTGGGCCTCTAGTATATATATAAAAGCCTAAGCAACCTTCTGACCATTTGACTGTCCGACTGGTAGCTATGACATACAATGACCACCAAGGGGCAGACGCTCAATGCAGGAGCTGCCAAGCTGCGGTGACTTGGTAGCTGCATGTGACGCACCTGAAATCAGAGAGGAGGGAGCCCAATTCCGGGGTGCATTACCCTAGAACTGCCCTCTTGCAATCCAGGACCCCTTGAGGGATGTTGGAGAGCTGGTTTTGGCCCGATCCCTGCAGGCCAGGCTGAGGGACCCCAACGGTGTACAAATCTGTGCACCAGGCCTCTAGTATACTCATAAATAAGGAAGAATTTGGGTTTTCTAAGAAATGTCAGGTGTTATTGAAATTCTCAGTATTGTAGGTCCCTCTCTAATCAGCAACATCAGTCAGCAGGCAAATGCCCAAGATAGCCTAGCTCATATATATTAACCACAGCACAACATCCTGGCTGCACTGGGAATCTGTTTAATAAGCTGTATTGCTAGCATTGCTTAGTAACATTGGGTTGTGCATACCATTAAGTTCTCAAGTATGTTTTGCCAATATTTTTAATTGCCTGTTTATTTTTTCCTTTGCCACTTTCTTATTGGATTTTGTTTTGGATTGATTTAAAAGAATTTTTCATATATTAAGACTGTTACTTCTTTCCTTTCTGTAAATATTTTCTAGCTTATCATTTGCCTTTTAATTGTTATATTCTTAAAGCATAGGTGGTTTGTTCTGTATGATTAAATATATCCATATTTTTCTTAATTTTTTTTCCATATTTTTATATTTACAAATGCTATTCCTACTCTGATATTGGCCAAATATTTACTTTTATTTTTTATAATTCTGGTTTGTTTGTTTTTTAAACAAATGCAATTAATTTGGTATATTTTATTTATTATTTGCCAAATACTTAAGAAACTATCCAAAGACTATTTATCAAATAAAATTATTTCTCTACTTCTTTGACAGTAATATAGAATATATTTATATATTACAAATGTGTATAACATATAATATATTCCCTACTGCTATGTAAGCAATTTATAATATGCTTCTATATTATAAATAAATAAATCTTATTTATAACCTAATAAATAACTAATATACACTATATATGAATCTATCACTAGGCTTTTTAATCTGCTCAAGTGATTTATTTTTACTCCATATCAGGAAATGTTCTATTCTCAGAATACTATAGAATTTATCAGACAATACATATTCATTTTTTTCATTTGTCTTTTTAACATCAATTGAGCTGGTAATATAGTCTGTCTATTTTAATATATCAATATAATGATGCAACATTATTGATAGGGTTACTAATATTTAACTGGTTTTGCTTTTCTAAAATAAATTCTACCTGGTTATGGTTTTATTATATTAACATATTACTAATATTCTTTGGATTTCTGCATATATAGTATAACTGAGAATGCTCTATAGTTTTCTTTTTGACCTGTCATTGCCCAGAGTGTTATAAGTTTTTTCTTCTTGATTCATGAAATGAATTGGAAAATATAGTAGGAAAACTTAAAAATATGGCTAGGTCAATGAAGACATTTGGTGCTTCCCTTTCTTCTGCCCTCAGAATCTATAGAAATAATCAAATAATTATAAAGATAGGGAAAAACTAAAAGTGGGCACCAGTGCTGGAAACTAGGAAAGGAGGCTATCCACATAGCAGATAATATTGAATAATTTCTGCTGTATGCGGTGCATATGGGAGCAAATGAAATAATTTTATGATCGATATCTCACAACTCTATGTATATCTCAAAACTCCATGTATCAAGAGAATAGTGTGATATCTCAGGACGAAAGCTAAAAAAAAGAAAGTCTAGGCAGATCGCTAATAAAAACTCCTTGTTTGAATGTTTGAGGCCTGAAAGCAAGAAGACAGCTGTAGATAGATGACATTTGAAATTTCTATCACCACTGCAATCATGTAGCTATGCCTGGAACATTAAATAGGATTGTAGCTGTATTAGAGCAAAGCTTTCCAACAGCTGAACTTGTCCTGGGTGTGATATGAAAAACCATAAAAAATGCAAAAAATATAGTAAATTATGTAAGGAATGTGGAGGATGAGCTGGAGATGACCATTGGTATTGCAGGGGAGAAAGGAAATGCAATGAAAACAACCAAAGGAAAACCATTTGCCTAGATAACTAACCATGGAAACCTAAGACCTCGAACTCCAACAGGAAGCTGGGAGAGAGGATGTCTCCAGGTTACTGCACTTGTTACCTGAGAGATGGAACTGCCAGTCAGTTGTTCCTGTTTCCCTTTAACTGCCATGATGGGTTATACATATTCCCTTAAATATATCCAATTTTGTTTGTTGATTATATCTAAGATTTTTTTGGTAAGTGAATGGTACCTTTCCCTCATTTTCAGCTCCCTTTTTATATGTAAGATGAAGAACCTAATTGCTGGCTTTGCTCATCATATCCTTTTACTCATACTGTATATTTCAAGGCAAAAACACTGATATTTAGTTAAAATTGAACTCATTGGCTCAAGAGATAAGATAACTAGTTAATATTAAAATACTTTAGGTTCTAAAAGTTAGGGATAATATTTTTCTTTGGTTTAACAGTCAATTTATCCTAAATATGAGCAAATTTTTTTTGGAACAAATTCTTAACCACAGAAGTTGCAAATTGAGTTTTTAGACAAGTAGTATACTAGTATATAAGAAGCTGCTTTTTAATTTCTGTTGCACTTTTCTAAACATAAATGCATTACCTTTAACATTTCTCATTTTCCACGTATCACACCTCCTTAAAGTGGCAAGCACAAAATTTGCACCTTGTACTTGAAATAATTAAATGTCCCTTGAAATACTTTGACTGACATTATTATAAATTATAACAAAGTGAAGAAGACCAAAATTTGTCATCTTGTATTAAAAAAATAGAAATATCTCATGAAGGATATGAAGAAAGTTGTTGCTATTTCTGATCTGTTTATCTAATGCTAGAAACAATATTTCATTGTCTCAAAGTCTTGAATGCTATTAACTGGAAGATATACCTTGTTAAACCCATCACAACCTCAATACAGTAATAACAGTTCCACGCCCCTTGCAAGCAAATCCTGAATATACTTTGTTAGGATTTTTTTCCTTCAGTTACATACCATTTAATACTGACATTAAGGAGAGACGAGGGAATTTGTTTACCGAAATCTGCTATTGAACGAAATTGCCTTAAATTGAATAATTTTGGTAATTGAAGATAGAAATGTAGGTGTTTGATAGAAATTTAAGTGACTGAAATGAAAGTGTTTGAAGATAGACGTGGAAGATATTTTAAAATGGAATCAAAGATGATTTTTTAAAACTGGTCATGCTCAGAAAAAGTAAAAGAAAATGTATTTTAATTAGGAAGCCAAGGATTTTAATTTTTTAAATTCAAGCAATGCATTTCAACAATAAGAGTGAGGAAAAGCCAATTTTTAAGTAATAACTAAATTTGGATTTAATTCCTATAGCATTTTAATATTTATATTTCTAATGCGGTCATCTACTAGTATATGCAACCACTCACCATATATTTGAATATAAAGACAAAAAAATATTTGGTCGTTCTTACTTTACAAATTACAATGATAATTATTGCCCTTTTATACATTTTACAAACGTGGCTGAATTTAAGGTCGGTATGCAAAAATAAGCATTAGTCTATAAACGCAACAAATTATTATAAAATTAAGCTTACAGTAGGCTATCCCAAAAGCATTAAAATCAAACCAAGTACCTAGCAACTAATTTTTTTTTATACATTTTTTATTGATTTTTTACAGAGAGGAAGGGAGAGAGATAGAGAGTTAGAAACATCGATGAGAGAGAAACATCGATCAGCTGCCTCCTGCACACCTCCTACTGGGGATGTGCCCACAACCCAGGTACATGCCCTTGACCGGAATCAAACCTGGGACCTTTCAGTCCGCAGACCGACGCTCTATCCACTGAGCCAAACCGGTTTGGCCCTAGCAACTAATTTAATGAAGAATGTGAATGTTCTATACACCAAAGATTACAATATATTGTAAGAAATTTTAAAAGAACTAAATATAAATAGGAATATATGATTTACAAGCATTGAAAGAACTCAATATCATAAGGATGTCTATTCTTCCTAAATTGATTCATAAATTCAGTGCAATAGCAATAAAATAAATTCATTGGTTTCTTTTATGGAAAGAGAAGCTGATTCTAAAATTCATATGGAAATTCAAAAAGTCAAAGGGCACAAACATTCAATTATATGATGAATAATTTCTGGGGATCTAATGCACAACATGATGACTATATTTAGTAACACTGTATTTATTCTTGAATTTGCAAAGAGAGTTGGTCTTAGCATTATCACCAAAAAAAGTAACTGTGAGCTGATGGATGTGTTAATTAGCTTGTTTGTGATAATCATATCACAGAGTATATGTATACCAAACCATTACATTGTACACCTTAAATATACCCAGTTTTGTTTGTTGATTATATCTCAATAAACTGGGAAAATAAGTGACACTGAAATACATTAGGAGAAAGGCTATTGTTATAAGTGTTGCAGGCCAAAATTTATATCTGTATAGTAAATAATAATTATTACTCCAAACTTATATAATACACAGATATTAATTCCAGACAAATTATAAACCTAAAATGAAATGTAAGGCTATACATTTTCTAGAAGATAAAAAAGATATTCTAATTATCTTTGACTTTTAGCGAGTTGAAGGCTTGTTAAACACACAACAAAATGGTCTATTGCTATTAAAATAATAAATTGATAAATTGAATGTTATATAATACATGAAGTTCTGTTCATTTAAAACACCATTATATATATATATATAAAAGACAACCAGAGTATGAGAGAATATTTGAAAAGAAAAAAAAGAAAAAACCCTAGGATACAGAAAAATAAAGTATTCCTATAAATCATAAGAAGACAATTTCCAATTGAAAAAAAAGAAAACAAGCGATTTGAAGAGGACATTTACAAAAGAAGGTATTCAGAGAGCTAATAAATCTGTTTAAAGTTATTGAACATCTTTTGTCATCAGGAAATGCAAATTAATAACATGAGTTACATACTGCTGTGCAACCAATACAATGACTAAAACTAAGAAGATAGAAAATACCAACTGTTAACAAGAATGTAGACTAAATGGGGAAAATATCCATATAGCATTATTTGTAATAGCCATAACCTAAAATAAGTTCTAATGTCCATGGACAGTAGAGTCTATAAATAAATAGGGTAGCTTCATACACTGCAATATCATAAAACAATGAAAAATAATGGACTTCTGCTATTTACAACATGGATGAATCTTATGAGCATACATTTAAACATAAAAGAGTACATAAGTAGTGAGTCCATTTATGTAAAATTTCAAACTAAAACATACTATTATGTACTGATCAAAATCAAAATAGTAGTTAAATTGCAAGGAGATAGTGATTGGGAAGGGCGTGAAGAAGGTTTCTGGGAGCCAGAAATGATCTCTTCGTTTACCTGTGTGTTTTCACTTTGGCATTAAACTTGTCAATTTAAACACGTATGACTCAGCACTTTGATGTATGCATGTTATATACGTCAATAAAAATGTACTTTTGCAACATAAAATAGAAAAATTTTGTGCGTAGAAAGAAATTGCAGAAAAATAAAACACACATTCTTATGACAGAAGCAGAATTCAAATGCAGACCCACTACTTAGGTCCAAAACAAGGAAATGCAAACACAATGACAACTAAGTTGAACTGATTTATTTTTATCTCAATATACATGATCATGACTCTTTATTTCTTTATGTGTTGTGCTTAAAGAAAAATACATTCTGATGTCTGCAGTAAGAAAGAACAGATTGTAAATTCAAGGACTGTGCTTGAGTTTAGACTTGTCAAAAGTAATTGTTAATTTTCTTAAGTAAAGATGTGCCTTGATTACAACTGATTAGCCAAAGGATATTTCTTTCAGTCAGATTTCTTTATAGAGAATAAAAAAGCTATGAAAATAAGCATATGTCTATATTTGGATGTAAATTTTTATATATTTAAATATGTATTTTACATAGGAGAGTATATATTTAAAACAGTCACACAAAAATATATATTCAATCTTAAATGAATGGAAAAGACTGGTATAGATCATCTAACAATCATATTCATTTCTATTTGAATTTAGAATGTTTTACATGATTCTTAAGGCATACTTATTACCTTGATTAGAGTTTGTTTTGCCTGATATTAAAATTAGTCTGCACTACTTGAAGTCACAACACCTGATTTTGCAGAATTATATCTTTATGACAGAAAGAAGCTATGTGGGGATTAAGTATTTTATACTAATATTCATCCAAAAATATCAGCAACATACTGGTAAAAGACAATTTACTGTAAATTAAAATCAATCACTAAAATAAGGACATGCCTGAAGTTAAATGCAATTAAGAAATTAGTATAAAGTGCAAATTAGGATATCTCAATTAATTTTAATCCTTTTTAGTTTATTCGTGTGTTTGTGTTTGTGTGTGCACGCGCACATGTGTGTATGCATGCGCGGGCACATGTGTGTTGAGAAGAGAGTATGCTATTAAAAAAAGATCAAGGCTTCAGATTCTGGCAAAAAAGTGTTCAAATTCTATGTCTGTTACTTTTAAGTTGTGTTACCAAGTTACTAGTCCTCCTCCAGTTCTTGTAATAGCATGTGCTTTTGACTACAGTTGTTTAGGTGTAATGGGACCCTGTAGCTGTGCTATAATCAATAGCAAGTTGAATTTGGAGAGATATGGGCATAGGAAGTTATGGGCATGAGCCAAAGCCCCTCGGATGAGGGAGTATTATGGGAAAAGAAGAGACTAGAATCTAGAAACCTAATGACATTGATGGGAGGCTAAGACGATATTTCTTCTGTGATATTTCTAATGTGATGGTATGGATATCCCATTCATACCGTTTCCTTCCACATATAAATAAACAGAAAGAAACGTTGAGCAAATGGAGAAACATTATTTAATAAAAAGAAGTCACAAAGTCTCTGGTACCTGAAGCCTGGGCATCTACAGGCAAGCAGAGCACTGTGCTTTGTGGAGGACTGGAACCAGGAGTAGGAAGCATTCAGCGATCCTGAGAGCATGATCTCTCACCCCTGCCTCTGCTTCTACCTTTTATTTTCAATTTTCAATTACAGTTTACATTCAATATCATTTTGTATTAGTTTCAGGTGTACAGCATAGTAGATAGACAATCATATATTTATTTATTTATTTACTTTTATTTCTTGATTTGAGAGAGAGAGAGAGAGAGAGAGAGAGAGAGAGAGAGAGAGAGAACGGAAGAGAGAAAGAAACATCAATTTGCTGTTCCACTTATTCACACATTCACTGGTTGCCCCTTGTATGTGCCCTGACTGGGGATCAAACCTGCAACCTTGGCACATTGGGAAGATGCTCCAACCAACTCATGAACCCTGCCAGGGCAACAATCATATCCTTTATAAAGTGTTCCCCCAATATGTCCGGTACCTACCTGGCACCATGCATAGTTACTACAACATTACTGACTATATTCCCTATGCTGTCCTTTCCACCCCTGTGACTGTTTTGTAACTGCCAATTTGCACTTCTTAAGCCTTTCACTTTTCCACCATCCCCCTAATTTCTTCTTTTTTTCTTCTTCTACACACAGCCTTTATTTGTCCCTTTGAACATGTGTTGAAAGAAGTTTACACCACAGATTCTGGGTTTTATCTTTCACTCATCCAAGAAGCCACGTTAATGTGAAAGTAAAATTTAAGTCCTTATTCTGAGTTTTGGAAAAGGGGTATTATTTCAGACATAAATCTTACGCAGTTTCCCTGATGGCCCCAGCACCACCAGCCAGACTGCGCTCCTGTGCCAGAGCCATTTAATCACTTGTCTTGGGAGAGCTGAGCCCTCCCTCTTGTTGGCTGCCCCACGCGGGCGGGCTGAGGAGCCCTGTGCCAAGAATTCTGGCTCCACTGGCCACTTTCAGTCTTCAATGGAAAACCACAGTGGAGGGCGTGGATCAGGCATCTGGCACGGCTCCCGCCGTTCCGAGAGGATGCTCTTCTGAAGTGTAGGGGACCTTGACTTCCAAGAAGCAACCGTTAGCTGAATCCCACTTTCTCCTGCCTCCCATGAATTATTCAGAGTCATGGTTTTTCCTGTGTCCTGTCCTCAGGAACCCTGTATGCCAAGGGGTACAGCTGCAGAGCAGCCTGCTGTTTGCTGGTGTGCAGTCGCCGGTGCAGTAATGCCTCATTCTACCTGTCCCTGCCTCACTTCTCTCTTTCTCACCTTGGCTGCCTGGGGTTGGCACCTTCCAAAGAGAGCATTAGCACGTTAATCCTGGCTTCGGGCTTCAGTTTCTAGGGATCTCAGACTAAGAGAGGCAGCTGATTGCTTAGATGTGCTCCAGTAACCTGATTCTATCTCCACGGGGAAGGAAGGCGGAGTTCTCCCAACATGTCTGCTAGGGACCCATCCCTGGGATTCTGGGGCTCAGACGGTCCAGGGAGCTTGTTTCCCAAGGAGAAAGAACCACTGTTGTCAAGTCAGACACCCCCAAATATATCTGACAAAGATTAAAAGTGTGGTCATTGAAGGTTATCCTGTTACTTATTACTCCCCAGTGCGTCTGATCCTTGCAAATGTCTTCAGTTTACATTTTCCCCTTTTTAAACAGTTAAATGAATCTGATAAGATGAGGTGTTACTTTAAATATGGTATAATTCTATGAAAAATTAATATTATTGGGAAATTTATTATAACTGAAATTTTTGTAGATTGAGGAAGTTACATATATATTTATATGGATATTTCATGTAATTATTTTCAGTGTACTTTTAATATTCACAGAATTACTTCCAGATGTAATTATATACCCTTATCAAAATAATTTTTTGCAAAGCATGTCTTTTGGATTTCCAGGAACCGTACAGTCACTGGTTCAGCTGAGTTTGCTGAGGTAGGTAGGGAGGACACTGGCATGCTCTTTCTACCATAGGAAAGGCAGCAGCCACCAGTGAGAACATTGGTCAGGGACTGACTGCCAATCTTTGTGTGACCCGGGGTGTCCGTGTTTAGATCTTTCAGGGCCCCTCAAGTCTTTGTTTTTCCATCATTTCTTATAGGCCCTATGACAGGTCTAGGCATAGTCAAGAGTAAAGATAGTCATAACAAGAATGAAAGCAATATTTTAAAAAGCAAAATGATGGCCCTAGCTGTCAGAGCATCGGCCTGTGGACAGAAGGGTCTCAGGTTCAATTCTGGTCAAGGTCATATACCTTGGTTGCAGGCTCCTCCCCAACCCTGGCCCAGGTCTGGGCGCATGCAGGAGGCAACCAATGAATGTGTTTCTCTCTGTCTTTCCCTCTCTCTTCTACTCTCTCTAAAAAATTAATGGAAAAATATCCTTGGGTGATGATTAAAAAAACAAAGAAATAAAAACTAAAAACATGAATCTTTCAATCACTGAGAAAATAATAAATCACTAACTTTTCTGCATGTTGCCTCACCATCAGAAGGCTCTAGTAACGTCTGTTCTTTCCTTTTAATGTTCTAACTACATTGTATGCAGCATGCGACATACAGAAAGCCATAGCAGGGCTATAAATATTAACCAAATTATATATCACTGCCCTTGGCAACAATCATCTTG
>NW_006383015.1:3224814-3235442 GCF_000327345.1 Myotis davidii | reverse complement strand
AAATCATTTTGTATAAATAATGTCTTGCATTCTGGATTCATTAAATATATACATTTCAGAGAGAAAGAGATAGGGAGAGAGATAGAAACAGTAATGATGAGAGAGAGTCATTGGTCAGCTGCCTACTGCATGTCCCTGCGGGGGATCAAACCAGCAACCCAGGCATGTGCCCTGACTGGGAATTGAACCCAGACCTCCTGGTTCATAGGTCGACACCCTACCACTGAGCCAGGCCACCTGAGCTCATAGCAATTCTTAAATGAACACGTTAAAAAGTTATAATTCCACAGAAAGTATTAATGCAAAAACTTAATCATTGTGTTTAAATTATCAATAAAAGTCAAGCAATACTTAGAATATGGCCAATCCCTGTTGAAAAGGAATATTAGGGCAAACTGGAAAAATACCTAAGTTTTCTATTAACTAGATGAAAGCTAATATGGGGCCTTATGTAAACCACAGGCTTGTGTTACCTACTTCATTAATTGCCTTCTTTTAGCAGTCAGATGTCAGCCTCAATAGAATCCAGGAGCTGGAAACCAGAAGGAAGGGTGCCTTTCAGCCCCAACCAGAAAGACTGGTCTTTTGCTCTTAGTTTTAGATGAGAAAAGAGAGCTTAGAAAAGCAAACTCATTCTTGGTTCAAACAATCATTTAGGTCTCTAAATTGAAGCAAAGTGGTGTAGTTTTAGGAAGATGGACTTTATAAGAAGTCAAATTGGATTTGTAATTTATTTTTTTTGCCATCCCTCGCTGTGTACATGTGGGCAATTTACTTAACCTCTTGGTGTCCCTGGTTTTTTGTTTTGTTTTGTTTTGTTTTTCATGCTGAAAAGGCTGATAATATCTATGACATGATTTTTTACAAAATCAAATATATCGCTTAAGATATTACACATATAGGGGCACCTGGCACACGGTAAACAAAAATGAGGCCAAGGATTTATTGAACCAGAATTATCTAGACACTTGGAGCATTAAAACCACCAACAGAACAGATTGAAGAAGCTCAGGAGGAAGCGGGGAAGAGAGAGGAAGAGCTTAACCAAAGATTTTACATGCATATATGCATTACCTATGGGTACAGACTAGTAAGGGATCCTAGCCCCAGAATTTTCTCCAATAAGTTCTACAGAACTAGCTACATAAAAACTTTAAAATATTTATGGATAACAGAGGAACATTGGTATGCTCATCCTCTTTATTAATCAAACCCTGCAAGACACAAATTTCTTCAGGCCAAAATCCTGCAGCCAAAACCAACACAACCCTCACAGAGGGTGAATTCCATGTAAAGATGGAGGCGGAAAGTGGAAACCAAGAAATGTTCAAGATGGCCAGCCATCACCATAAGCTGAGAGGGTTGCAGCAAACAGGCTCTTCCTCAAGGCCAACAGAGAATACCAACACTCTCAACACCTTGATTTCAGATTTCTTGCCTCCAGGACTTTGAGCAAGTAAATTTCTATTGGTTTAAGCCACCTAGTTTGTGGTCCTTCGTTAATGGCAACCCTAGGTAAATAATTCATCATCCTTACCCCAGTGCCTACAGGATTCTCAGCCTACTACTCACAGTTACTTTATATCTCCACATTTTTTAGTGTATTTTCTCTCCCACTAATTTCATTTTCTTATGAGACCACATTAAAGAAAGAAAGGATGTGAGAAGGGGGTGGGGCAAGTGTGTTCATCTCAGCCTAAAATCACCAGAGATCAAGAAACTGTACCACCATGGAAACGCTCTTCTCACCGTTTCCCTCTGGTTCCACATCAGGTTTCTCAAGCTCTGAGCCCTGTTTCATTTGTTCTTCACTCTTAGCTTCAAAATCCTGGCTCAGTTCTTCAACTCTGGCTCTGATCCTTGGCCTTCCTCCCGGCTCTTCTTGTCCCTTGCTCTTGGCTTTGATGCCCCTGAAGTGTCCTGCAGTTGGACCTGGTAAAACTTTTCAACTGGCCCTTCATTTTTGGCTGTTGCTACTTGAATTTTTTCAGTTCTTCCTTTTCTCTCCCTGAGACTACTTTTAAGAATATAACTATTTCCCTAACTGGTTTGGCTCAGTGGATAGAGCCTCGGCCTGCAGACAGAAGAGTCCCAGGTTTGATTCTGGTCAAAGGCATGTACCTTGGTTGTGGGCACATCGCCAGTAGGGGTGTGCAGCAGGCAGTTGATCGATGTTTCTAACTCTCTATCCCTCTCCCTTCCTCTCTGTAAAAAGTCAATAAAATATATTTTTTAAAAAAGAATATAACCATCTCCACACCTAGGAGGTTCACTTGACCTTTTTTTTATCTACAAATAAATTTCACCTCATCAATATTTCATTAAATGAAATATGTCTGTACCCTGAAGCCACCGGGCACTTTACATCCCCCTCTACTACTTTCTTCCTTCTCCATGTCTCCTGACTTTGGGGGCCATGATGGGTGGACTCTTCCCACTGCCATTTTCAGGCTGTGGTTCCACTCTCTCTACTCAGTCATCTCTCCTACTTTTTCCCTTTTTTCTTTGCTCTCCTTCTGCCCTTTGCTCTTTCTTGGCCTGTCTTTTGTCTTCAGGACACCATCCCACTTTTATCACTTTCTTCAATACCTGTTTTATCCTATTCTTCCTTCCTTTATTGCCTGACATAATGGTTCTTAGCCTGGATTATACATTAGAATCACACGAGAAGCTTAAAAAAACTGATTCCCCAACAGCTTCCCCCCAGAGATCCTAATTTCATTAAAGAGGGCCCAAGCATCATATTTCTTAAATTTGCTTCCTAGGTAATTCAACTGTTCACCCACAGTTGAAAACCACTGGCTCAGGAGTTTCAACATCCATTCTAAGCATTGTCACTTTGTTTTTTCTACCCCATCACTCAGACATGCCTTACAACTCATCATAACTTGAAAAAACTCTACCATCTATCAAGTTAGTCCCAAAACTCTTACATTGAACTAATTGCAACCATTTTCTTGCCATTTCCACTTCCAGTGAAAAAACTCTCAATTCTTATTATGACCCCATCAGTGATGGCAGACCTTTTGAGCTCGGTGTGTCAGCATTTTGAAAAACCCTAACTTAACTCTGGTGCCATGTCACATCTAGAAATTTTTTTATATTTGCAACCATAGTAAAACAGACTTATATTTTTGATATTTATTTTATATATTTAAATGCCATTTAACAAAGAAAAATCAACCAAAAAAATGAGTCCGCGTGTCACCACTGGTATGAGTGTCATAGGTTCGCCATCACTGCCCTATATTGTTCCTTGACTTTTTTTCCAATTTTTCAAATCTAATGACATTACTTTTAAGTCTACACAACCAGAAATGTGGTCCACCCTTTCGATAGTACTACCATCTGTTGGCAAGAAATGCTTTTTCTGCATTCATCACTTTTCCACAGAGGGGAGGGAACTTCTGTTTCCTGGGAGGAAAACATTGAGGGAATACTTGAGGTCTTTTCCCCAGAGCCCCTTACAGACAACCCCCAAAGGAGGATATGGTTCAGAAGCATCTCTTTGGTGAGCATGGATGCAGAACCTGTGCGTGAATAGCTCAGTATCTTTATCGCTCTACTGAGCTAAGGTTGTTGTTATTCCTTCTCTGCCAAGTATTCAGTCCAGTTTTGTAGCTCCTTCTATGATTAGGTGAATATGTTTGATTCAGTGGAGGAAATGCTTAAATATGTGTTTCTAATCTATATTCAATAATTCAGCTACAACAGGAACAAAACTTGTGTTCTGATCCCTGTAAATAGCCTGAACTAATTAAACTCATTTTCTTTTCCTTTTGTTGAGGAGCTAATCTGGGAACTCATACAATCGGATTTGTGTTCCTTAACCACTTTGTTTCTGTGCATTTACATAAATGCACAAAATCATACTTACTGGCTCCACTGTAATTCCTCACTTCAGGACTCAGCCAGACCCTCATTGATGTATTTTTTTAATTTACCTTTTTAATTACAGTTTACAGTTGTATAGTATAGTGGTTAGATAACCACATACTTTAAAAAGTGCTCCCCCTGATATTTCCAGTAACCACTTGGCATCATACATAGTTAATACAATATTATTGACCAGATTCCCTATGCTGTACTTTACCTCCCCGTGCCTATTCAGTAACCACCAAATTGTACTTCTTAATCCTTTCCCCTTTTTCACCCAGTCCCCCAAACCCCTCCCCACTAGCAACCATCAGTTGTTCTCTGTGTCTATGAGTCTGCTTTAATTTTGTTTATTTTATTCTTTGGATTCCACAAATAAGTGAAATCATGTGGTATTTGCCTTTCTATGACTGACTTATTTCACTAAACATAACATCCTCTAGGTCCATCCATGCTGTTGCAAATTGTAATATTTTATTTTTATGGCTGAGTAATATTTCATTATGTATACATACCACCACTTTTTTATCCACTCGACTACTGACGGGCACTTGGATTGCTTCCATATCTTGGCTATTGTAAATAACACTGCAGTGAACACAATGTTTCAAATTAGTGTTTGTGGTATTTATTTCTTCACATATATACCCAGAAGTGGAATCACTGGGTCAAAAGGCAGTTCCATTTTTAATTGTTTGAGACATCTCCATACCGTTCTCCACAGTGGCTGCATTAATCTGCATTCCTACCACCAGTGCACAAAGGTTCTCTAGTCTCCGCATCCTTGCCAGTACTTGTTTGTTGGTTTATTGATGATAGCCATTCTGACAGGTGTGATGGTACATTATTTTTAATTCCTTGTATATTGTTACTGTTTAACTCTTTTCTCACAACTATTTCTATCTTCTATAACATACTGAAGCTCTAATAATAAATCCAGGCACTCCCAAATTTTCAGAGAATCAACTTATAAAGTTCTGAGAAGACCATGCAGCAGTTGCAGACTTCCCTTTCCTCCTCTTTACTTTAAAATTTATCTCAATCCATATTTTCTTCCTTTGTGCTTCTCAACACTCTCAAAGCCTCACCTCTCTGAAACATTCCATAAAACCCTCCCATTTGTTTACATCTTTAATTGCTTCCTCTCTCCAATTTGTTTCTCTCTGCCTGAGCACTACCAAGAAGGCCATGGCCGAAAACAAAGTCCTCAGCCAAGTTACTCCTGGCTTTTTGGTTTCCTCCCTTCAGCACATAATCCTTGAAAGAATCTCCCAGATTTGCTGACTCTACTTTTTTATTTCTTTCCCTTATCTTACCACACTATCTAACCCTCCCTTAGAGCAGCAGAAATACTTTATTTCTAATTCATCAATAAAATAGTAAACATCATATTGACAATGTGTTTTACTTATTTATTTATTTCTCACATTGTCCCTCTCCTCTGTTTCCCTTTTTCCAGTCCTTCCAGGTCCTGGGCTTCAGCTCCTTTATGTAGGTAGTAATATGAAGTTGCTATCACTTACCCCACTTCATAGTCATATTTACACTTATTCACATGGGCCTGAACTCAACAGGTATTTACCCCAATTTCTCAGGTTACTGTTTATTTCAGTAAATTACAACTTTATTTCCTAATGACTCGGACTCAAAGTAGCAATGTCATTTTATACATTTTATTTGTCAATTTCTCCATTATTCATTATGAACCTGCTCCATGCTGAGGATTAAATCCATGTCCTGAAGATTAAAAGGAGAATAAAACAATATCTCTTTGCAGTGATTAGTGCTGCTCTAGAGGTACCACTAACCGGCTGTCTTAACACAGTCACAATTCATGTTGTGTGGGGGAGTCGGAAGGAATGCTTCGAATGAGGTGGGTAGTTCAGTTCAGTCTTCAATAAAAATCGGGCATTAAAAAGTAAAGACACTTCCAAGAGGAGCTACTAGGACAGCATTTATAAAGTCAATGATGTGGAAAGCCATAGGCAATTTGCTTTGACTAGACGCTAGTCACTAAAGTATAAAATTCCAAGAAAAGAGAAGGACAAAGGGAAAGGAGCCTGAAGAGTGACTGTGAAGGTCTCCATGTGCTGGTCTACTGAACCTGTGACCAAATTTGATTTTAGGGCAATTGGTCTCCAATATCATGGAGTGGGAAACATAGCCATCTTTGGTTTCATTTCTCCAGTTTCCCAAGCATTCATCATTTGTTAAATCTTGCAAGTGTGCTCTTTACGTTGCCTTTTGCATCTTTCCCTTCTGTCTACATCCCACTGCCCCACCCTGTTCACAGGCTCAGGTCCCTTCCCTTGGATGTCCAGACTACTGGCCTCTGACTCCAGCCTCTACTTTTACTATAAGATGGGACTGGATGAGATTTTCAAAGAGAACAGTTCTAATCATGTCATTCACAGTCATAGATATTTTAGGAAATCCCACTACCACCACATTGGGTGCAGTTTCTTCATCATGACATTTAAGGCTTCCCTCTATGGCCTGTTTAATTATCTGCTTATGTGAAGTGCACACAGTCAGTGTCACAGCCATGCAGCCCTGTGGCCTGACATCTCCTCTACATGACAAAAGCTTTCTCTCCCCATGCCTTTGCTCTGTGCTGCTTTTACCTTGAACACCATCTTCCCCTCTGAAATTCTGTTCATCCTTTAAAATGTATCTTAAAATACACCTTTTTTCTTTATTTTATTGTTGACTCTATTATAGATGTCCCCATCCCCCCTTTGCCTACCTCCACCCAGCCCCCTTCTTTGAAGATCAATATTTTAAATTATTCTAAACATATGTGATTGTCTCCTTTTGTTTTCATGACATATTAGATATACAGTAGCAGAACGGATACCACAGAAAACTGACTCAATATGTGAAAGACAACTTTAAATACCTTTTCCAGGCTCTCATCACACACCACTGTGCTCGCCAGCCATGAGCCCGGCTTCTGGCTGAGTGGTGCTTCCCCTGTGGGAGTGCACTGACCACCAGGGGGCAGCACCTGCATTGAGCATCTGCCCCCTTGTGGTTAGTGCACATCATAGTGACTGGTCGTTCTGTCTTTCAGTCAATTTTCATATTAGGGCTTTATTATATAGGATTGAATGGAGAGGTTATTGGAAAGTGACAAAGAGACATTAGCAATAGGTGCCAATGAAATTTGACAACCAAAAAATTAGTCCATTATTAACTAAGAGGAGGGAGACATAAGAAAAGAAACCTAATTTTCATATATTACTTTAATTAGGCAATGACAATTATGAACATAATCTTAATAATATAAACATAGAGTGTTAATTTAACTATAAATGTTATATTAAAGGCATGGGGTAAGGGGAAATGGGATGCTTTTTTAATATAGTGTAAAATTTATCCATAATAAACAGAAAATAAAAAATAGCATCTAATATGTATGCATCTGTTAATAGTGGTTTAAAATTTCATTCAGGAATATGGAGGTGAATACTAAGATTATGTAAAATAAAACAACTAAAGAAATTCCAACTTGGTTATCTCTAGGGAGTGAAATCACTAAAGACTGATCAGGTGACTGCTGTTTTTCAGTATTATAATCATTCTTTGGTATCTGTAATGATAAAAGCGTAATATGCTATTTAAACCAGACGTCCTTCTGGACAACCTTCTGGACAAAGCCAGGGCTGCAAGGGAAGCCGGGGTCCCCAGTGCCAAAGGGAATCCAGTGCCAGCAGCTGGGCGAAGGAAGGCCTACTCTTGCATGAATTTTGTGCATTGGGCCTCTAGTTGTAAATAAAATCCAAAATGCTTAAATGACTTTAAAAGTATTGTTAGAAGTTTTTAAACTTTGATCATATATTTGGCAATAAAAGAACTTATAAATAATTAAACATTAATTTAAAAATTATAATATCTATTTGGGTCAGGGGTAGAAGACTGACCTTCAAAATGTTTGTGGGATAAAGTTAATAAATTTGATCAATAGGGCATTTTTACATTATGTATTAAAAGCATTAGGAACCTATAATTTCTGCTGTAATAACTTCTATTCTTAGAATTTATTCTCAAGAAATAGTCAAGATTATATATAAACATTTTTATCATTTGCCTTGTTCGTGGTTTCTTTTGCCATTGAAAATATTTTCTTTTTAAGTTTGGGTAATTAGCCTATTCACCTTTTATACTTATGCAAATTAATAAGCTGCTCCTTATAATTACTACCTTTAGGATAGTTTAGGGTTCTCTTTTAACTATTTTTAGCTACCTGGTTCACAAATTTACACTTATAGCATTTTCCTCTTAAATTATCTTTTGGAATAAATGCTCTGCTTTCTAACTCCTGCCTTTAGCTTGATATAAAAAGGATACATCCTATGTTATATGTGTTCTTTGTACTTTTCCCACAATTGAAATATTATATTATGTTTCAATCTAAATATTATATATTTAGATATAGATGTGGCTATGGCTATATAGAGATATAGATATAAATATCTTCTTTCAGAAACCTTGAAAAAAAGAACCTTTTTTCTACTAGAAAAAAAAATTTCTTTATTAAAAGTAACAGTAAATCCTCCAAGTGCCCATCAGTAATTGAGTGGATAAAAAATCTGTGGTACAGTTACACAATAGAATACTGTGCAGCTGTGAAAAAGAAGGGGCTCTAACCCTTTGTGACAGCATGGATGCACATGGATATTATTATGCTAAGTGATATAAGACAGTAAGAGAAAGATAAATGCCATATGATTTCACTTACATGTGGAATATAATGAGTAAAATAAACTGAGGAACAAAATAGAACCAGAGGCATGGAACTCTGGAACAGACTGAGGAATGTCAAAGAGGCGGGCGGGGGTAGGGAATGGGTGCGACTGGATAAAAAAAGGTGAAGAGATTAGCCAAGGAACATATATGCATAGCCCAGGTCACAGACAGCTGTGTGGTGAAAGCCAGGGGAGAGGGGTTGGGGCTGGGATGATGTGGGGACATCTGTAGAGTCAAGAATAAAAAATAAATTTTAAGACATCAAGTAAATCTAATTTAAACACACACACACACACACACACACACACGCACACACACACACGTGCGCGCGCACAGAGTAAATCCTTAAGCAGGCAATCAAATCTTGGTAACTTGAATTGTGGGGTACAATGGTGAGACAATGAAATAGATAACACAAAGAAATTTGTGGAAATGTACAGTCTATTTGCCCTGAGATTTCATTTGTATTTCTCTCGTGCCCTTATCAAGAAAGAGCTAGTGAAACTGACTCAGAACTGTAATAGTTGTGCTTCCCTCTGACCCTTACACTATATTTCCTTGGCATTGTTTCCAATAACTATGTTTCTTGTAAATGCCTCACTTAATGTCTTCCACATGAATTACATGAAGCTGGTGGCTTTACAGCGAGAGGTTTGTTTTGTTAACGTGGGGACATTTTGAAATTGTGTACAGGAAAGGCACTTCTCCAGAAGGCGTTATGGTTCATCATATGCTGCCCTCTCCACCCAGGCTCTGCATTCTATTAATTACTATGTTGGACATATTGTGACAAAATGCTTGTCTTCACTGAAGGAAATTCCCAAAGGGGTTGCAACTTTGGTGAAATTGAATTAAGTAAATGTAATTTAAATGAAGGTGCTTGAAAAAAACTATATAGTAACATTTTAGTCCGTTTTAATGCTCCTGGGAGTGTTTTTAAAACCCTTCTTTCTAAATGGGATCTTTCTAAGATCCTACGCAAAAGCTTTTACTCCTCCTGAAAAAAGCTTGTTTCTTCAGCAATTCACCCTAAAACAAAGCAATCAGAAATACCATGTGCTGAAAAAATTCACAGCAGAGATTTTGTAGAGCCAAGGCAAACTAACATTAATAAATGAAGCTCATTAGGCTCGATTTGCATATTTAACTCATCTTAATTACACATGGATTCAGCAAATATTTTAAAAGCTGCAATCAATCTTTCGCAGACATGGTTAGTTATTTATATGAAATAAAATAAAAAAACAGGAGGCTTGTTAATGATTATGTTTTCAGTTTATATGCCAGTGGGATTATTTCAGTAATAGTAATAGAGTAGATTTTTCTTTAACAACATATAAACCTGTTAGGTTACAATTCTTTGGTTTCACAAAGTTATTTCTAAAAAGATTTGCAAAAGCTAAATGTTAAATTATTATATTAGATATTGGACCCTGTTCAATTAAAAAAGGATTTCATAAAATTCTTTGGCATTAATATTTAAACTTGCTAACTAAGGTAGTATCTGTAATGGAAATAAGCTACAGATAGCTGGCAATGAGAATGACTTTCTCCCAGCTGATATAAGCTTTTATTCTACTCACCCTTGAACATGGTTTGCTTTCATTTCTTTAAGAGATACACATATATATGTATATATATATATATATATGTAACTTTTAATTGATTAGAAAATATGAAGTAAAATGCATATGGCACAATTGCACAATATAATTCTCTTTAATAAATTTAATTTAGAGAAGTTTTTAAAATAAGCAATTATTTTAAGTTTATACTATAAGCAGTTATTTTCTAGGAATATGCAAAGGAATAATAATCTGGGGAGACATTGCCTCTGTATTGCAGTGTGAGGGGCTTGCAGGATGAATACAGAGGGAGGTACAGAGGTGCTGTTCACAGGAAAAGCAGTGCATGTGCACAACTGTATTCTGTGCAACTGCCAGATGGGTGTCAATTTCAATGATTAGGACTCCATTTCCTAGTGTCTCTCCTTGGATTCTTTC
>NW_006383015.1:3218834-3224552 GCF_000327345.1 Myotis davidii | reverse complement strand
TGAAGTAAAATGCATATGGCACAATTGCACAATATAATTCTCTTTAATAAATTTAATTTAGAGAAGTTTTTAAAATAAGCAATTATTTTAAGTTTATACTATAAGCAGTTATTTTCTAGGAATATGCAAAGGAATATAAATACTCTGGGGAGACATTGCCTCTGTATTGCAGTGTGAGGGGCTTGCAGGATGAATGCAGAGGGAGGTACAGAGGTGCTGTTCACAGGAAAAGCAGTGCATGTGCACAACTGTATTCTGTGCAACGGCCAGATGGGTGTCAATTTCAATGATTAGGACTCCATTTCCTAGTGTCTCTCCTTGAGGATTCTTTCAAGGAAATAATCTTGAGAGGTTAACACATTTTCCTGAATTGCCTTGAAAAGGCAGAGGTTATATGTTAAAAAAGAAAATTGATAAAGGGCAAACTTAGGAAACTTACTTAATAACTTTCCTAGGAAAGACCTAAAAGCGTGTGTGTGTGCGTGTGTGTATTACTACTTCAAAAATAATTATAAAATACCTCTCATGAGCAGCTCATCTCTGCAGCTATATTTATGAAGTGATGAAGATAGCAGAAGTCATCCCTGCTATCACAGAGCTTGCAACCTGCATATTGTTACTAATAACTAACATTTACTGAGCACTTGCTATGTCCCAGGCAGCAATCTAAGCACTTTATGTGAATTTCTTAACTCCTCATGATGATGCCATCATGTAGGTTATTCCTATTTTACAGATGATAAGATGGAGGCTCACAGTGTTCCAAGGACAAAGCAAAGCCCAAGTTCAAATTCAAGCAGTATTAGTCTGGGCCCTGTGCTCTTAGTTTGTCTAATTAAATATACACTCAGATATGACATAAAAATGAACTTTTCATTCTGAGATTGCATATTAACGCAAAGTATATTATACTTTATATTTATTTATTTATTTATTTATTTATTTTAAATATATTCCATTGATTTTCCACAGAGAGGAAGGGAGAAGGACAAGAAACATTGATGAGAGAGAAACATTGATCAGCTGCCTCCTGCATACCCCCGACTGGGGATGTGCCCGCAACCAAGGCACATGCCCTTGGCCAGAATCGAACCTGGGAACCCTTCAGTCCACAGGCGACGCTCCATCCACTGAGCCAAACTGGCCAGGGCTATATACTTTGTATTTAAAATAAAACTTATTTTATAATACTTTTATGTAATATATGTAAACTTTATATATATAATGCAATGAATACTATAAGATAATGTCACAGTTTAACTCTTCCAACTAGCTAATGCCCTAATGGCTATTGCACTCTAAGATATTTTATGAGTAGTGGAATAAATATCTCTCCAGCCCTTTGTTATGGGCTGAATTGTGTCCTCTCAATTTATATGTTGAAGACCTAACCCCTATGCCCTCAGAATGTGACTATATTTGGAAACAGGGTCTTTAAAGAGGTAATTAAGGTTAAAAGATGCCCTTGAGATAGACCCTAATCCAATCTGACTGATGTCCACATAAGAAGAGGAGATGAGGACACAGATACACAGAGAGGAAAAACCATGTGAAGACACAGGAAGAAGATGGCCTACACACCAAGGAGAGGCCTCAGAATGAAACCAACCCTGCCAACATCTTGATCTTAGACTTCTAGCCTCCAGAATAGTGAGAAAATGAATTTTTGTTGTCTGAGCCACACTGTCTGTGGTACTCCGTTATGGCAGCCATAACTGACACACCCTTCACCCTCTCTGTGGTATCAAAAGATGAAACCACCACTCAGTATTTGAAACAAACAAAAATCCCTGAGTTCATCATATATTTAAGTGAGGAAGAGTTATACCAGTCAGAGTTGTACTCATTGAGCAAGCCCAATTGCTGATCATATCTTCAGTTTGGGGGAAGAGTTTACTTTGGATTGTGTGGGTTATAGAGGTTAGGTCAGGCTTACAAGAGTAGTTGTGTTGGCTATTGAGACTTGAATTTTGTCTCTTACGAAAGTGGAATAAGGTTAGTATCAGACTTAGAAACATGTTCCCTTTATTGACTCTTTGGCCAGTTGGCTTGCTTTCATATCCTAAGTCTGATGCTATTTGGCTTTTCAAGTAGTGTTCACTGATGTTAGTTGTCATTGATTAATTATATAGGTTTAAAATAAGTTCTGGTTATTTACTCATAAGCAGGGCTATGGAAGTGTTACTAATTGATTGGACAAGTTAAAACTAGTTCTAGTGTTTGCTAACATGGCTATAGAGCAATGAATCTTTTCCAGGGAGTGTGGTTATTTTTGAATCTCAGTGGCCAATGAAAATTAAAATGTAGGACAAATAATAGAAAAGAAGACGACTAATGAATATATAAGTGGTATTATATTTTACTTGTGTAAGCAACATGCTAATTACTTTTCACAAAGTTCTCCAACTCTAATTAAGAATTTAAAATATTACCAATTTCATATGGTAAAAATTAAAAGAGTTACAGTATTTGAAGTACATACCATAGTATTTATACATGAGAAATATTACCAATACATTTCCAATGAGCTGAGTTCCAAATGCTATAATTTTACTACAGTATCACATTTTTCACCATCACAATATACTACCTCTCATAAAATTCACAAATAGCATGATTTAATTTATGCAAGCACTGAGGTAGATAAAATGACATAGTAAAGAAAATTGAATGTATGTGCACATACTGTACTACAAAAGATACTATTTACAGTAGTTGCATTTAAGGATGACCTGCAATGAGAGACTAACTTTTCATTGCATAGTCTCCAGTAATTTTTTGGGTTTTCTTTTTTCAACTATATCCCTGTATTTCTTTTCTCCAAAAAAATGTAGTCACTAAAAAAAAAATTAAACAAATGTGGGGATCTTTTTATATATATATATATTTTATTGATTTTTTACAGAGAGGAAGGGAGAGGGTCAGAGAGTTAGAAAAATTGATGAGACAGAAACATCAATCAGCTGCATACTGCATACCCCTAACTGGGGATGTGCCCACAACAAGGTACATGCCCTTGACCGGAATCAAACCCGGGACCCTTCAGTCCGCAGACTGACGCTCTATCCACTGACCCAAACTGGTCAGGGCTGTGGGGATCTTTTTACTGTGAAGGGCATAAAGAAATTTTTGGAGTGATAGAAATGTTCTATATCTTAATCTGAATGGCAACTACACAGATAATACATAGATAAAAATTCATTAAGCTAAGTCCCCAAGGCGTGTGCATTTTACTATAAGTTATATGTCACTAAGGAACTTTAACACATCAAAAATATTATTTTTAGATAGCTTTGTAAACAAACAAACGAATAAAACAACAAGCCTGAGTTAGGAAGGCTCACTTTATATTTTGAAATCTGTTAAACTTTTTCAAAGGTTATTTAATCCATTCATAAATAGCTCATTATAGTGAAAATGAAGTTTGTGAACATCAGCTCTTTGATGATTTTGACGATGTTATGTCTGGTTGCTTGTTTTATGATTATTTATGATTTTATATTGCATGATTATTTAATGATTCTGTATTATACTTGTTAAGAATTTTTAAACTTTTGTCTTGACTATTAGGCTTCTGACATGTACTATTTCAATATTTTTCAGCTTTCCACATTGCAATATAGATAATAGGAAAGCCTTTAATATTTGAGGAGACAATATTAATCTTCCCACCTAGGGTTTATGTCAGTCAGGATAAGCTAGGGCAGTGGTCGGCAAACTGCGGCTCGGTAAACCGCGAATCCTGAGCCACATGCGGCTCTTTGGCCCCTTGAGTGTGGCTCTTCCACAAAATACCGACTTCTGCGCATAGGCCACAAAGTTTCAATCGCACTGTATGTGCGTACCCGCACGTGGTATTTTGTGGAAGAGCCACACTCAAGGGGCCAAAGAGCCGCATGTGGCTCACAAGCCGCGGTTTGCTGTCCACGGATGGGCTGTGTTATAGTAGCACATAACCTCCAAATCACAGTAGCACTTACATCTTGCTTATGGTCTGTGTCCTCTTCAGGTTGGAAGAGAGGGCTCTGCTAGTCATACTCACCTAGGATCGAGGATGATGACCTAGCAGCCACCTTGAATGCTGCTGTTTTTTGCCAAAGAGCAAGGATATTTTTGAGGAGTATTGCACCTCTCATTAATAGAAAGGTGGGGTTGCAAAGAGCATGAGAGAGGTATTACATGTTATTTCCACTTACAACTTCTTGGCCAGAACAAGTTATATTTAGTTTTTCACTCAACAACTGTTTATGAGATACTACTAGAGCTGTCTTGGACCTTGGGGATGATAGAGTGGTGGACATGTTTCTCTTGTGGGGCTTAATTCTAGTGAAAGGAAACTAACAATAAATCAGAAAATAAATTCATTGAGTAAATTTATAAGCTAAAGAGTGAAGCCCTAACCGGTTTGGCTCAGTGGATAGAGCATCGGCCTGTGGACTTAAGGGTCCCAGGTTTGAATCTGGTCAAGGGCATGTACCTTGGTTGCAAGCACATCCCCAATAGGGAGTGTGCAGGAGGCAGCTGATCGATGTTTCTAACTCTCTATCCTTCTCCCTTCCTCTCTGTAAAAAATCAGTACAGTGGGGCCTTGACTTATGAGTGTCCCAACTAACAAGTTTTTGGAGATATGAGCCGTCTCTCAGCTGATTATTTGCTTTGAGTTGCGAGCTAAAATTCGAGTTACTAGCCAGCTTCAGATACCCCACTGCTAGTTGGCACAGCGAACGTCACAGTGAATGCCACAACATCAGCCCAGCATCACATGTCTCACTCGTTCACTTTTTGATTTGACATACGAGTAATTTGAGTTACGAGCTCTGTCACGGAACGAATTAAACTCGTAAGTCAAGGCCCCACTGTAAAACATATTTAAAAAAAAAAGAGTGACATGAAAGAAACAAAACAGGGTGACCTACTTGCTGGGTATCAACACCTGTTGAAACCACTAAGCCCTAGATTCTCAGGGGTTTGACCCAGTAGAAGCTTAGTTCCCATTCATGGAATGTACAGTCAGACGGTGCTAATTGGTGGCTTATCTCTTCGTGGTTCAGAAACTCAGGTTTGTTCCAGGGCCCCTCTACCTGCAGCTGAAAATGGGCAAAAATTGTGTGGGATATATTAAGGGCCAAGACCATATGGGACTTATTTCATAATTGCCCATATTTCTCTGGGCAGTGCTCAGTCATCTGGCCACACCTGATCTCAAGTCTGGCTGAGTGTTCAAGAAGAAAAGAAAAGGGTTTTCATTAAAGTTTCTGATACTGTAATGAGAGGATATAAGAAAAGGGGCAGGAATACTAGATTTCGGATGTCAGTGAAAAATATGTGTTTTAGTTGAAAGCAGAATGAGAAGGACAAGGACATGTTTATAGCTACAAAAAACACACATATGAAGTAAGAAAAAGGAAGTATAAAGGCAGAGACATGCTAGGCCTGTTAGAAGAACAGGGAGGCAATGTGATAGTGTTATGTTTTTATGTTTATACTAGAGGCCTGGTGCATGAAATCCGTGCACGGGGGCGGGGAGGGGGTCCCCTCAGCCCAGCCTGCACACTCTCCAATCTGGGACCCCTTGAGGGATGTCCGACTGCCAGGTTAGGCCTGATCCCCAGTATCGGGCATAAACCAGCAGTCTAACATCCCTCTCACAATCCAGGACTGCTGGCTCCTAACTGCTTACTTGCCTGCCGGTCTGGTGGCCCCCAACTTCCCCCCACT
>NW_006383015.1:3208191-3218690 GCF_000327345.1 Myotis davidii | reverse complement strand
CTAGTTGCCCCATGCAGCCTGTTCGGTCCGTTCATTCAGTTGTTTCGGATGTGACGGCCCTTGGCTCTTTATACACACATATACATATACATATACATATACATATACATATACATATACATATACATATACATATACATATTTACTAATTTGTTTATCTTGACAAGAAACAGGAGATTGCTGGATCAGAGTTCAGACCATGCATTTACTCACCGAGTAGTGTATGTTAATTTGCCTAATTTCTCAAGGGGAGAAGCCGTAAGAGTGAGGTGCCCCTGCAGGTACAGTGGAATTATGTCCCATGAAAGGAAACCCCCAAATTATGACATTAGACCTGATCTGTTTCTCCAAGAGAGTGAGATAGAGATTGAGACAGAGTGATTTGTTTTAAAATATAAATAAACCCCCTCTAGAGGGAGGAAGGGAAGGCTTCTAGTCCTGTAACTCCTAGAATGTAAACAAAAAACACAAATTCCTCAGGGAGAGGTGCCCCTAAATCTCTCCAAATTTCTTTATCTTTAGGGTTGCCATTAATCTTTGCTCAGAAAGCCCTGACCATGTAGACAAATGAAGATATTCTGGAACACTGCACATGAGAAGCGAGAATGGTAAAGGGTGCGGTCAGATAGCCAGACGGGAGACCAACAGTACGGAGCCTTTGGAGCTAAGTAAAGAGTTTAGAATTTATTCTGAGTACAATGGTAATTGTTTGGATGGCTGTAAGCTGGATCTTGGCATGATCTGATTCAAGTTTCATTGATCAGTCTGGTGGCCCTGAGAGAAATGGATGAGGTTTGGGGTGAGAGGAGGAGCAAGCAGATCGATAAGGATGCTCCTGCTGTCATCACGAACTGGAGTGGTAATGATGGAGAGTGACAGAAGTGAGCACAGCAGGGCTGCATGTTTCAGGAAGAGCTGGATGCTGGATGAGGAGTCGGCTGGAGGTGAGGGAAGGAGGAGAGGTATTCTAATTCTCAGGTCTTTGATTGCCTAGGTTGTTTGTTTGAACAACTGTGATGCCATTTACTCACAGGGAATGATTTGGCAAGGATCAAGTAGGAAATTGGGAAGTAGTGAGTTAAAAAGTCTGCTTTAGCATATTGTGTCTGACAGGCTGTATCAGACAGGTCCCCAGCAGGGAGCAGATGACTGGGAAAACTCCAGTTGAATATTATAGAAATGTGAACAGGGTAAAGGGACCAAACACAGGCTAGCAACCATGGGAAGCCAGCGCTACCTCTAGGTCTGAAGGGGCAGGAGGAGAAGAGCATTATTGGACACACATGGGCTGTAGCCATGGGAGAGGACCTCACAGCGGGAGCTGTGGAATTAGGAAGAAGACAGGGTCACTGACAAGATCACAGTGACAAGTAGATTTTTATCTGTTCCCTCTTTCTGCTTGTCGACATCCTGCTGGTGCTTTCCTCTGGCTGAGTCCAATCAGCCCAAGTGCCCAAGGTGATGGGGTTAGTAGACAGAGGGCACGAAGCAGGGCAGTGCCACATGGGGAATGACTGAGGGACAAACAGAAGAAACAGCACTGATGCCTCTGAGACTCCTTCCTTTCAAGCGGCAGGGAGGCAGCTAAGGGCAGAGATGTTGATTTGGAAGTTATCAGCATTTTCAATGGTTGCGAGCTAATATTTGTCAAGCTCTTACTTTATCTAAGCACTCTACTGAGATAATGTTCACATGCATTATCTCATTTAATTTTCAAAACAAAACCATAGGTTAAATATTACCCCATTGGACACGGGTAGTGGTATTTAACATTTGGGTTTGTTTCGAGAATTAATGAGGAAACTGAAGCACAGTGGAGTGAAGCAATTTGTTTAAAGTTACATGGCTATTAAGAAGCGGTTCCAAGAATGAAGTCCCAGATGTTTTGATCCCCAGGGCCAATGATAGAAACTATTATGTGATCCTTGCACATGGGTTCTCTGGAGCAATGACGTGTTAGGTCACATGATTTTTTTTTTTTTAATACAACTCTTCCCTCTTTTTCACTGCTTTGAAATAAAACAATTCTGGCAAGATTTCATCAAAGAAGTTATTCTAAGCTTTAGTGTCCCGGTTTGGGCATTGCTTTTGATTAAGGTTATGTGCAGGCTAGCATATTAGAAACCCACATATTCCCTCTACCACCAAAAGAGCACATTCACTTTTATCTTGGGAACAAAGCTGGAGAGAAAAAGCTTTTTTAACTTTTCTTAATTCATGAAACATTTATCTTCTAGTCAGGTTTTGTTACAGCAGCACAAATGTGGTCCGTCAGCATTTCCATTATTTCCTCATATTTCCAGGGCTTTTCAAGAGTGCCTTAGAGATTCCATTCCGAATTAAAACTTGGCCTTCAGGATTTGCGTCAGAAAACTCCATTTTCCTTACTAATTAATCAAATAGTGTAGAGGCTTGCAATTTAGAAGAGGGCCAAATTTAAAACTTTCATTAATGCAAAAATATTTTGAGGCAGATTTGCTAATTGAAATATATCTTTAAATATTAACACTTACTCTACAAGCATAATGTTATATGACTATATGATACTAGTTCTTAAAAAAATAACCATAAAAGTTCCTAAAATATTAATATATAAAAGCTAATCATAACAACTTATACTTCACCTTTTTGGCTTTGCAAGTAATTTATTTCCATTTGAGGAATTTGGATGCTTTGTCGTTCTCAGCATAATTAATGTTATAACAGTTATTAAGACACTGAAACAGGATGACATGGGCAGGGGGCATTCCTAGAGAGTGCCAAAGTGTTCAATATATTTTTATGAAATTTAAATTCATATGGGTAATTTTGCAGTCTGTGCAAAGGGATTGATAGCCTGTCTCAAGTCTGTAAAAATATCTGAAATTTAATTATTTTAAAGCAATGGTGAGTGCTGTTTAAAGCCTAGTAGTTAAAGCCTTTCCCACTTGGCCTAATTCCAAATATTCCATGAATGTCGGATATCAATGAGAGGCAGGATGGTGATCACTATCTTTAATGTCTCTTTTTTTGTAGTCTTTTCTGTAATCTAACTACTAGTCTCACATGGCAGAGGACTAAGTAAATACAAGGTAGTGACAGAGAGTCATGAAGCCTTTTGAGCAAGCCTACTCTTCTGATTTCTCTCTAGCCATATTGGCTTCGTGCTGTTCTAGAAACACACCAGGTGAACTCTCAGTTGGAGACATTCGCTCTAGCCTTTCCTTCTTTCTCAAATGCTTTCTCCACATGTCTGCTTGGTTAACTCCCTACTGATTCTAGACCTGCAAACCTTACTTCTGAGTGTGGTCAAACAACTTGATAATTTGATTTTCCCTTTGCCCTTCAATCCCCAAACTCATGATACCCTTCCCTTGCACAACTTTCTTTATTTTTATGATATTTATCTTCTGACATACTATATACCTCTTAAAAATACTAATTTCCTCCCTTTCCCCCTAGAAGGTCAATGGGGACAAGGTTCTTTGTTTTATTCATTGATACATCTCAGTGGTCGGCAAACCGCGGCTCGCAAGCCACATGCGACTCTTTGGCCCCTTGAGTGTAGCTCTTCCACAAAATACCACGTGTGGGCGGGCACATACAGTGCGATTGAAACTTCGTGGCCCATGCGCAGAAGTCAGTTTTCGGCCTGGGTGAGTCTATTTTGAAGAAGTGGCGTTAGAAGAAGTGGGGGGTGTCAGTCGTCAGGTGACAGGAGACGAGGTGCAGGCGGGCGGCGGGATACACAGCCCGGGGGAGGTACATTGTTTTGAGGTACGTTCGCTGAGGTCCACCCCTTCCAACTCTCCCATCCACACTTGTCTATCTGAAACAAATATACAAGACGAGTGTGGATGGGAGAGTTGGAAGGGGTCAACCTCAGCGAACGTACCTCAATCAGATTGAGGACGTTTTTAGCAAAGGCCAGCTTAGGAGTACCCTAGTTAAATTAATAACAATGTACCTACCTATATAGTATAAATTTAAAAAATTTGGCTCTCAAAAGATATTTCAATCATTGCACTGTTGATATTTGGCTCTGTTGACTAATAAGTTTGCCGACCACTGATATATCCTAAGTATCTAGAATTGTTCCTAATGTGTGAATCGCTGAAAAATAACTTTTTGAATTAATATTATATTATTATATTAAATCTTAATTTCATACCATAATTAAAAAATATATCATCAATATTCCAGGTATATCATTTTCTGGTTCTTCTATAGAATTTGGATTATTTCCCTCAGGTAATTAAGAATGCCCTTTGAACATTGGTATAAAAGTGAAGCCATCCCTCTCCCATTGAAATCCCCTTTATAATATGTTATGGGTCAATTTTCCTGGAATCATTTAAACTGAAGCTTGGACATTTTTGTAGTTAATTGTATCTTTGTGTAGAAAACATGATCTGAATGGGTACATGTGAAGTATGGTTTTCACAAGACAAATGTTTATTTTGTATTAAAAATACTACTGTGCATGTGTTATAACATTTTTATACTTGTGATGATCACAATGCCAAACTTTGAAAATTCTGAAATTAAAAAAAAATGATCCTATAGCTAAAAACAAAAAAGAGAAAGGACTCCACACCTCCAGCAGTGGTAGAAATCATGGGCTTCACTGTTCAGCCCCATGGCGTGAAAACTGTACTAACGGCATAATGGTGCCATTTGGTGAGATTTCAGCACCAATTCAAGGGTGTAAAAGCAAGGACACAAGAATTCCAGTGTAGATAACAGCCCTGGTGGTACACTCATCAGCACAGCACTGATTCTGAATGGTAGCTGATATCGAAAGCTAAGTTTTTCTATCATGAGACTATATTACTTTTATTATTGGACTAAAACATTGCTTGAAAACAAATACAATTATGTATCCTTCGAGTTATTTTTACACATTGAATGGAATTTATTTGACTTTATTTCTGCTTTGCCTTCCTAGGGTAAATGTGAGCAGTCACTTTATGGTCACATGCATTCCATCAATGATGCCACCTTCACTCCTAAGGTGAGTTCAGTTCTCCCAATAATTTTTTTAACCCTTCATATATACAAATTCATTTTAATAAAACAAAATCCCAGGCGTAAATGTAGGTTAACAAGGTAAGTAAGAGAACACATTTAGGAATTAATTATGACAATGGAAAAAAACATATAGGTAGTATAGGTTTGCAGACGTTTAGAACACAAAAACATACAATTATAGTTGTAGGAACAATGAAGAACTCACCTATTGAACTTGACTCTAATGAAGTACATTTTTGAAAGCTTCTTTTCTAATTTTGGTGTCAAGAAAGTGTGATATAGACTTGTAAATATTAGTGCAGAATCATAAAATAACAAAAATGCTTGAAAGGCAACCCAAGAATAAACACCATTAAAGAAACAGGGACTTCCTTCTGGTTAGAACACAGCAACCTTGAATGGACAAATGGACAGCTTTTCAATTCTTCATTGAAAGGTTTTAAATATTTCTCTTTTCATATAAACTGATGGCATCCAAAATATGTTTTTCTGAAGCTTGAGATATTTACATATCAGGATGATTTTTCCAGTGATGAAAATTGTTAAAACATTGCTTTGCGTTGCTGAGCTAATTGCAGTTATCCTTAAAAGGGTTCAAATAGTAATCATGAAAGGATGATTTAAGTTTGTTTCTTCTCAGATGGAAGTGATTTGACAAGATAGATGACCTCTCAAGTCCTTTCAAACTCTATGATTTAATTATATCTAACATTCTAATTTGTCTCCACGTTCCCAGTAGAATGTGAATCTTAATTCCATATCCCTCTTCCAATTAGCTAAAAAAGAAATCTGATAGGTTCCCTACATCTAATTTCAAAATGACAGCATTGTCAAAATTCTGTTACTGTTGTGCTGTTATTATTCTTTTAGAAAGAGGAAAAATGCAAACTAATTTTTTTTCTACTAAAGGAAGGTTGTTTGCTCCACCTGAATTATGCCGATGTCACTGTCAACCCTGCAATGTTAATAATGAGCTCAACTACAATTATATTTCAAGAAAGGAATTTCAATTTGATTGACTTTGTTGAGCCAACATATTATGGATTAGTTCTAGATACCAAGCAAAATTTTATTTCTAGCATATTACAAAGCCATTTAGGCAACAAGGGCCCATATAATGTGGATATTTATGCCAAAATTCTATTAAGTGGCTTGCAACTTTATGTACCCTAGGAAAATTGAATGGAAGCTGAAATGAAGTAAACTAATATTTTGCAAGTTAGACATTTTATATGGTAAGCAATATTGTAGCTGAAAGAGACACACCATTTAACATACTAAATAGTAAAATTTAATAAATATGGAAATAGCTAAATCAGATTTATTGAATCAGCAATCAAGGGAGACACACATTAATTATACATATTTCAAAGCCAAAATGATGAATATGAGGTCCAGTGTCCAGTGTCACGGTGGCTAACCTAGTTTTGTTTACTCACTTTGTTCACACTAAAATGCCTGTCACTACACAGTTCCAAATCAGCGTGCCAGGACTTCACTGAATTGTTCCATCAATTTATTTCTTCTTTGCTGCAAATATTTAATAACTAATTAAGGAAATAATATTTTATGATGATAACTGACACTCCTAAGTGAAGTTTACACTCACTGTGCCAAATGATTTGAAAGCTATTTTGTTGCACACACCTGCTGAGAAATTGTCAAGAGATCAGTAAATTTTCGTTACTGAAAGAGCAAAAAGACTTGTAGGGATTTCTCAAGAACATGGCATTGTGACACATTTCACTTTCAAACAAACTATCAGACAAAGGTGTGATAATAAATGCATTATAAGGTACATATATAGCAGGCAGCAATCTGAATTACCTAGTATTAAACTTACTAATTGTTTGATGCCTTTGGGATATGCAATTAGGTTACCTTCATAAAAAATGTATTCTGCTATTTATATAAGCACAATTTTAGTGAAATTCCACAATTTTAGATTTGTAAGCAGAAATCACAAATGTAAAATTCAATGTTACCTAGCTAGCAACCAAGAATCACAGAAACAAATACATAATATACAATATGTATGTATGGTCCTGAAAAGCTATGTAAATTTAATTTTTATTTTATATAGTGTTAGGGCTCTGGTGTCTTTATTTCTTACCGATATTTCTAATGGAAGTACATATTTATGTAAAACCTCTTTTTAAAGTAATCTGTTCATGTCTGTCCATGGGCTATGCATATATGCATAAAATTCATTGGTTAATCTTTTCCTGCTCCCTCAACCCTTTCTCTCTGAAATACATCAATCTGGTGTATGCTTCAACATTTCTGGATCCTTTTTATTCCTCAGTTTATTTTGATCATTAGATACCACGTATAAGTGAGATCATGTGATACTTGTCTTTCTCTGACTGGCGTATTTCATTTAGCATAATACTCTCCATTCTTTAATGAAAAAACGGAAACCATCAGAGAAGAAATTTCATATCTTCCTACTACTATGTTAAGTAAGAAATGACGTAGTTATATTTCACTGGAGCAAAAATGGGTATAAGTTTCAGTAGGAGTATCTTTTTCATTTTTACATTTAGAATATGCAATTTAATGACTAGGCAGTTAAGAGCTTTACATTTTATCTGAGATAGGTTAATTGCTTTTTCTAAGTTGGTTGAATATGGACAGAAATGAGTTAACTCATTTTATATTTCCTTTAAATCACAGACAAGTAAGTACCTGCAATTAATTGCCTACCTAGAAAAGTTATCTTCACAGCATTTTAGGAAAGGAAACTCAATTTCTGATTTTTTAAAATTGTGTTTGTTATTCAATCTCAAACAGAAAGTACATAGCATCTCTCTCTGGCCCCTTTATATAAAGCAATGCAAGTAACATTTAGGTTATGCAGCTATTGATCCTCTGAAGGACAAATGATGTCAGGCAGCACTTATACACCAAAAACATTTCAATTTTGTTTATTTCTTCAGCAATCCAACTTGATGTCAACTACCATTTAGTCTGGCCAATATTGATATTTCATGTCAGTTATTATTCATTATTGCAACTAGATATTGCATAAGTCGAAACTTTTAGATATGTGATAAAAAAGAACAACACTAAAGCAGGTTCTATTTGAGGAAATTGGAAACAACAACAGAATAAAAAGTTAAGGGACTTGTAACATGCTAATTTTATTTTATAACATATTTGAATTATTTCAATGTTCCTACATACCTAAAAATCAATTTTATGTCTTTTAAACTAATCTCATACTGCAATATCCTTAAATTAATCATTTATGAAATAATCTTGCCTTAACATAATAAAATAATTTGATTGAAAAATTAAAGTAAAAGAATTTGTACAAACAGAAAATACAAATTAGATAGAAATTACTTTTAGATATAATAAATTGATAGAGGTTTTTACCCTTTATTTCTACTTTGTTTTGTTAGAATTTAAAAAATGTAAATAACAAAGAATAGTACATTTAAGATTATATCATCTGCCCCAAAAGTTTAACTTTTAGAAATTTATTGGATAAAGATTACTTCAAGCATGTGTAATTTTCTTGATGGTTCCATGAAAATTAGAAGTATCATGATGTCATATATCTTCATACTTCCTCTTTTACTATAAAACTAATCATTTGTTTTTCTATATGTACATCTTTTGAATGATAGTATTTTTGGCATATATGAAAAAGTCAGCATGGCTTTTAACTTAGCATCTCTTTACTGAGCACTTGCCATGTTTCAAGCACAGCTCCAAATATTGACGGTGCAGCAATGCACAATACCAACCCTGTCCTTATGAACTTTATATTTTGGTAAGAACCAAAGAAAATAATTAAACAAATTAATAGTCTCAAGAATAATAAATGTTATCTGACCAGAATAAATTCAGGTGAAAAGAGTAATGAGGTGAGAGTTGGGGCTTATAATAGAATGGTCAGGGAGGGACTCTGAGAGAATGCCATTCAAGAAAACCCTGCAGTGATTTATTTTAAAATACATTTTTATTGATTTCAGAGAGGGAGGGAGAGGGAGGGAGAGAGATAGAAACATCAATAATGAGAGAAAACCATTAATCGGCTGCCTCCTGCAAGCCCCCTACTGGGGTTCGAGCCCACAACCCAGGCATGTGCCCTTGACCGGAATCAAACCCGGGACCCTTCAGTCTGCAGACCAACACTCTACCCACTGAACCAAACCAGCTAGGGCCCCTGCAGTGATCTTAAGGAAAAATTCAAATAGAGGCAATAGCAAAGACCACGCTCCTGGGGTGGTAGAAGAGTGGTGTGATGGAGTCACAGAACACAGGGAGAAAGCTAGGATTAGATTAAGCAGGTGAGATATGTTACCTGTAAGAGATCACTGTTAACCTAAATTGTTACTGGTTAAAACGTAGGATGTTTGAAACCATGTTAGCATAATCTCAAGCATTATCTTTGGCTTCAAAAATGTTTATAGGTGAAAAGAAAATGTCCCACTATGGGCAATATAATAGATCCTTTGGCTGAGTAATACCTTCCCCCCCTCCCCCCACCATAGCTGTTGGCATAATTCTTGGTTCAGAGGTAATCAATAAATAGTCATTGATTAGGATATATCAAAAATTCACTGTAGGTCAGAACTCAAGGGGCATTTAAAAGAGTACCTAGTTAAGACAACATTTGCTGGGACAGGAATACATTTATTTTATGCTATTGATCTTAAAATATTATTTCCAAATTTAATACACTTTGCTGACTTCCCATGTTTATTCTGAGCATAGTACTGCCAAAAATAGTTCAAAATATATGTATTACTTTTTTTTAAAAATGTGATATCACTGCTCAGAACATTTGGCTGTTTAAGCAAGTGGCCTTCCAATACAACTGTCTCATTTAAACAGTTTTCCAAGGACAAAAATGCTCTAAATAATATCACAATATCAATATAAAATTATACATTTTCCTCTAGTCATGGTTAATTATTGTCAGTCTAAACTTGCATGTGGTTGAAAATGTTTGAAACACTACAGGTATAACAGCCCGAGTTTTTAAAGAGATTCTTTTACTTATAATGTCTAATGTACCATCCATTATCTCTGAATCACATAATCACAGCACAAAGAATTGTCACACCAATTTACTCAAAAGCATAATTACAAGATAACTTGATTATCCCCGTTAATGTAATTTTCCCCACTTAATTGCGTGTTCGTGGGTGAATGTGACCCTGTGAATCAGACGTCAAGAAGTGACTGCTGGCTGACATGAACACCAGGGGCAGAGCGGAGAATCGGCCCTCCTCCTCAGAAATGCCATGTGCGGACTCAGCGTGGCCCACAGGGAAGATGCTTTCAGAGTCCCCTCTCCCCACACAGGGCCTGGAATTTCCGCTGGCAGACTTCACAATGGCCTTCAGGCCCACCATGTCCATCACCACCATGCTCTGCCTCTCACCCCACATCAGTTCAGCGGCTGTTATATAAAAAAAACGCAAGTTTTCCAACTAAGGAAATATAAGCTGCTATGTTTAGATTGCATTAAA
>NW_006383015.1:3198278-3208132 GCF_000327345.1 Myotis davidii | reverse complement strand
TGCTTTTGCATATCTAAAAATAGTAAAAATAGATTGTGCCTTTGTGGGCTTGTAAATTTTCTTTCTCCATTCTGTGGATAAAGTTTCTTATTTTCAAGAAAATATTATTTAGTGAAAAAAAATAGTTTCTAAAAAATTCTGTGGCAGCAGAAGCACAGCCTAAAGCAATAGTTCTTAGAAAGATTATGAATTTTAGTGAAATATATATAGCTTAACCTCTCTGACCTATTTTTATGAGTCAAACTATAGATTTTTAGAATATGTTATTTAATCAATATATAGCTACAGCCAAATATAGCTTATCATCATAAACTTGAACCTTAGTAATTTAAACATTATGATGATACAAACCAATGCATAAATGATCATTTTTATGTATATAGAACTGCCTTGATTTTATGCAACTGCACTTATGTACATATTAAAAGAAAATAAATTTATTACAGTTTATCCCAGCAATGTTATTACAGTACACACTATATTAATCAATAATAATTGGCCACTTTAAAGGAGACTTCTGCCAAATAGAGTAATCCTTAGGTTGCTATCACAATAAATAAAACGGATTTAACAAAATTTGTGTGGATCTACATATAATATATTCTGTAATGATTAAGGAGCAGAAGGACAAATGGGAAAGGGACTGCAATGAAGTCATTAAGGTGCTGTTGCTATCTTTGCTTTATATAAATTTAAAGCTCTGGCTAAGCACTTTAGAAATGATTATCTTGAAATTACTGGAAATATGAATTTGTACCCTGTTCCTAGTAAGCACTTTAGGAACTTTAGAAATGATTATTTTGAAATTACTGGAAATATGTATTTGTACCCTATTCCTAGTAAGTACTCTATAAATATTTGTGGGAGCGATGTAGGTAAATAAAGAAAAAAAAGAATCATAACTTTTTCCAGCCAGGAAAGGAACAGATCTGACTACATATTTTGGGGTGTGTACCTATGTAAGCGGCTCCCGTGGACATTCAGGCTCTGAGCCCCTCACCGGCCTCTGGTCACTGTGAGAAGGCTAGTACTTCTCTAATTTGCATCCCCTGCCTTTCCCCCTTCGTTGCTCTGGGAATATAAAAGGACTGCTTTTCTCCCCTGATAAAGAACAACAGATTAATGAATTTAAGTGCTTATATCATTAAAATTGTCATCCCTGGTATACTACTAAAAGTACAGTAGCAATTGCATCTAGCTTTCATTCTCTAGGAGGTCCTGTGATCTCCAGTTTTTTAATGTAAATTAATGCAAAAGCTGCTCCAACAGTATCACATACTATTCACTTCAAACTCCAAACAGAATCTTCTATTACTTGATTTGGTCAATGGAAAGAGCAGAGAAGCAGTGAGCTGACCTACAAGTTAACAAACAGAATAGTGACTCCATCAGAAATGAAGGGTTTGGGGAAGAAAGCTCTCTATGTATTGGAGAGGAGATTTCACCTATATCTATTTTATTCTTATCTATGTACATAAAAGCCTAAGTGACTGAACAGCCAGTCGACTGGTTGCTATGATGTGCACTGACCACCAGGGACAGATGCTCAATGCACAGGATCGGGCTCCCTCCTGTCTGGGTCAGGCCTGCAGGAATCGGGCCAAAACCAGCTCTCCAACATCCCCCGAGTGGTCCCAGATTGTGAGAGGGCACAGGCCAGGCCTAGGGACCCCACTGGTGCACTGGGCCTCCAGTGTATAAATATTTATAAAATGTGGTTGCAGGACAGTACATTTCATTTCACTTAGGAGACTTAGAAATTACTTTGAACAAGATGACTCTATCACTCATTAAGGTCTAGGATCACATCTTATCCTTTTCTGTCCTGCATCTTTCCTGTCCTCTCTCCCTCTCTCCCCCTCCTCACACTCCATCACCTGGTGCTAGGCCACTCTAACAGGGAATGCTTGCCTGGTCAATAGTTAATGAATGACAAATAATTTTATCAGAGTCCTTAAAAAGAGAAGTGCCATCATGCCTTTTTGTTTGTTTGTTTTTTGTTAATCCTCACCCAAGGATATTTTTCCATTGATTTTTAGAGAGAATGGAAGGGAAAGAAAGGGAGAGACAGAAACATCGATGTGAGAGAGACACATGGATTGGTTGCCTCCCGTATGTGCCCTGGACCAGGGCCGGGGATCGAGCCTGCTTGTTCAAGTTGTTCTTGGCTAATACATATTTGTTGATGTTTTGTTAAGGTACTAGTAGTTCTTTCAGGGTGTTCTGCCTTCATAACAGAATATGCACTTTAAGCGCCTAAGTACTATTGCATTGGATTCCATTCCCCAAAGCATCTAAGTCAAGGCATGCAAAATATTTTCCTCCTTAAGAGCTTAAAAGCTTGGGCACTTCACTCAGATTGACTGGGTCTGAGTCTTGGGTCTGTTTTACTAACACGATGACTTTGGGCAAGCTTTATTTATACCATTGCAAGTCTTTTTTTCTCATCTGAATAATAGGGCCATATAATCTCACCTTAAAGATGAAGGATGAAATGAGATAATAAATATAAGTCCCTTTGAACAAGTTATTGTGATTATGTAGTGAAGTGTTGTATATTGTCGATGATCAGTAATTATTTTTGAGATGTCAAGCTTCCATATACCTGGGACATGATTGGTGATATAAATTATTAATGCCTATTAGATTGACAATAGTGTAGGAAAGAATTATGTACTGACCTCAGTAACCGCATCTACATCTTCCCAATGCTTTATATTCCCTTCTTCTTTAGCCTTAAACTTGAGCATTCCCAAATTTTACTTTCTATTTCCATTCTAACTCCATATTTCTCTGCCTTATTTGTGCTATTAGGGTACTGAGGAAATGGTGTAATGAGCTAATCCTTAACACTGCACAGGCCTGTCCTAAGAGACACACTAATGTATCAGTATACTAAAAATGTTTGAAATACTAATTTTTCTGCTAATGAGCCTAAACATTTTACTATAGTTATACCTTAATACCAAGTTGCAGGTCATTACCTTCACATATTGAAAGCAGCTGATGTTTTAGGGCTTAATGTTTTTGCCATTTGCTTGATGAACCCTCTTTCTTGCCCATTTTACATAGCAGAATTTTAAGTTATAAAATTAATACTTGACAGGTATTGTGTATGTTGTTTTGATTCATTATTTATTTAAATGTTTTTTCTGATGATAGCAATTAATATATGCTAACTCCATTAAATTTGAATTTTAAAAATGCTAAAAGGAAAAAATAAAATAAAAATTATTTATCCTACCACCTAAAGATAATCACTTCTGATTCAGTTCCCACCACTCTGATTTTCAACACATGCTTGTGTGTGTATCAGACAGTATAAACAATCGTGTTTGCTGCTTCCTTCATTGAACTGCATATGTATGTTTTCCCATGTATTGACAACTTTTGGAAATGCCGTTATAATAGTTAAGATAATAATGTTTTTATTTATTTTTATTATATTTTTATTGATTTCAGAGAGGAAGGGAGAGAGAAAGAGATATATATATATATATTGAATCATTGATCAGCTGCCTCCTGCATGCCCCACACTAGAGATCTATCCTGCAACCTGGGCATGTACCCTGACTGGGAATCAAACCATGACCTCCTGGTTCATAGATGGACACTCAACCACTGAGCCATGCTGGCCAGACTAAAATAATAGTTTTTTCTGTAATATTAGGGTTTTAAATATGTATGTTTTTCTGCATGCATGTCTATTTATCTATCTAGGCATCCACTGAAAATAATTTTCTTACATTTCTACCGCTTCATCTTATAAATAATATTGTGAGAACCATCTTTTTGGCAAGTATTGATCTGAGTTATTGACTTACTGAAAAATGTATCCTAATGGGGAAATATATTCAACATATGTAAACATTTGTGATATATTGTGGTATATTTTTCAAGAACTAGAATATTATTGTTAAGATCTCAGACCCATAAGTCAACCAGACCTATGCTTGAATTCTCTTCCCAATTCATTCTCTCTGGGTAATTCTAGGAAACTCACTTGACCTCTTTAAACCTCATTTTTCTCCATAATCCGTAAAATGGGATTATTGCATCTAATAAAATATCTCTAGAAAACATTTTCTTTCAAGTCTATCTTCAATTAGGTATAGCACATAACTACAGCTAGCCATTATTTTTCTTATCTAAACAAGTTTTAGATAAATAATTTGTTTTTTTTTTTTGCCAGGTGGTACCTCTCCCACATTTCTCCTCTCCGCCTCTAGATCCCCCAAACTCCCACAATGCTGTTCAGATGAGCAATATTCTAGTATCTTCTAGTGCCCTAAGGAAAGAGAGTTATTGGCAGAAGGGCTTCCATTTTGCATGAGAGAGGAAGAGGGATATTGGGTCTTAAGGATATTCCAAGTTTTTGGTTCTGTATTCTCTATATTGTCTAGCTCTTGATTTCTTTCTAAGTGATTCAGAACTATCAGGGTTAGAACTAATATTTACTCTAAGAATGTTATGGAAGGACTTGGACTAAAGTAAAACTAGGCAAGTTCCATTGAGGCATTCATCATCTATTGGTTTCACCAATATTTTTTGAGGTCTACACTGCCATAGGCACTGCCTCTGCCTCATTGGCTAATTGGAAATGCAGCTAAGTTGTTCCTTCATTACCAAATATCTCTTGGTTATCAAATATGAACACAAACTTATTTATATCACTTCATAAGTTATTATATTTAGTTTACCTACTGTATACTTTGCCATGGCTCCTAACTATCTTGGGAAATAGAAAAATCTGGCTACATGGTATTATTCAAAATGGTCTAAAATAATATCTATTCTTTTATTAATAGACATTTAGCACAGCACTTGATTCATTTAAAACACTTAACAAGTAATATTATCAGATAGTTTAGCATTGGTCATTTGACAACAGTAAAAGTAAAATGTAAAAATGTTATAAGTATTTAAATACTTATTTTCACACCAAGAGTGATTGAAATATTTATAGGTGTATTTCCTCAAATTGTAATATTCAGTGGTCTATAGCACACTTTAAGATTATCTTTAGTTTATAGCACCCAGAAAAGAAAAATCAATCAAGTCCATAATCTGTCTTTGTTGTAAACTGCTTCTAAATTAAATGTATTCAGTTCTCTGAATTGAAGGAAAATTTTTTGTTTCCTTCTGAAAGATGTTTTAAAAAGCCCTTTTATCTGGAAATATTTTTTCTAATTTCCAACATTAATATTTCTGATATCCCTGAGAACTTTCCTTCTGAAAATTAAATTCACTGATTCTTCACAATCCTTACAATACATGTTTACATATCTGAAAACATTCCAAGTTCTCCATGTTCCTTTTTAAGTTATAAAAAAGATTAAACATCCCCTTTTTGAAATTGGGGACAAGGTTGCTGTATTGCTTCACTTGTGATTACAGTCATAGAATTTTAAAACTAATGGCATTTGTTGCATTTCTGATATGTTTAGGGAAAAGCAGAGTCCACTTGGATGTAACATAAGCACATTTTTGAGAAAAAGAATAGAAATCAAGGAGTAAATGAGAAAAAAATTATGTGAGCTAATTAAAAATGGTAAGAAGGAGAATTGTACAATAATCAAATTATTTAACATTTTAGAATATTTAGGAAGAAAATGAGTATACTTTTTATTTAACGTTAAAAAAGTAAGCTAAAGCTGAAAGAGATACTGTATATTGAATGGCAAATAGTATAATGGCATCATAAACATTATTTATAAGCCTGATGTGGCCAATACTCATATTTAATTGCCGAGTAGAGAGAATTTAAATGGGAGAATGATGAGAGTGAGCATATATTATGAATTGCTGGAGAACGGAAACCCCTCTTACTCATCACTATATCCTGGTCCCTGACAGAAAGTAGATGCTCAATAAACATCTGAGAGGCTTGCAATGAGGAGTGAATAAACCTTAAGCGTGGACCTAGTGCATCCATGCTGGTGCTTCTATATTGGGAAAATACCCGTTCCTGTTTCCATAACAATCGAATGCATTCACCCTTCCTTTTGTTTTTCATCTCCTTTATCCAATTCCCTTCATCCTTATCCTAATACGTATAACCCAAAAGCCCCACATATGTCTAGTAATTTTGTTTAAATAACCACAGCAGAAACTGTTTCCTTGCCATCAGTTGCACCTGGCCCTAGTGATTCTACCTTCAGTGATTTAAAACTCTTCTTTCGTTGTGTTTGTTTTACTATCTCTGTTTTTTCACTCTACTTGAGATATAAAGTATTAGTGCTAACTAATTACAGCGTATAAAGTAAAATGCCCCCCTTTTAGTGCAATGTATTCATGTATATAGTTTTTATGTGTAGATCACATATATGACACAGGGCATGGCAAAAGTAGTTTTATAATTGTGAGTACATGAAACACAGAGTTTATTCTTGTGTTATTATTTATTAATAATTGTATTATTTTCCATACAAATAACTGTAAATCTACTTTTTAACCCCACCCAACATGATATGTGTATATGTATATGAACTATATGGGTGTGTGTATTTTTGTTTTACTATATCTTCTAATATAATTAAATCAGCCAAAATAAATGACTTCCTACAAAATAATATTCCAAAATGTATTATGTAATTTTATATAGTGCTTAAATTACTATTTTATAGCAACATTATGTTTCAGACAAAGGTATAATGAGTAACTTTTAGTTTAGAGCAAAGTATTCTTGTGGATTTAATAAAATTATAATACTTATCTCCTGGGTGTGTGAGTTACTACATATTTATATATATATGTAAATGCATTTCTTTTTTTAATATTCTTTCAAGGGTCACATGATAGCATCCTGCGATTCCTGTGGGGTCACAAAACTATGGGACTTCCGGAAACTCTTACCAATTGTGTCCATTGATGTAGGTCCAAGTCCTGGCAATGAGGTGAACTTTGATTCATCAGGTAGGATTTTGTTTAGTACTTGTGACCAGTCTAACCACTGTTTCCCCTTTGATTCCTCCTATGTGCATTTCTGTTCTTACTGTTATCTTAGAATATATTACATTGTATCTCATTACATTTTCTATCATATGTCATATTATGAAAACATATTTATCTTATATGAGAAGGAAGAAAAAGAGGAGGTAAGTGTGTGTAAATGTATATAACACAAGTTCCTGGCAGCACCACGTAAAACCTTGGAGCCTATATCCCTTAAAGTCGCCATCCAAGGTAAGCACACTGCTTTTTCTGAAAGCAAAATGACTGAGAGTAAAGAACAAAAGGTTGGCAAGATAGAATGGAAATATTTTCATGGGCTAATTTAAATTTGCCCAATTACCCCAGATTCTTTAGATTTTACAGTTTATTTGTCATATATCTATATTCATCTTATTGTTGCAATCATATGCTCTGTGTAATTATTTGATTGTGCTTATCCTTGCTAATGATAAATAGTATGACAACTGATATGGACCACACAATAATTCCTGTCGTCTGTTTAGAAGGTTAAAACTGTAGTTACATCTTTATTTTTAATTATAGCCTGTTCTAAGTAAAAATGTATGTATGTATGTATGTATACATACATATATATATATATTATTGGATAATATAACTTTTCTTTGCTAGTGTGATACGTGTTTTAAATGTTTTTAAATTTTGAGAATTTTTAAAATCTTTGATAGTAATTTGTGGTAGGTAGACCAAGCTATAGTGATAACTGTTTTATTTTATTTTTTTAATTTCTTTATTGATTAAGGTATTACATATGTGTCCTTATCTCCCCCATTATCCCCCATTCCACCCACTCGTGCCTTGACTCCCTGTTGTCTGTGTCCATTGGTTAGGCTTATATGCATGCATACAAGTCCTTTGGTTGATCTCTCCCCTACCTTCCTTCTAAGGTTTGATGGTCTGATCGATGTTTCTCTGTCTCTGGATCTGTTTTTGTTCATTATATTCCATAAATGAGATCATGTGATATTTATCTTTCTCTGACTGGCTTATTTCATTTAGCATAATGCTCTCCAGTTCTATCCATGCTGTTGCAAATGGTAAGAACTCCTTTTATACTGCAGTGTAGATTCCATTGTGTAGATGTACCACAGTTTTCTAGTCCACTCATCTGCTGATGGGCACTTAGGCTTGTTCCAAACCTTAGCTATGGTGAATTGTGCTGCTATGAACATATATTCTTTCTGATTGGTATTTCTAGTTTCTTGGGATATATTCCTAGAAATGGGATCACTGGGTCAAATGGGAGCTCCATTTTTAGTTTTTTGAGGAAACTCCATACTGTTCTCCACAGTGGCTGTACCAGTCTGCATTCCCATCGGCAGTGCACAAGTGTTCCTTTTTCTCTGCATCCTCGCCAGAGATAACTATTTTAGATGAAGAAATATATATATAATGTTTCATTTAAAAATAGTCCATATTAATTCTGTAGTTCAGAAAGTTTGTAGTAATTATAGAGATATATGACAATTGTGTGTTTTGTGACACTGGTTTCATGATATTCCCATCACACACCTGAGATTTAGAATACAGTAAGTTTGCCTTCTTAAAAACCTTTGTGTTCCTGTTACAGATTAGTATATGAACCATGCTAATAAGAATGGCTTCTTTAAAAATGTTTTAGACATTAAGACAATTATGGTCCACTAGAATTCAAACATATTTTTTAAAATTCTGTACAGAATAATAAAAGATTCCCAACTATGAGAATTTATTTTTACAGTGTGACAGCCTATTGATTTAAATTTATACTTTCAATAGACAAATTTTACCTTGACATCATAGTGCTAAAGGAGTTTTAATTGGGTTTTCACAAACATTTCACATCCTTAAATACCTTTGTATTATTTGAGCTAGCATCTAAGTATTTATGTTCTTGAATTTTGAACCCTGAAATTTCAAAACTTTTAGTTATACTTTGTAATAATATAAATTAAAGGTGTTTTGAAATGCTGTGCAACTAACAATAGATATATATTTTACTGTCATTATTAAAAATGTTGCCACTTGCTTTTTACTGTCTTTGTCATACAGCCTGACATTTCTTCTCTATCCTTAGGCAAACCTGATTTTAAATAAATATAATACCAATCTCATTATCATACAACAGCATCATCTTAAAGTCTTTAGAAAAACAAACCTATTTTTTCTCTCCATGACTGTTATATTCTTGGCAATTCACTAATATTAAAGTATGAGGATCATGGGCAGAACAATAAGAAACTTAAAAGTCAAAGAGTTTAAACCAGAGACCCTGTTAATGAAACCACTTCATCAGTTTGAGGACATAAATTTATCTTTTAAATTAAATTTCTTCGGGTAACAGTAGTTAAACCTATTATATAGGTTTTAAGTGTACAAATCTATGATACATGATGTGTATGTTGCATTGTGTGCCCACCACATAAAGTAAAATCATCTTCCATCACCACATATTTGGCACTGTTTACACTTTACTTCCCCTCCACCCCTTTCCCTCTGTTGTCTGTGTCTATGAGTTTCAGTTTTATATCCCACAAATGAGTGAAATCATATGTTTATTGGCTTTTTTCTGACTTACTTATTGTACTTACCATAATATTGTCCAGGTTCATCCATGTTATCACAAATGGCAGTATTTCATCTTTTCTTATGGCTGAGTAGTATTTCATCATATATATTATGTATCACATCTTTTTTTTATCCAATCATCTATTGAAGTATACTTTGGTTGTTTCCATGCCTTGGTTACTGGGAACATAAGTGCAGGGCTACATAATCAAAACATTGAAAACTTGAGGGCATATAATTTCAACTTGACCTTCCCAACCTTTTGACCACTTCTTTAAGAAACATAATATAATTAACATTAATTCTGTTTGAAAAATTAATGCCAAGCCTTTTTC
>NW_006383015.1:3183453-3198040 GCF_000327345.1 Myotis davidii | reverse complement strand
TATCTTTGATAACAATATTTGAAAACTAGTGATATAGTAAAAGAATATATATTATAATTCCAAGCCTTAGGTCTTCAGCATCTCTTAGACTGTAAGCGAATTATTTAATCTCTCTGAACTAAGATTCTCCATGGAGGAGATCATTTTTATAGTGTTCTGATGTGTTTCAAAGGGATAATGTATATCCTATAATGTGGAAATCCTAGTACAATCACCTTCCATGTTATTGCTAGCTAGGGAGGGATCTTAGAAAGTCATTCCAATCATTTCATGGATGAGAAAAATGTGTGTATATTTTGTTGTACAAATAAGATGCCTAAGGTTGTGTGAGAGTGTAGGACGTTCTAATGAAACTACAAAACACTAATGAATAGATATTAAAAACAAGGGTCAAACCTCATGTTCATGTAATGGTAAAAATAATTTAAATGGTTAACTAAGAGGTAAGGTTGTATAAAACAGTACATATACAATATATTAAAATCAAAAGGTTTAAAGACATGAATCACTGTCTAGAGTTTAGCTTTCCTGTTACTATAAGAAATCTGTTTCTCACATATTTAAAAGCAGAGTTGCATATGGCATAGCATTATTTACATAATGTTATATTTGCAAATACATTGCTTGTGACAAACAGATTATCAGTGTTTTTAGATATATACATATATTAGTATATATTTATAACTTGTGTATTTGTAAAAGGATAAGTGTTCCTTTCTCATTCAACAGAGAGCCTCCTGGTAATATTATGCTACACATTTCTGCAAATACTCACTATCTAAACAATATCTCTCACTTGGCATACTCAAATGCCATATGTTTTATCATTCAACGATTTATTACAATTTCAGAAAATGTTAAATGGAATTGTGTGAAGTAATAAAAATGAACTGTGAGAATTTATACTTACACTTCTACATTTCTCACTGCCTCATGTTTATGTAGTTTAGCAACACATGCATTTGTCTCCTCTGTCAAAGATAATTTCGGCACGTTTGCAAAGTCACATCCCCAGACAATGCAGGAGCTAAAGTTTGAGCCAGATGAGGACTGTCAGTGGAAAGCTTATTAGTATCAGACCATCAAAAGGGGCAAGGTTTCCTACTACTTGAGAAAAACCTAAATATTCTCTACAAGCAAAACCACAATAAAAATTGTAAAGTGGGGGGATGGGTGACCTATTGGAAAATATGAAAAGTATATGCCCCCTCCATGATTTTTCAAAATATAGTAACATACTCCCAAAATTGTTGGTTCAAAATGAATTTGTTGTTTTGTGTTTTGGTAGTAAAGGCTATTGTTCATCCTTGTGTGTTTAAAAAGCAGATTGCAAATTCTTTCTGATGGACACAGTGCATCTTAATTGGGAAAGTACTCATTTAGAAATTAGAGAAGCCCTGGTTTTGAATTTTTAATTTTATTTTCTTAATCGATTAAGGTATTACATATTTGTCCTTATTGCCCCATTTCCCCACCCCCACCCCCTGGTTTTGAATTTTGTCTATAATACTTATTAGCTGAATGGACCTGGTGAAATTTTAACATATCTGAGCCTCAGTTCCTTAAATGTGGAATAATAAAAACCTATTAGGATTTCTACTTCCAAGATAAAATAACAGGGACCAGATTTACCCTACTACCTGAAACAACTAAAAAGGAAAAACAGATTAAATATATGAAATGGGTTTTTTTCAGACATCAAATATGGGCAATGAAAAACAGTGATACCTGAGAGAGGGGAAGTCAGTGAGAGGAGCCCTACTGACAGCCCTAGAATACTGCTTGGAGAGTTTCTAGGTCACAGCTCAGGATGGATGAGACCACAGGGAACCTCTGCAGTCTTCCAGAGTTGAGGTGACAGAGGGGGCAGCCCAGGGCAGTGAGGAGCTAGAGTTCACAGGGCAGAGGACAGAACATGAGAGAGCAACGAGAGAGAGAGAGAGAGAGAGAGAGAGAGAGAGAGGGAGGGAGGGAGGGAGAGAGATCTGGAAATTTGCAGAAGGTCTGCTCCAGTCTTTAGCTGAATAGAAATCAGTATCTGCTAAGATAAGGCCAGGGAAAAATCTGTCTGGAATTAAAAGGAAACTTCCCCAGAGCTCACACAAGCCTAGGAATGGTTTTTATCCCTACCAGAGTGAAAAACATCTTGCCATTCAAAAGGACAGTAGGTAGAGAAAAGATTGCCAAGCTCTAGCCCATGGGCCAGCTTGACCTGTGTTCAGGTAGAGTTTTAATGGAACACAGCCACACCCACTCATTTGCATATTGTCTAAGCCTGGTTTCACACCACAGCAGCAGAACTGGGTATTTACAGCAGAGACCATATGGCCTGTGAAGCCTAAAATACTTAACATCTGACTCCACTGGAAAAAAAATTGCGGAAGTGGAGTATTACCTCAGTAGTGAGGCAACCTCAGCCCATGCTCTGGACCGAGTCCCCTTCGCTAATGTCCAAGGAGCTATCGAATTGGCTCATGTAAAAACCCATTTAATCTTCCCTCCAGCTCAGTGAGATTGTTAGTTATTCCCCTTTTCACAGAGGAGGAAACTGGGACAAAAAGTCAACAGCAAGCACAGTGACACCTGGCTGATCAAATGTGATGTCAGAGTTCAAAGCCGTCTAAGTCCAGAGACCAGAATTTAAACATGTTATTCTGCCTCTCATTTTACTAATAATATTCAGTTTCATATTGACTTATGGTCTATTAGAAGTGATCCATTTTCTGTGAATATTGAAATAATCCCATTAATGACCACTTGACAGTGTTTGACTCAGTGCTGACTAAAGACACAGAATCCTGTCACTAGTTGTCAATTTGTTGTCTCTGGAAGAAGAAAGGAAAAGAGAATATCACTACTGTTATCTGCCAGGTTTGTGATGTGTCTTATGCACAAGGGGGTATTCTAAATGCTTGTGTGTTCCTAATGGGATTTGAGACTCCAACCCTACACCTCAGTATGAATTATGTGAGCACCTGCAGGGCCCTTATTTCTGCCATTTATTTTAAGTCCCAGCCTGATTAGAAACTGAAATAAGAATAAAAGGAAGCAAGCTACCATCTTTTATCATCTAAGGCATATGGCAGAGTTAATCTAAGTTTCTCCTCCTAAAAGCAAGTCCTTTCTACCACATCAATTTCCTGAGAAAGAAAGACACAAGGAGAGAGGCTAACATATAAGGGGAAAGGTGACCAGATGACCCTGCTCAATTATTTATAGTTCCATTATTTCTCCCTCCTTTTGAGTGGCTCTATTGTGTATGCAAAATCGTTTTGTCCTCGAGTAGAATATGGGCTTCTCCGGCCCTGTTGCAAGGAACTGGAAAACTAAAGGAAATCAGATTATGGATCTGATCTCCCTTGTAGACCCCAGTCTATGACTAATACCTGGAATGAAATAAATTATACTCTAGAAGCTGGGCAAGGTGCTTTCCCTTTTATCATCACAGAACTATGAGTTTTGTTCCATTTCTCCCATTCTAAAGAGTTTTGAGAGCTTTAGTTACACATGTATATTAATGAATACACACATTTGTAAGTCTTTGCAAGCCTGAGTTGCATTTCATTTAATCTTTAGCTCTAGAAAATTGTAAAAGGAAAAATTATAGAGATTTACAGGGATTGTGATATACCTTATCTTTAAAAACAAACAAACAAACAAAAAACAGCTATATTTTTACTAGTAAATTTGGTTTTGTCATGCTAAGCCCTGTGTTAGAGGCAATTTTATTTACCTGATGGCAAGTTTGAAAAATAATATTATACTGATAGTAGGGACACCTTGAAAACTTTAAAGGGATATCAACCAAAGAATATTAATTCAGGGATACTATTCGCAGTTGTATAAAGTATTATGACTATCAACCAGTTTTGATTGTTTACTGTTCATTCTGAATGGTTGTTGACAATGCAATATCAGTTGTTAAGTATTTAGACTATTATCCTAGCAATGGATCATCAATTCTGAGAACTGAAATGTATTTGGATTGCATAAATTATGACAGACTACTATAAGTTACTGACTTTTAAAAAGAGTAAAATGTATACATGTTACAAAGCCTGTTTCTTTCAGGTAGTGTGGTGAAGGTCTGGAACAGGGTGCGGGTTTGGGCTAGAATGGGTTAATGGGGGGGGGAGTGGACACCTCTAATACTTTCAACAATAAAGACAAATTTGCAAAAGAAAGGTTATATGCTTAAACTAATGACATCATTGCACAAACTACAAAGTCTCCCTTTTGGAATTGCCTTTACAGTTTTAAAAATAATTATTTAATATCCCCAATATTCACAAATATCTTTTCTGAGTCTGGATTGAATTTGTAGAAACATCTACAAATTATGCACATTTTATGAGTCAGCAAAGGACATCAATCACAAAGTGAGGCTCTAAAGAATAAATACTGTTCTTCATTTATGATTTGTAACATGAAATTGAGCAGGACACTTAATCTCTGTGGACCTCAACTCCATCATCTCTAAAATGAGAGGCATGGCTGGGCTGGCATGGCTCAGGGATTGAGTGTCAACCTATGAAACAGGAGGTCATGATCTGATTTGAGGTCATGATTTGATTTCCGGTCAGAGCACATGCCCGAGTTTCAGGTTTGATCCACAGTCTGGGGAGTGCAGGAGGCAGCCAATAAAGGATTCTCTTTCATGATTGAAGTTTCTCTCTCTCTCACACCCTCTCCCTTCCTCTCCAAAATCAATAAAAGAAGAAGAAGGAGAATTAAAGACCTAAAACCATAGAAATCTTAGAAGAAAACATAGACAGTAAAATCTGGAACATTTCTTGTAGCAATATTTTTTTCTAATTTATCTTCTAGGGTAAGGTAACAAAAGAAAAAGTAAACAAATGGGACTACATCAAACTAAATTTTTGCACAGCAAACTGTCAACAAAATGAAAAAACATTTAAAAAATTGAGTCTCAAATATAAATGACATCTTATTGCTCAACAATACCCATTTTTTAAATATATTTTATTGATTTCAGAGAGGAAGAGAGAGGGAAAGGGAGATAGAAACATCAGTGCTGAGAGGGAATCATTGGTCAGCTGCATTCTGCATTCCCTAGACTGGGGATCGAACCTGCAACCCAGGCATGTGCCCTGATCTGGAATCAAACCATGACCTCCAGGTTCATCGGTTGATGTTTAACCACTGAGCCATTGGGCAAATACCAGTTTTTATTCTTGCAAAACTAGCAATACATTCAGTCCCTGTTTCAACAGGAGTCTTGACAAAAAAAAAAACACACACACACACCAAAAAACATAAACTCCTTCATTTAGTAAATCAATGACTCAATCAAACTTCTTATAAGGACTATATGAGATAGTAAGAATGTGACCCATTCTGGTTAAATCAGAGCAGGAAATAACTTATTAACCTTCCAAATTATAGCCTTGTGCAGATTCAATCAACTACTGCAGCTCCAATTACCTGGATTCTACAAAAAAAGTCACAATTGTGCTATCAATTCCTCAATTTTGTGTAGTATTTTTTCAAGTGTAGTTTTCATGTTGCTTAGCTCTCTAATGTAGCTGTACTACATATTTGTAACATTGTAGGCATAGATGACAAAAGGTGCTTGAAAATATTTTCACATGCAGATAAAATATTTCCTTGGAAGTCCATTACAAAGTCTATATTCATAATTATATACAAACAATTTCAATCTAGCAAATTCCCAAATAATAACAAATTCTAAATGAATGCCATAATATTTGATGAAGATTTATTTTATGTAGTATTAATTTAATGAAGATCTTTAAATACATTTATAGTAGTTATATGCATATAATAATTTACAAATGCCAAATCATTTTTCAACACTTTAAAAAGATTTGTATCTCTATACCGTGTGAAAAATAAATTTCATAACTGCTACAGCTTTATATCACCTACACAATAAAATATTTGAATGCATATAATTAGCTATGCCCATATGTTTGCAGATAAAATAAAAATTACATATACATGTTAGCATAGCTCACTTTGAAATATGACAATGACATTTTCTGCCTATAGTATTCTAGAAAATGCATGTGTATAAAGAAATAAGACATAATCAGACCTTTGAGTTTTTCTAAGGTACATAAAATTATTGTATTAAGAAGAATGTCTTATTTTAACTTAATAGCACATAATAGTTTATTAGATTTAAAATTATTATGGTTAAAAATTGGAGTCCACACATACGTCATAGCCCAAAGTCAAGTAGCCCAAGCATGTGTCTTCTTTTTAATAGACTGTATATACAGAATTAAATAGATAATCATCCTTAATCTGCCAAGCTGATACTTTTAAATAGGATAATCCTTTAAGGGAAATTGTAGTTCAACAGACGTGCAAATAGCATGGCACTGTGGAAGACGAAGCCTGCACAGTGGGCACTTGTGATAACTTGCAGTTATACTTATCTAAAATTAAATTTCAAGCAATATTAGAATATGATTGACTCAGGATGCTTGAGCTCAGAAGTATCTTTTCACACTTGTAATATAAGAAGAGTATAAATAAAAATAGTTTAAAATCATCTTCATACAGCATCCCGTACTATGCACTCCCCTACCCCACCCCCCAGAACTTGAAAGAAATAGTGTGGTATTTGTATTATGAAAATCAATACTCTGTAAATGTTTTAAATGATTAGTTTGATAAACACCTCTGAATAATAGATAAGTATTTCATGCCATGCCTTCTATCCAAGAATTTTATCATTCTCTCTTTTGTGTTTTTATTGGTCTAATGGTGGAAATTTTGTTAATTCGGTTGACATGTATTTAGTATAAGATACTGTCTTCCAGGTACTGTTCTAAATTCTGGGGCTTAGTGATTTAAATTAGATAAAACTTTATTACGAGCCAAATTGAAGCAATAGACATGAGTCTGAAGGTAATAACTGAGAAAACTGTAAATTAAACTGTTCTGCATGCAATATGCTCTGTATGCCATCAGAGCATAATTTATATTAGACTAAGCCAGCAAATAAAAAACAAGTTGACAACTATGTAGAACCCCCCTCCCACATCCACTGTATCCAGGGCAAGAATGGAAGCAGAGAGAATAGTGAGACTGTCCATGCTACAACCCAGAACTAAAGAGCTTGGACTACAGCAGCGACATACCTAGAGTAGGCTTTCAGAGACCCTTATGTGGGGTACACTGTCTGCAGAGAATTTAAAAAGTAATAAAACCATCCTGAAGAAGGTCTGCTTTTTATTACACCATAAATTCACCAATTTTAAACGGTGGGTTAAATACTTATCCCCAAAGACAAATGCTTCAATTGCCCCTCTCCACCCCTTTTATTCCAGTGGACATAGGTGACAACTGAGAAACTGTTAAAATGCCATCATACATTTGAAGGCAGTCAGCATAATTTGCTGATGAATGGGATCTAATCTGTGAAAAATGCAATCTCAAGCATATTTCATGCAGCATTCATGTGAAGTATGACACTGATACATCCTTTACTCTATACCATGTAATATGTATATAATAAAATTTACCTGTGGTCTAAGATTTGTTAGTAGATTATGTACTTCATTGGTTTTTCTTTCAATTAATTTGCCAGTTCTGTGCTATAGAAAGTGTGTTTCTTTGTCATATGTTTTAATGCCAGGTAAATTAACTTCCATTTAATTAATATTCTTTTTACAAGAGTTCTTGATTATTCTTGTTTATTGATTAATGGATTGGTTAAGATGCTTTTGGCTACAAGAGTCAGGAACCCCAACTTGGACTGACAATAAGGAACTTTTAAATCTCTCATAAGAGCAAGTCCACAGGTTGGGCCAGCTTTGGATTTGGTGGGTTCAGCAAATCTAAGATGTTTTCAAGGACTCAAGCTCTTTCTTTCCCCCTGTTCTGCCATCCTTAGTGTTGGCACCGAGGTGGCCCTGGCTTCTCCACAGATCATAATGCAGGGAGACAAGATCTGGGGAAGGGATGAGACTATCTTCCTGTGGCTCTCAGAAGAGGGGAACTGCCTCTGGAAGTCCCCTAGTGGACTGCCCTCATGTTCTTTGGGCCAGAACTGAGGCCCTAGAGAGGGGAAGGGTCACTTTTATACCCTGCAGTGATGTCAGCTTCCCCATGGGTACGTGCATGCCTGTGTTTGGTGAGGGAAGGAATGTAGAAGAAAAGGAGGGCGAGGAGAAAGAAAAAGGAACTGGGCAGTCAGGGAAGGTCTAACTACTAGAGCAACATGAAAGAACTCAGGAGTAAGAGAGAATCCACTCAGGAAATTGTTTTGTGGGATTGCTTTGGATAGGAAAGAGAAAACCAAAGCATCAAAAAAAATTTTTTTGAACTAAAGCAGTTACTTTAGAACTTTATGATGAGGACAGCCCACAATAGGAAATTCATTTTCTATCACTATCCTAAAACACAATTTTATACATTAGGAGTGTGGCCATGTGCGTGCGTGTGTGTGTGTGTGTGTGAGTGTGTGTGTGTGTGTATACACATATATATATGATATCTATGATAATTTATAGTATATAATATATACCATGTATTAGATATAAATATACACATTTTTAGTCTAAGGAAATAAATTGTAAAGTGTTGAGCTTAGAAGTGAGTTGGCAAATGTTTATTTTAACTTTCTTTTGAGAACTTGTGTCTCAAAGGCAGGCGGTATTTTGCATTTTGGTCATTTTTCTTTTTTAGAGATAATGAGGGTGGGGACTCTACGACTGCAGGCAATCGCTTTGAGCTCTGAGCACTTTGAAGAGATTAGCCCCATTGATATTCTCTTCATTTTTTGGAGAGAAATGCTGCCTTCCCCAGGGTATAAGAAGATGGACAGCTATTGAATACAAACTGCTTTTGTCTAGCCAATAGTATGGTATTAAGTATTCTCTTCTCGAAGACATATATGCAATATTAGAAAGTTCTGTAAGATGGTCGGGAGCCTCATTACGCTGACTTGTTCATTTTGTCTGACCCTGCAAAGTTAAATTTGGTATCATTTGCCTAGAAAATATCCTTACAGGGGTTATAAACTGGATTGTATTATTATTAACCCAGCCAACTTGGTGATGAACAAGTTAATTATCTTGGGGATAAAAAGGGGGGAAAGGCATGATTTCTGCCAGCAATGCAATGCAAAATATACAGATGAACTATTTGGAAGTCCGCATACAAATAGGACTTTACTGGACAGTGACCTATCGCTCCTGTGTGAGTTCAATCAAAGATGTCTTCTTTTGATTTACAAATGTTACATTTTGCTGGAATTCAGATAAAGCCATATAAATAATAGATTTTGTGCCAGGTGATTTCCCATGCATTATGTTGTTCTTTCAGAGAGGTTCAATTAGCAAAAACATCAATTCAGATGACTTTCTGTCACTAAAAAGAGGTCTTCTGTGGGAGCGGGACACATGTACGTCAGAATACACCAAATACACATTTACATATATATTCAATTCCAGTGCTGCAGTTCTATCCCGTGTCTGGCTTCAATACAGGAGCTTCATCCACTGATTAGCTTGCTCTTTCAAGCAATCAGTTCGACACTGAAACCTTTTGAAGGTCAGGGTATCCTTCCCTTTCTGAAAGCATCCTTTTAAATTTAACAGTTTAGCATGTTTCTAAACATGCTTTGTGTCCCCTTGCTCTGTTATACATACATTAAAAGAAATATTACTTTTATTCAGAGAAGGTAATAAAAACCTGTGATTTAGCCTTCCCCAGTTTGGCTCAGTGGATAAAGCATCAGCCTGTAGACTGAAGGGTCCCAGGTTCGATTCCAGTCAAGGGCGCATGCCCAGGGTGGAGGCTTGATCCCCAGTAGGGGACATGCAGGAGGCAACCGATCAGTGATTCTCTCTCATCATTGATGTTTCTGTCTATCTGAGATCAAATAAAAATATATTTAAAACGAAATTAAAAAGCCCTGTGATTTAGGAAGCAAGGTTATCATCAAATGAGTCTTTTGTTTATGCAATTCTGACTGTCTTCAGGATATCACAAGTATTGATTCATTGCAGGTCAATTGGATGTGTGAAATAGAAGTGGCATGCTATAAGCTTATGATTACATACTGTGGTTTGAAACAATGAACTTGATGACTTGACATGTTGCCCTACCTCTTTGGCCAGTGCGTTTGAGATAATCTACCTAAGAAAGGACCTGCGATATAATTTTATACATTTCTTCAGAGTGTTAGAAATTAAAAAGTCCTGCCACCTGCATCTCTGCATCACAATTCCAGTCCTAATATCCTAATCAGAGATCCTGGGCATGCACCAGGGGGCACTGAGACAGAGTAATAGGGATGGGTGTGGGATTTCCTAAAAGATTGCTAGGTCAGAAAATTGCTATTCTGCCTTTATCTCCAAGAGCACCACCAGGGATCCCAATATTCTGTGACTCCTTAGCCCTTGACACTAGAGTCAATGAGATTTTTCCAAGATCAATACAACTTTCAAGGTAATACGATAAAGTAAGAAAATTCTAATCTATAAGTCTAGTCACTTTTGCCTAGGGCCACTGCCTTAGTTATGTTAGACCTTAACTATGATGGTAAAAACTTTGGAGACCAAATTTTGACTCTTTAATATTGAGCTAGATTGCTTATAGGTGCTTAGAATGTTAAAGCACTCCTTTTTCAGTGTACTTTTCTCTAACTTACAAAATGTGTTCTGTGTTTAGTTGCATTTTGCTGAGTTATTTGCAATCCCCTTGTAAATGATAGAAATAGTAGTTATTTCAATAAATATTTTTGATTGATAACTACAAAGAAAATGTTTATTGAGAGCCATTAATCCTAGTCATTAGCAGTCACTAGGATTTTTTTCCTGAGCTTTTCAGATTATTTTTGAAAAGCACCCATTAAACTCATTAAAGTTTAAATTTGAGCATATAATCCAACAATTTTGCCTGGCTTTTACAGGAGAATTTTGGGTCTTTGCACTAGTCAAGTGTACCAGTACATTCGCTCTACTCCTATGCTGTAAAAGATTTTATCTTGTTTCATAGATTTAGTGGGTACACAAATAGCTAGTGGAAGAATCACGTTTGAAAATATTGATCTGTAACTGATATCAGTGTGTAAAGTGTTAACTGAAATTCTTAAGCACAATAAACAAATATTGCATATTGTAAGTGAAAAATAATGTTAAAAACTTGAGTTTTTGTTACCTGCATGTATTAAATCAATCCCAAAATGCTAACTCCTCACTCACTTCAGTCCAGTGTGAGGGGCGCTTTCCTCCTTCAGCTATGGCCCAGGGTGACAAAGGCCCTTTCATTTTCAGCACCATTTCAAAGGTCACTCTGGATGTTAGCATCTAGCAGTCGACAAGAGAAGGAAAGAAAAAACAGAAAGCCTGCTCCTTATCTACCTTTGCACAGATGTACAAATAAGCCTTTTCTCCTACCAGGGCCAGTTGCTATAGACAGTTATCCCTTAAACATGAATGCAGGTTGGAAAATTACAGGATAGACCTGTGGAAAATTGTAAGAATTACAATGAAAGAGTTCTCCAAACAGATCTTAATATGCCCTGCTTGTCAGTTCATTCTACCCTGTAGTTGTCATTTTCCATGTAGGCTACTAAGTTGTCTTTGAAAGGTTTATTTTAGTAAATGCCTGTTCCATCTACACACAAAGAAAATGAAATAACCCTATAATTGTGTGGATTTTTAAAAAAGTAATCTAACAAAAAGGTTCTTCTTTTCCTTTGATTCCAAAGAATGTACAGTTGTACATCCTCTTCCTTTGGGAGCTCAATAAGACAATCTTCCTCTGAGTCTTTCAAGTATCTCATATAACAATAGAAGTGCAGTAATGGTCAATTTTTTTTTAAAGCTTCCTGGCTTGCTTGCACTCCCAAGAGAGACTCAGTGGATTTACTGTGTATGTGTGTATATATCACAAATGAGTGAGATCATGTGGGATTTATCTTTCTCTGACTGGTTTATTTCACTTAGCGTACTGCTCTCCAGTTCTATCCATGCTGTTGCAAATGGCAAGAACTCCTTTTATACTGCAGTGTAGATCCCATTGTGTAGATGTACCACAGTTTTTTAATCCACGCATCTGCTGATGGCTACTTAGACTGTTCCCAAATCTTAGCTATGGTAAATTGTGTTGCTATGAACATAGGGGTGCAGAAATCCTTTCTGATTAGTGTTTCTGGTTTCTTGCGATATATTCCTAGAAGTGGGACCACTGGGTCAAATGAGAGTTCTTTTTTAGTTTTTAATCAACATCATTAAAATGTCCATACTACCCAAAGCAATCTATAGATTCAATTCACTTCCCATTAAAATACCTACGGCATATTTCATAGACCTAGAGCGAACTCTCCAAAAATTCATCTGGAATAAAAAAAGACCCCAATTAGGTGCAGAAATCCTGAGAAAGAAGAACGAAGTAGAAGGGATCGCAATACCAGATATCAAGCCGTATTACAAAGTCACTATTCTCAAAACTGCCTGGTACTGGCACAAGAAGAGACGTATAGACCAATGGAATAGAATAGAGAGCCCAGAAATCGACCCAAACCACTATGCTCAATTAATATTTGACAATGGAGGCAAGAACATACAATGAACTCAAGACAGTCTCTTCAATAAATGGTGTTGGGAAAATTGGACAGATACAGGCAAAAAAAAAATGAAATTAGACCACCAACTTGCACTATATACTTTTCTTTGAAGTTACAGTGGTTTTTCTAGACAGTATTAGCAGATATATGGGGCTAGAGAATTTTATGCCAGGTTATTTTTAATTTATATTTTTGCAATATTTCTTATTTATTAATAATTAGTGCTAAACCCTAACTCCAGGGATGCTCATAAATATGGAACATTTATTAGGAAATTAATTAAGGTCTAATTTTAAGGATAATGTTGGTAATACCACTCTGTTAATGACGACTCTCAGTATGTATTATAATAATTAAAAAAGGAAAACCATCTTTCTTGCCAAGAAATATGAAGTTATGGTTCTGTTGGTCATGTACACCCTATATTTGTTTAAGCTCAAAAACCCTGATGTTTTTTTGCTTCTTTTTTATGGACTATCACCCAGTGCTATTTGGCTTGAGAAATGCTGCAACATGTTCCCCCTAGAATTGCCTTTAAAAAGACTGGCCTGACCATGCAGTTCCCGTCTTCAAAACTCTTGGTGGGAGCTTCTGTTCTGCCAGCCATTTCTGTAGCATCCTCAGGAATCTCCATCTTCGCTCTATAGATTTGTCTTCTTTTCTGAGTGGAAAATCCTGATGTGTTCTCTAATTCTATATTCAAATAGCACTTTTTCTAATATCACTCTCTCACTTCTACTCAATTCCATTCCCTGGAGCAGAATAAATTCCTTTCTCATCTATGCTCTTATTGCACTTTGAACGGATCTCTATTATTTATCAAACTGCATTAGCATTAATTTGTGTTTCACCTGCCATCTCGCTTGCAGGATTGAATTCCTGGAGACAGCCGTGCTTGTTCACCTTTCTGTTTCTCATCGTTGCCACTGTGCCTCATATTGGCCTACTGTGGGTGCCCAATAAAGGTCTATGGGATTGTGTTGAAGTTAATGTTATGCTGAAATAGATAAGGTTAAAGCAGAAAGAATTCTAGAGCTATCTTTGGCCTGAGACATTTGCATATAATAACTAAGTTTACATATAGTAATTACATTATAAAGTTTATCATCAGAATGGTAAAATCGAACACATGAGGACACTGATCCTTCAATTTCAGAACTTCTCACTTAGCCTTCCTTTAAAGAGAAATGGAAGTTTTTGGATTTGAGAAAGCCAGATTATTGAAAACACAGTAAGATTTATTCCAAAGACCTTTTATTAAAAAAAAGTAATTGCATTTGCTTTCCAGTTTGTGTTGATGTGTTTAAAGCATGAATAAATATTAATATTGTGCTTTATTGGGTATTGATAATACTTCTACTAGGGTCAAATTATCATTATAGTGAAGTTTCACAATAATTAATTAAAACCATGAACTTCTTTCTATAAACAGAAATGTAATATGACTTAATAATTTTCTAGTTGTATTCAAAATATATTTTAAGTGATAAACATAGGATTTAGATATGTGTATGTATATCTCAATTTTGTGAAATATCTATCATAATATATATAAAGAACATATATCTCATATATATATATATATGTGTGTGTGTGTGTGTGTGTGTGTGTGTGTGTGTGTGTTTGTGTGTGTGTATTTGCATATGCACACATATAGAAGAAACTGGGAAGAAATATAGCAGGTTATCTTTTCTAAATTTCTTGTAATGGTCATTTTAATTTGCATTACCCAGAATTCTTATTTAAAATGTTATTAAATCTAACATAATTAAATGTACTTAGGATATTTTTGGAATAAAAAGTTCTTGTTTAACTGAATTATCTTTCTTTAGACAGGAGATGCTGGGTTTCTGAAAACACTGTGGTATATTTTTATAATACACTAATCTAGGAAATTGGAATGTAGGAATCTTGAGGTTGCGACATTACGTAGTTTGTAAAGTAATGAAAGTGATGGTAATCACCGAAGAAAACTGCACATATAAAATTGGAAACAGATGCTAATACACAGGTGGT
>NW_006383015.1:3172674-3183409 GCF_000327345.1 Myotis davidii | reverse complement strand
CTTGTGTTGAAGGAACATCTGGATGTGTGCTGTATCCCTAAGCTAGAACTAGCTAACAAGAAATAAAATCAGGGACTTTCTTCAGTAAATAGAGTTGAGTCAAGAAGGGAATTTTAAGGTGATCTTTAAGTCTGTAATTCTTTTGAATGCCTGTAAGTTAACGAGGCTGATTCATATGAACCATGCCTAAAGATATGTTGCTAACAAATATCTCATAGATATGTCGCATGTGTGCATACAACTAAGTTTGTTTTATAGCACATAGTCTTTTAAATATTAAAGTAATGTCAGCTTTATTAAATATGAGCATGCATATTATAAAAGCACCAGAGACTGAAGTACCTATATTGCCTACAGTTGGTGAGTAATGCAGGGGGGCATTAAGAAATTACCAAGCAGCCTGCACTTGTTTATGTTTTATACACATATTGAGGGAAGAATAAAACAGATTTGACATTTCTGCATATTCATATTATTTAGGAGATTTGTCCAGAGCAGAATGAGAATTTTTGTTTCAATCCTCTTTTCATATGAGGCCAGAGTTGTCCACAGTGAGTCAACAAGCAATGGCTTCAGCATCTCAGTATAAAAGAACAGTTGACCATAAAAATTACCTAGAATTTGGAGTTGGTATGTAGTCCCATTATACTGCTAGGAATAGCACTCAGAGTTCAGGTACTTCCAAAATAAATTTTAACTAGCTTAGATTTTAATGCCCTTCCAATTTAATTACCAACAAATTTTGACTAAGAAGTCAACATTCATCCTCCTTCTAATTGACCAGTTAATTCAGTAAGAACAGTATAACATTCAGGCAACCAAATGTACTGCATAACATCCTATCTAATAATAGACAAACATGGTAATTAACTGTACCTCCAACACGCTTCACATTGGCTAATCAGGGCAATATGCAAATTTAACTGCCAACCAAGATGGCGGCCAGCAGCCAGGCAGCTGAAGCGAACAGGAGGCTTGCTTGCTCCAGTGATGGAGGAAGCCAAGGTTCCCCGCCTGCCGCTGCTGAGCTCTGAGCTTGCACTCTAAGAAACAATGTGGCAATTATAGAAGCTAATCAATCCCAATGCTTTCAGCCAGCCGGCCAAGCTGGAGTTGCAACAGTGTTTCAATTATAGAAGTCAAACAAACCAGATACCTGCTTTCAGCAGCCAAGGTCTCAGAGCTGGAGCTGAGCCTCAGAGCTAAAGCCGACTCTCAGTTCCAGTAAAAGCCATAGAAGGTAAATAAATCCCAGAATAAAAAGAAAAAGAAAAAAAAGGAGTGGTTGGGAGCTTCAGTCACCCGCCAGCCTGAAAACAGCCCTTAGCCCCTCACCCAGACTGGCCAGGCACCCCAGTGGGGACCCCCATCCTGAAGGGTGTGTGACCAGCTGCAAACAGCCATCATCCCCTCACCCAGGCTGGCCAGGCACCCCAGTGGGGACCCCCACCCTGATCCAGGACACCCTTCAGGGCAAGCCAGCTGGCCCCCACCCGTGCACCAGGCTTCTATCCTATATAGTAAAAGGGTAATATGCCTCCCAGCACCGGGATCAGCGGAGCACTGAGGCCTCACTGCCCCGGTGTCAAGTGGAGCCGTGAGGCCTCCCTGCACTGGGATCAGTGGAGCCATGAGGCCTCCTGGCCCCTGGAGCAGCTTGACGGGGCAGCGCCCAAACCCCCTGATCGCCCTGCAGCTCTGTGTGTGACAGGGGGCAGGGCCACAACCTCCCTATCCGCCCTGCTCTGTTCATGACAGGAGAAGGCACCCCAACCCCCTGATCAACCCTGCTCTGTGCCTTATAGGGGGAGCTCCCCAACCCCTTGATCAGCCCTGCTCTGTGTGTGACAGGGTACGGAGCCCCAACCCCCCTGATCGACCCTGCTCTGTGCATGACAGGGGTTGGCACCGCAACCTCCCCATCAACCCTGTCTTGATTGTGATGGGGGCGGCACCCCAACCCCCAATCGGCCCTACCCTAGCATGAGTGGGGGTGGCATTACAACCTCCCGATCTGCCCTGCTCTGTGCATGACAGGGGGTGGCACCCCAACTCCCCAATTGGCCCTGCTCTGAGCTGCACCTAGGGATTGGGCCTGCCCTCTGCTACCCAGGAGCCGGCCTAAGCCAGCAGGTGGTCATCCCCTGAGGTTTTCCAGACTGCGAGAGGGCACAGGCTGGGCTGAGGGACTCCTCCTTCCCCTTCAAGTGCACAAATTTTTGTGCACCAGGCCTCTAGTCCTATGTAATAAAAGGCTAATATGCAAATTGACCAAACAGCAGAACAACCAGTTTCTATGATGTGCACTGACCACCAGGGGGCAGATGCTCAATGCAGGAGCTGCCTCCTGGTAGTCAGTGTGCTCCCACAGTAGAGCGCCACTCATCCAGAAGCCGGGCTCATGGCTGGCGAGCACAGTGGTGGTGGCAGGAGCCTCCCCACCCTCCACATCAGGCAGACATCCCCTGAGGGGTCCCGGACTGTTAGAGGGTGCAGGCCTGGCTGAGAGACCACCCCTCCCCCCCGGTGCAAAAATGTTGTGCACCTGGCCTCTGGTTATAGAATAATCACAAAACTAAGGAAAAATGTCTGCAAATTTGAATGGTGTCTCTGTAGAGTAAGCTCTAATGATGTTTTATGATTAGATTTTTCTTGTACCTAAAGAAATTTTCTGGAATAAGTAAAAACTTGGGCTCAATGTGAAAGTTCTAATATTAGACTGATACAAATGATCTTTGACCTTTGCTTAGTCTATAACTCAAGCCAAACCTACCTGGGGCCACTTTTGACTTGGAATGAATTTTGCATTTAAAAAGCTGTGTTCTCTCCATCATCCTTGATTTTTTTTTATCAGTTTTATTAATGGTACAAGTATTCTGTGCTATCCAAAAGTAAAGAAGACTTCTAAATAATTTTACTTTCTAAGTTTATATTTTACAACTAAGTTTAGAAATAATTTTATAAAACATGACAAATATTGTTTGAAAGGCATTAAATTAGCAATAGTCAGAATATAGACTAACAGGGGACACCTGGGAAGGAGGAAAAACGATAAATTTGAGCAGATATAACAAAGGACTATCTAAAATAAGAAATGTGATTTTGTATTTTAAATTTATGTACTTATAACACATCTCTCACCTTAATACTAAGCTGACAGAAGCATGTCAGCCTAACATGACATAATGAGCAGAGAGAAAGGAAGTCACACTTCTTGGCTAAATGTAATGGTACAAAATAGAAACCCCTGATTTGACATGGTAGAATGTGTCAGGTACATTTTTTTTAGCAAGTTGATCATGAGGGGTGTTAACATCGCTCTTTGTTTTATAAGCAGACTTTTTTCTCTTTTCCTGATTGATGGCTGCCAGTCCTACTCTATGAGCACAGGTATGGAGCATGATGGAGGAGGGTGTACAACTGCTCCCCTCATGGACTTCTCTGTAGAAGGCACACAGATTGCCTGAGCATGGCCCTAGCTCACATGCTTTTTAATCTTTCCTCCCTTCACTTTATCTTCCTTCTTTTACACACCTAGGTTTAAATGTTACCAAACAAAAGTCTTACAATTCTCCACCATTGTCACTTTCATAAGATGTAAAAATTGTATATTTTCATCCAGGCAACGCACCCAGTAGTCAAGCTGATGGCTTTAGTTTTTGAGTCAATATATAAACAGTAAGAAAGGTCTGAAAGATGGTTCCGATCTAGTCAAGGTTGTGATGGACAGCTTCTCTAACTGCGGTGCCTCTTGCACCACAGTGACTTAAAGTACTTTTCAGATGGCCCCTAAAATCTCAGCTACAGGCTATTCAATTCCACCCACCACCAACACACACTCCTCACACACACACACAAAGTCATTGAGAACAGGAAATGTAACAATGATTTAAAACCCTATGTTATCTAAAAAGTTTTGCAGTCTTTAATCTTCTATATATTTTTTCACTAGATTGCTCATGGAGTAAAAGGAACTGACAGTTTATCTCTTTCTCTTTTGTACCTTTTGCTGAAAAAAAAAAGTAACAAAAGAAGAAGGAAAATTAAACTTAAGAATCTAGACATAGTTTACACTAGATCACAAGCTCTATAGTTACCAGGGGTTTTCTCTTTGGATTATTTTTATTTTTTAGTATATAGGTGACCCATTTTCTCATTTTAAAGGAAACATACCAATGAGTCTAGTAGGATGTTGACATTGACAAATATGGTTTATACTTTTTTGGGAGTGTAATCTAAAATAGATGTGAATAATTAACAGATAGACTGATGTGCATTATACAACCAATATTAAAAAATAATAGCCTCTCTTGCAATTATTTCTTCTGTTCAATGCAAGTGCTACAAGATGGCAAATGTGCATTAGGTCAATGTATTTCATGATGAGGATGAAAGGGGTTATTTTTTTTCAATCTTTTTATAGCTACTGCATAATTGTGTAAGCTATAGGGTACATATTTAAAAGATATAAAGGTATCAATGTGATATAGTAGCCTCAAGACTGAATCAAATGCTACAGTCAGTTTTGAAATTTTCCTACTTACTTGGCATTTTAGCCATTTTAGGGAACATATCTATACTAATAAAAGAGTAATATGCTAATTAGACCAGACATCTTCCAGACAAAGCCACAGTCGTGGGGGCCGAGGCAGAGGTGGTTAGAGGTGATCAGGCTGGCAGGGGAGGGCAGTTAGGGGCAATCAGGCAGGCAGGCAGAGTGGTTAGGGGCATCAAGCAGGCAAGCAGAGTGGTTAGGGGTGATCAGGCAGGTAGGCAGGTGAGCAGTTAGGAGCTAGCAGTCCTGGATTGCAAGAGGGATGTCCGACTGCTGGTAGTTGGACATCCCCCAAGGGGTTTTGGGTTGGAGAGGGTCCAGGCCAGGCTGAGGGACACCCCCTCCCGTACATGAATTTCATGCACCAGGTCTCTAGTCTCTTTATAAGGTGCCAGAATCCTGTCAATTTATTGGCTTGATACCACATTCATTGACCAGATCATTTCCAAACTTCCCTACAAAAAATTGGAAATTTAATAAAATATATATTTTGAAAATTGTTATTTTGTCACTGTGGCCATTAGCTGTATACTTCTTAAATCCCAGATTATTAGGAACTCTATAAGAAATCATAGCAATGAAGTGATTGGTATACAGTTAATATTCAAATACTTGTTGCAGAAATAAATTATTCTAACTTTTAGGTATTTTTCTAATAGAGCCAGTTAGTGGAATCTTCAGTTTCATTATTCTTTCTTTTTCAAAAACGCTATTTGGGGTTTTATAGATGGCCCATCCCTGTTTGAATTGCTGCCTTTTTCTCTCACTTTGAAAATGTAAATATCTACTATATATTTTCTAATTGGATTTCTCTGAGCTTAGGTTTAATCATAAGTAGATCCATTTCTATCTCCATATGTTGCCTACATTTTCTTCTTAAGATTACTATGAACTATTTTCAGAAATAGATTCACTCAAGAACAAATAGTAGACTATCTGCTGAAGAGAAGTGTAAAACAATAGGAGTTATTTTTCTCTAGTTTCAGGAATTCTGGAGACAAATACTTTTTAGGGTTGGTAGAGGCTCAGTGTTGACAGGGCACACACTTCTACAGGCCTCACAGCCTTTCTTTTGGCCACGTAGGAAAGGAAAGCTTTTCCCTTTTTCCCTCCTAGGTTCTTTAACTGATCCTATAATTAATTACTAACAGATTTATTAATAGGAGAAAAGCCAATTAATTCATACATATGTGAGCCCATAAAAATATGAAACTCAAAGAAGTTACCAAAGCAGGTAGCAAAAGTTGGTGGGTTAATTTGCATACTCACTCCTGATTGGCTGGTGGGTAATGTAAAGGTATGGTCAATTTGCATCTTTCTCTGTTATTAGTGTAGATAATATGCTAAAGTGCCATATTTTGCTCCCATTCAGCTGAAAGGTGGCTGCTGCAGTTCTAGGCTTGCTCAGGTAACAGAGAGGAGGGCAAAGGGGAGGTGAGAGCAGCTTCTTTCCTTCAATAAAGAAAGCAGCACCCTGCCTGCCTAGATCAGTGGTTGAGCGTTGACCTATGAATCAGGAGGTCATGGTTCCAATCCAGGTCAGTGCACATGCCTGGGTTACGGGCTCGATACCCAGTAGGGGGCATGCAGGAGGCAGCTGATCAATGGTTCTCATCATTGATATTTCTATCTCTCTCTCTCCCTTCCTCTCTGAAATCAATAAAAATATTTTCAAATAAATACTAAATAAAAATAAAGAAAGCAGAAACCCTAACAGACTTCTGTTTATTCTTCATTTCCTGGAGCCTTGTTACACAGCAAGCCCTTGCTGAAAGGAGAGCAGAGAGAGGGCTGAGGGGATAGTTCAGCCTTAACTCTCCCCATGTTTCTGTTCCAAACCTGCCCTGGTTACTTGGATTCTCTCCATCCAGGTAGTCAGAGGTAATAGTATCAGCTGTCAATGTTGAACTTTCTTTTAATTCTAAGGAGTAGAGCCTTCTTTTTATTTCCCCAAAATGTGCTTTCATGAAGCTGAACGGTTTCATCACCACTTCAATGGGTAGAATATGCCACCTGAGGTTATAAAGAAACTCTCACAAGTGGCCAAATTATGTTTAAACCACATGAGAAGTACATCTCTTCAAATACTTGAGGGTTTCAACAGAAAAACTGTCACACTATCTCAATAGGGCATAGCCCATTCCTATTCTGGTGTGTCATTTACTATATAGTTATTTATTGAATAAATTCTTAAATGCTTAATTTTAATTTCTTATATGGACCAGAAACAGAAATGGGCATATCAACACCAGTTTTCAACTACATGTCATCTAAAATAAATGTGCTTGTACATTAGTACTTCCTTATCTATGGGGGATACTTCCAAGTCCTCCCATTGATTTCTGAGACTTTGGATAGTACTGAATCCTATATAAACTATGTCCTTTCCTATACATACATATACACCTCTGATAAAGTTTAACCTATGAATTAAGCACAGTGAGAAAATAACAACAATAATAATACAGAACAAGTATAATAATACTAGAGGCCCAACACATGAAATTCGTGAGTGGTTATGGTCCCTAGGCCTGGCCTGCGATCAGGGCCATCTTCCCAGCTGCCCGCAGCTGGCCCTGTCCCCCACCACCACCCACCCCCATTCCCTGTTCGCCATTGGGTGATCAGAACCTGCTTGTGGCGGGGAGGAACTGCGAGAGGTTGGCTATTCCGCCTGCTCACTAGCCCCACCCCAGCCGCAGGTCACCCCTCTGTGTGTGGGGTGACTGGTGGGGTGGGGCCTTGGCCTGGTGCCCCTGCATCCCCCACCACCCATCCCCGGTTCCCTAGTTGCCGTCAGGTGATCGGAGCCTGACAGCTGGGGAAAGAGGCTGAGAGGTAGTCAGTGGCCTCATAGTGACTGGTCAAGTGGTTGTTCTGGTCATTCCATTATTAGGGTCAATTTGCATATAGGATACTGTAATTAAAGGTATATGAATGTGGCATTATTAAGTAAAATAATTGTTCTTGAACTCAAGCTAAGCTACTGCATGAGATACTGTGCAGTTGCTCTGATCCCCTAGCAAGCTGCTAAATGACTAAGGGGTGAGTGGCATATACATCATGAATATACCAGAGAAAGGGATGGCTCACATCCAAGACAGGACAAAGCTGGATTGCACCTCATACTACTCAAAACTGTGTGCAACTTCAAATATCTGAATTATTTATTTCTGGAATTTTCCATTTAATTTTTTCAGACTGCTTTTGACTTCAAGTAGCTAAAACCACAGGTAAGGGAGGACTACTATTCTGACATTTTGCTCCCTACTTTACTTTCACATGCGCTAAATATATCTCAGTTTCTTTCATCTAGATAACAAAGTGGGTGATTCCTGGTATACCATCCTATATAATAAAAGCCTAATATGCAAATTGTCCCCTCAACCAGGAGTTCAACCATGAGTTCAACTGCTTGCTATGATGTGTGCTGACCACCAGGGAGTGACGAGGAACACGGCGGGCATCAGCAGGTGGCAGTGGAGGCACCGCCAACCCCATGGGCCCGGGATCACAGAGCGGGATCACAATGGGATGGTGGAGCAGGTCAGTGGGTGGAGCCAGGACAAGGTGGGTATGAGCAGGGGCCCAATGCCTCACAGACAGCAACCAAAATAGGCATAATGATTTCAAATCTTTAAAAGAAATGTGGTTTTTGCTTTAGCATTTAGAATATTGCTATGTATATAAAATAAAAGACAGCTAGAACTTTTAGGACCACATTGCTTATTAACATCAATAATTAGTTATGCTCAATCATCAGCGGTGGCAAGGAAGGGGGCGGGGCCACCACCTGGCTCCCAGGCATTGAGGGAGCCAGGCGGAAGGCCTGGTCCTGACCCATCACCCCACAGATGGTGACCAGTGGCTGTCAGGCCCTGATTGCTTGATCACGGCCAAGACCCAGGCTGGGATGGGAAACTAAGGGTGGGTGGCAGCAATCAAACTCGTCAGCGCCTAGGTGGGGGGCTGTGACCTCTTACTGGCTATCTTGAGGCAAGAGTGACAGGGATGGAGGTGTGCTAAGAATGCGGGCGTCCACCTTGCTCTCACTTCCCCTGCTTCTCTCCCCCGAGATGCCAGGGCTCATGCCAAGGAAGCCATCAGGCCTAAACCAGCAGTCGGACATCCCCCGAGGGGTCCCAGACTGCAAAAGGGTACAGGCTGGACAGAGGGATCCCCCCCCCACCCCACCCAGTGCATGAATTTCGTGTACCAAGCCTCTAGTCTGATATAAAAGCTACTGAGGCTTTTTTATGTCACATAAATATAAAGTTGTTTGAAACCTTTTCAAGCTTTATTACTAATGCTAACAGCCACTCATTTAAAAATATTCACTGTATAATTGCTAATCTTCACTAGTTTACTGTGAGAAGAGTTGGGATAGCTCGGCTAACCCATAACAGTTAATGTTTGGACTTCTTTTGCCTTTCATAACAGCAAAAATGTAAGCATTTCTTTTCACCCCACCATGTTCCCCAGAACTTCAGTATATTATAAGGCCAGCAATTGGTTGACTATCACCTGTACATTTCTTAAGGGTGAATTTGCAACCAGTTTTCAAGCCAAAAACAAAAGGGCATAATTTGATAAAAATCTTATTGCCTGATAGCTCACAGGTATCTGCCAGCAGTTTTGCTTTCTTTTAAAGGGCAGCACATGGCTGACTGATCTCATAGTTGGATTTATATGTGTAATTAATGCCATATAATTCAACAAGTCCGTTTTATCACTGAAAACCCCAAGCTTTCAAATTTTTGTATTTTAGTCAAAAATAGGGATATAGGCTACTATAAAATGAATTTTTAATTCCATTAGAAAGCCTGCAATAAAATTTAAGTAACTTAATGACAAAATAGGCATAATGATTTCAAATCTTCAAAAGAAATTTGGTTTTTGCTTTAGCATTTAGGATATTGCTATGTATATAAAATAAAAGGCAGCTAGAACTTTTAGGATCACATTGCTTATTAACATCAATAATTAGTTATGCTCATTAACATCAAAAACTAACATGCATACTGATTGACAATTAAGGTAGATTTACATACACAAAAATTTCCGTGCAGAAGTTGAAAAATGCTTCAAAAGTGCTCATTTTCGAGGCAACACTGCTTTCTAAGCACATTCCACTGTAATCCAGCATGTACAGATGGGTCAAGGAAGCAACCTTCTGAGCTGGGTCTCCCTTTCTTATAAGGTTATTACATGCATAAAATGAGATGCTTTATGGAAATTAGTGAGCACAATTCCTGCCACATTATATGCACCCAACAACGTCTGGGAATTGGAGAGAAGCTTATTTCTTAGTTACTGGATGGAAATACTTTGTGTTTAGAAATGAGAATAGTAATTTGGAGCAAAATAGCAAAAAGAACAAAACATACTAGCATAAACAGATATACCTGTATTCAAGGTCTTCAAATTAACCCCTACCTAATACAGGAAGTTTACCGAATGACGATGATTTTAATTGCATATGGAGGCAAGAAGCAGACAATTCGCTAAGAGGTATATCCTTAAACATTAAACAGATATATATATACAAAGCACCTGTATTATTTTATCCTAAAGAATGGAGAGCTGTACATAAACTGGATTGGTTTGAGAAGTTTTCCCAGAGCAGGAAAACTCCAAATTAGTGGAAACCTGAATATGTGCCTATGTAACCCAGGATAGAGAGGCAATGACCAAATGGGGAAGATGCAGTTACATGGGAATTAGAGAACAGAGGAACCTGACCACTGCATGGAGAGGAGCCTTACAACACACATAACACCATCACCTCTTGATCGCTTCATTCTGCTTCTTCCTTCATATCCACAAAAACAGTGACTATCTTAAAAATAAAAATTAATAAACTAATGAATATGAGCTGAGAATTAAAGTCTTAATTCTTTACGTGGATGGCATTGTCAGGTATTCATCACAGAGCCCCATGCCTCCTTCGCCCCACCACACTGTCCTTCACTAGAGAACTGTTCTTAGCGTGTTCTTGCTGCCATAGCTCAGTAAAGCCAGAGTGTAAAGCATTAGATTCTTACTTTTCAAGTTTAAATTCATGTTCAGAGGGTAATAAAGACAGATTTGTGAGAATCAAATTATTTGGGGGTTTCCCCTCTTCTAAGCTAAATACATAATTCATGGGTTAGGATGGAGGGGAAAGTTAAAGAAAGAGAG
>NW_006383015.1:3172237-3172474 GCF_000327345.1 Myotis davidii | reverse complement strand
TCCTCCCTACCCCCCACCACACTGTCCTTCACTAGAGAACTGTTCTTAGCGTGTTCTTGCTGCCATAGCTCAGTAAAGCCAGAGTGTAAAGCATTAGATTCTTACTTTTCAAGTTTAAATTCATGTTCAGAGGGTAATAAAGACAGATTTGTGAGAATCAAAGTATTTGGGGGTTTCCCCCCTTCTAAGCTAAATACATAATTCATGGGCTAGGGTGGAGGGGACAGTTAAAGAAAG
>NW_006383015.1:3157381-3170693 GCF_000327345.1 Myotis davidii | reverse complement strand
CTGCTATTTTCCTGAATGCTGATTTTAGGAATATGGAACTCCTGTTAGTTAACTCCTGTTAGTTTCACTATCCAAATGTGAAAATCTGTTAATGCAGTTAACTCCAGACTTCTTAAATAACACATCTGTCTTTGTAACCTATCTTTTGCTCATATCAGAGTCATAACATAATTCCCTGGCAATCACTCATTGACTCAAATGTGGGATTCCTCATCTCTGTGCTTCATTTATAGCAGGTTGTGAAAGTCTGATTTAGGAGAAAATGTGTAGTATTTTAAACTCAGGAACATCATTTGACTGGGCTAGAGCTCAACTTTTTCACACACACACACACACACAAAATGGCCTTTTTTCTTTTAGTCATATACATTTTTGCTTTCAAGACTAACAAGTCAATTCATATAATTACCTTCTATTGCTTAAATGTGTGCAGTACTTCTCACAGAATCTCCTGACTCCTCTAAGCTTTTGGCCGGGGAATGACAGACTCACAGCTATTCTGCTTGTTAGATTAACATGAGAAAACAGAATTTGCATCAGGCCACCAGGCCTTTACTCATCAAATCAGCAAATGGAACTAATGTGGAATAATAATGGGAAAGCTGGCTTTTGAGAACAGAAGACTAAAAGGGATTTTTATAAAACATGCATTTCACATTTTAAAAAATCACAAAAGCCTTTAAACACTGACTGCATCTTATTTTTCATGTCAGCTAAGGTTATCATGGTCTCTTCTAGGACATTCATGATTTTCATGCTACAAGTAATGTGCTGAGATTTTTATGTTGTTAACTATTTTAAGTGCCCATCATGTAAGCAGTCTTCCTTGTCTTTGGATAAAATCTTATACTATACTGTGCATTTTGCACATTTTAAAACATGGGCTTAAAATGAAGAATTTTTTAAGCCTACAATAAAACGTGATTCTTGTCTAAGAGACTATCACAAAACCAGCAAATATTAAATATAATTTATACCTATTGAATGTATCAACACCTTTTTACACTTTTCTCCATGATATTTTGGTAGAGTGGTTGATAATACTGCAGGGAAGAGAGAGGTTTTTAAAAACGTCTTTTTTTAAAAAAAATCAACTTAATTATACAGTTAGCTCCTTTACATGTTAATTAACTTATGTGACTATTAAAAGTAGACTTGTATCCTTCTCTTTCTATCAAAAACTGAACAGATATGGTTTATCTTTTAAATTACTAAAACTACCAACACTCTAAAAACTGATTAATGCCACTTAAATTTTTAGGAAATTTTGATTATATAGTTGGAAATAGTAAAATGATTAGCAATTTTAGTTGAGTAAACCAATCTTCAGAATGACTATTATCAACTAAAATTATCTTCCAGTTCCCTGTTTCATGCATATAGCTATATGTTGTCAGATACTGGTATTTTCAAAACACTCATACTATAATGTTACTTGAGTTTCTCTGTGTTTGTCTCAGTAGAGGCACTCTCTGGTACTCTTCTTGGACTAAATGGTAGGTAACAAAAGTTAACAGGAATATGAGTGGGCCCTGGCTGGTGTGGCTTAGTTGGTTGAAGTGTCATCCATATACTTGCATCAGTGGTTCTGATTCCCGGTTAGGGCACATGCTTAGGTTGCGGGTTTGATCTCCAGTAGGGACACATACAAAATGTAATAATCGGTGTTCTCTTTCGCATTGATGTTTCTCTATCTCTCTCCTTCCCCCTCTCTCTAAAATCCATAAGCATATCCTCAGGTGAGGATTTAAAGAAGCAAAAGGGAAAATGAGTGGGACCTTTGCAGACCTCCTCTCTTCCTTACTTGCCAGATTGCACTGTTTGCTTTGACGTTTATCTAAGAGATGGTTTGAAAGTTTTAGGTCAGAGTTTTCCCTCATGTATGCCTGGAAATATTAGGCATCTCACATTAAGTTGATGCTGAATATTATTTTATAAAATTAAATGGCCACAAAGGATGTTATCTCCAGAATTTTGTGTATGAAATAAGTGCTATAAATATGTATTTTCAAAAGTTTTTAGCTTCATATTTAATGAATTTAAGTCCTTATTAAGTCCTTAATATCAAACCAATCAGCCAGATCAGACTTGTTCCATTATCAATGCAAATAAAAATATTAACATACGTTCTCAAAATGGCCATTTTTTGAAATTCAAGAGAGACAAAAGGATAAAATAGTAGACTGATGGAGAGAAAGACAGATAGACAGGTGCATAGATCAGAAAAAGGTGGCCTAACAGAATCCTGGGAACTTGCCCTGATTTGGTGGGAAGAAGGCACAGCCACCTCTGTCTATTGGCAACGTTCCCTTTGCTTCCCCTGTAAGACTCTTCTATTAGGAGACGTGCATTTTCTAACGGCCCCTTGGGTTAGCACATCTGACTTGGTTATACCCAGGGTGCTGTGAACCCGAATGATGTGAACCAATTTTAAGAAAGAGTTCCTGTATAAATTCAGATAATAGAAAATGGTTATCATATAGCTCTGTGGTCATGTACCCAGAGGACATTCTTTGTGGCTCCCACGGGTCCCTCACACCAATTTGCTCCTGAGTAACTTTGCAATCTGGTAAAGCACTCTATTTGCTATTCCACAAGGAGAAATGAAGATTTGTTTCTTCTATTAAGGATGGTTTTGCCATCCACAGGGGCAAAAAGCAAGGAGAAAATAGTCTTTCGTTTGTACAGTTTTTGTTTGTTTGTTTGTTTTTTACCTATAATTTAGTGGCACTGTGCGATCCTTTATATCTTTTATCTTTCACTTTTCCAAAGAGCAAGGTCTAATATTTTATGCCATTTTCGGATGGTTTTGTTTTCCTTAAGCATTTTTTCTATTCTATTTCTCTGGTTAATAAGGACCCATCCGTAAGTGAAATGCTCCTTTGGTCAGATTGTACCTATATAAGATTGTTGTCCCGTTGCCAAAATGTGTTTACAAAAATAAGTACTGAAAGTGCAAGAAGCCTTTGTCTTATATCAGATTCCTCTAGAAGAGTTTACCCCTTGAGACAGGAATTCTTACAGAAGGGAGTGCTATCAGGAGCAACTCACTGTGCAGTGAGAGAAGAGAATAGGGAGCAGGGAGCAGGCAGCAGCCAGGCAGTGAGGAGGTTTCTGCTCCAGTCTAGCATCAGCCTCACACCTGGGGAGCTCTGGGAGCTGTCCCACCTTGAGGTAAAATCGCCCAGCTTTGTGGCCCTGTGTCAGTCAGTGAGTGGCTGCAGAGGGCCACCTGGGGGTAGAGAGCAAAGCATAATTTCACAGACATTTCCAGGCAATATGACATTTAGCAAAAGATGATTTTTTTAAAAAGAAAACTGCTCCTATGAGCATGTAGCAGCCAACACTCCCAGCAGCTGGGGGATGGATGCGTCACTGGCTTCAGAAAGGGACCTGGCTGAAGCCCCAACAGTCTGCTAGGCCAGTCAGATATTCCTGTGTAATTAAAATGTTAAGAGCTTTCATTAAAACTCATCACCATGCAATCCAAAATAATCTCTCTGCTGTGTGTGGTGGGGAGGGACGGATATCAATGGGTTGATCTGCTAAAGCTCAGGATACTCCTGCCAAGTTTTCAGGCCGAGCAGTTCAGTTAAAAAGTAAAGTTCTCCGGCAGTAATAGATTTGTTATGATTCACTTGTCCCATGACTAAGCAGTTACTTAGCTCTTCTGAATCCGGTTCATACTCGCTGCAGTCGCAGTCATAACACCTACCTGTGGGCATTTGTGAGAACATGTGTGCAGGGTGTCTCTAATATGACCAGAGGGAGATCCTCACTACATAGCGGCCCCTTTCAGACACAGAGTGCAGGTCATTGTATCGTCCTCCATTTAATGACCTCAGAAGCTTCCTCTGAAAACCAGCAATATACCAAGTGAGAACGTGTTGCTGTGTCAGTACACATGGCATCTTACCTGGACTGGGGATCATTTCTATACAAAAGTTTTATATTTTTATTTTAAATTTCTCAGGCACTACTGAGGTGAATAAAGTAATGTGCCATTCTAATGCATCGTTGCATCAGCAAAATTGTGGTTGGCATTTGAGAGAGATTTCTAAAGAAAGTCACTCTTTATATAGTACTCAAATATTACAGTCAGCAAATGGGAATCACAACTTGGGCAGGCAAGATATTTACGACGGTCACTGACACATTTCAAAGCCGTGTGTTAGTATACAACCCATAGGTATGGATGGGCTTTTGTTTTTTCTACTGGTCACCACTAGATGGTGATATATGAAATATCCACTTCAGACTTGTTTAAAGATAAAAGTAATTAATGCCTTAGATTTCAAAAATCAGCTACCGGCAAATCTATCTACAGTATCTGGATCACAAGTAGTCACAAAGTACATGCACTAATACGCTTAGGTTCACAAATATATTACTAGCGTACTTACTAGATAGCCTACCTTACTCTCTTTCAGAGACGCTATACTCTTACTTTGCAAACGAACATAGTAAGTTTTGGATATTTAATGTCTAAAACTATAGATACATTAGAAGCAGGAAAATGATATAGAGGAAGGGGACCAACCATAAACCTACATACTATTTTCAAGTTGATATCTAACTGCCCCAGAGACATAATTCTTCAAATGTGTGTACATTTTACTCACACAGATACATCTATGCACATTATCACTTTACATCTTCATAATACTCTATGTAAATAGGATTTGCTGGTCAAGTAAATGTTCTCATTTCACATTAGGAGAATTACCTCGCATATTTTTTACTTTTGCAAAGTCACAAAGTTAGTAAATGACAATCATTTCAGATCAGTATATTAGAGACACCGACTGCATGCTTACCATATTGCTAGATTTTAACAAAGACATTTTAGCCCTGCTTTGGAATCCATTTGCTAAAGGGGGGAAATCTACACATTTACTATGAGGACTGAAATGCATGACCACATATTTGAGTCCATACATGTTTACTTACCCAGCATCTCCATGGAGAAGACACTGTACTAGACAGTGGGAATTGAGTGGTGAATAAAGCTAACATGCCCTGCCCCTCCCCAAACTTACAGTCTAAAGTAGCAGGCAGACATAAGGCCAGTAGATACAAAAATAATTATAACAAATTTTGATTGCCATGAAATAAAAGGACAGAAAACAGAAGAGAATAACTGGTACAGCCTACCTGGATGGGCTCCTAAAGAAATAACATTTGAGATGCGACCTAAAATATGAGGAAGAATAAGCCAGCTGAACAGGTAACTTATGTTCCTGCCGCAGTGAATGACTTGGAAGGCCCTGAGGGCAGCAAATGCATTGCAAGTTTTGAGAGGAGTCAGAAACGAAGTGTGAGAAGAGCTGAGTGGCCAGTGTTGGATGCTGACATGGAAAGATGAAGATTTAAATATAGACAGATGCCACATTAAAGAGTTTGAATTGTATTCCACGTTCAAATAAAGGCTTGATAGATTTCCAGCAGAGGAAAGTATTATAATCTAATTCATTTTAATTTTTTAGATTGCTCACCCAACTGTGTAGGAAAAGAATTGGAGGGGGTTAAGGAGTGAAGTAGAGAGACCCCATTGGGGCTACTATAGAATAGTGCAGTGTAAGTTAAGAGGAGGGAATAATTCATATTGGAACAAAATTTGGAGGTAAAAGTGACAGAATGTGGTGATGGGCTGTAGCTAGGAATGTGGGCTGGGAGTGAGTAAGGAAGGTGACTTGACATGGAGGTTTCTGTCTTGCCCCAGTCACTAAGCCGTGTGCTTTGCCAGCACCGAGGTGAAGAAGGTTAGGGGAATGCAGAAGACAAATTCAAGAGAGAAATGATTTGTTCACGTTCATGTTGTAAATGTTTCCCCCCACATCCTGCGTGGTTCAGGGTTCAGGATCTGGAAGAGGAGCCGCACACAAATGAAAGAGAAGAGACAAGAGAAAATTTGGAAATACTGGGGGGCCAGGCGAGTAAGTCCAACTCAAGGGGAAGGACTTCCACCGGTGCTCAGGCCAGCTCAAGGGGAAGGACTTCCACCTGTGCTCAGGCCACAACAACCTTTTATTGGTTTGGGATACACCCATAGCCCTTAGGCAGGCAAGTTCCAGTAACACAAAGACTATCTTATCAATAAGGATTTACATGACTATCTGGTGGGGAAGTTGCTTCAGCTACCATTGTCTGGACCAGCCATGGGCAAACTACGGCCCAAAGGCCAGATCTGGCCCATTTGAAATGAATAAAACTATTGAAAAAAAAAGATCATACCCTTTTATGTAATGATGTTTACTTTGAATTTATATTAGTTCACACAAACACTCCATCCATGCTTTTGTTCCAGCCCTCTGGTCCAGTTTAAGGACCCATTGTAGCCCTCGAGTCAAAGGGTCACCAGCCTTCCGGGTTCTCTGTCCATACCTCTCTGCTAGTGAAGACAATAGGTGATTTCCCACACATTCACACTTGAGAAGTTTGAGATTCTTATGAGCACACATGAAGATCAAAGTAGAAAAGTATCTAGGTATGTCTAAAATTTGATGGGAGTTTCAAGCAGCAGTTATGAATTTGAAGTCACCAACATTAAAATTTTATTCAAAGTCAAGCAAATAAATAGTATCTTCTAGGATAGCAGGAAGATAGATGGAAATTAACAAAAATGCCCAGGAGTCAGGCTGAAGAACATCAATACCTCATGGTCTTTCTGCTATGGCAACTGCTTTCCTATTAAAATTTACAAAATAAGTGTAAAATGTTACCAGGGCCAGAATCACCCCTGTTTAGTGATAATGATGCTATTAAGCTCTGAAAGAAAGATTTTCGTTGTTTTTCCAGATATTAACTCTATATTGAATGTCATAACCCAGCATTATACTCCCAGGGAAGGTACAGATATAGGAGAGAGGGGAAGAAACTGTGTCAGAGAGAGAGACAATGACATGCCACTGTACTCTTTCTTCCCCTCTGTCCTGCACACCCCACCACCCTTTCCTCCCGTGAAACCTTGATATCTTATCGTCGTTAGCATCAGGACTTAAGCATGAAAGGATTTGACATCTTGATGCCATTTTTCTACCACATTTAATGAAGCTTCATGATGGTTTGGAGACCACTTAAGTAGGATAAAAAGGAAAACTTTATTAAGATCATGAGACACAGAATCTATTCCTAGGTAACTATTTAATAGCTATGGAAATGCAGAATAGAGACCAACATCATTGCCAAATTCAAAATGGTAGAGTACTAAAATATCTCCTAGTCCCACAGAGTTCTAATTTTAACTGAAGGGTCCCTACAAACCAAGACAAATGCAGAAGGTGCTTGGAAATTGTATAGCAAGTCTTTGGAGAAGAAAGATGAAAATACAAAACCAATTTATAATGCCTATTACATTATTAGAAGTTGAATAAAAACAAAACACATCATATTCAAAGTGGGTAAAGGCCTTACTTAATTGAATTTAATATTTAAGTATCAAAACCAGACACTAATTTAGGCTTCAGTTAAAGATAATGTAAGAGAGAGCTGAAGGATAGTATAATGCAGTAAATCATATAGCACAACATAATCCATCAAAACCACAGAGCCTACAATTTTCTTCCTTTATATTACATTGAAAAATGACTTCAGAGTATATGCTTATAAGGATAAGTGATGAGAAATCTAAGTTGAGGGAAAAACGACGATACTCGCTTTATATGGTAATGTATAATTCTAACAGCTACAATTAATAATAGGTAAAGGCTTAAATGGCCCGGGGATATATAGTTAACAGAAGACAGGTACACCTGTCAATATGAAGCTCTGGAACATTACTCAGATAAAGCTGAGGCAATTAGCCTGACAGCATTCCACTGAATTTCAGAGCACAAATAAATGCTATAGAAAGAATGCAGGTCAGAAATTGACTTACAATATTAGAGTTCTGACACATATTCCAATTAATTATTATTCAATCATAGCTTAGAAATCAATGGATAAATCTGAACATGCAATTTATATGGACAAAATAAATGGAAATAATCCTTATTGAATTTGTATTCATATTTTGAGGTTAATATTATTTTAAAAGGCTGTTAACCCTATTTAGAAATTACAAAACTTCTGAGTCAATAAAGTTCAATTTAAATAAAGCATCATTCTCTCGGACACATTCTACAATGTGATCAATAGTAAATCCCCATAGTGAATAATTCCAAGTCTCCTACATTTTTACTAAAAATGTTAACATATTATAATTGCAAATAAAATGTCATTGGCATTATTGATAAAATTGTTCTAGGTAATCCAAATAACATAATTCACAATTTTTTTTTCAGATTTCTGTATCATCAGAGTTCTGCTTCTTTTATTTATTCTTTAGTTCTTTTTATTTACATTCATGTGACACCAGTTTTTGTGTGTGACAATCATCTGATTTTTTATGTTTTTCTTCTTTTGATTTAACCCATTAATTCATAAAGTATTTATGAAAACACGGAAGAACACAATTTAAAAAAATTAAATTATATTAATATTATGAAATAAATATTACCACATTTATAAAATATTTGGACCACACTTGCTATTGAGTTTTACCTGGTCATTGGTTGAAAATGGTGAAGATTTTAATATTCTATGTTTCCATGTGTAAATCATGTGTAATATAATACATAATTCACTTTATTTTTTTCTAATTTGATAATAAATTGACTTATTATTTAATTACTTAAAATGTAGACAATAAAACAATTACACAAGTGAAAATCTAGACATATATGATAGTTAAGTTTTTTAAAATAAAAATCAATTTCTAATTCACTCAAATCTTTTATTTGGAAAATATAAAATATTTGTATTGTTTTACTTTAAATAATAAGTGAGACAAAAATTAAACTGACTGAAAAAGTTAATTAGGTATTTCTTTATACAGGCATGAGCTGCTTAATGACAAGGATACATTCTGAGAAATGTCAGTAGGTGGTTTCATCTCTGTGCCAAGGTCACAGAGTGTAATTACACAAATCTGGACGGCATAGCCTGGTACACACCCAGGCTCATTACACATCATACAGGGCCACATTGTATATGCCGTCGATAAGTACCCACAATGTCAGTATGTGGTGCATGGATGTCATTCTTCTCACAAGAATATACATTTATAAAAATTATAATACAAAAACAAAGCTTTTTTCAGGGTGTTTGTGAAAGTGGAATCAAACCTGAGATTTCTAAAACACATATAAAATGTGGATCCACAATTAACATTATTTGACTTGTAATGCCAGTCATTTCCTCCATCAGCCCATTAGCATTTTAAAATCATTTACTGTCAAAATACACATAACATAAATTTACTGTGTTAATAATTTCAAGTGTACAATTCAGTGATATTAAGTACATTTATACTGTTGTGCAACAATCATCATCCATCTCAAAGTTTTTATCATGAAAAATGGAAACTTTATACTCAGAAAACAGTAACTGTCCTCTCCTCTCTTCCCTCATTCCTGGGAGCCACCATTCTACTGTGTATCTCTCCGAGTTTGACTACTCTAGCTAGTTTATGTAAGTGGAATCATGCACTATTTACCTTTTGTGATTGGTTTATTTCAGTTAGCATAATGTTCTTACATTTTATCCATGTTATAGCATACAGTATATATATCTCCCACGTTCAAAGACTGTTAAATTGCGTTGTTTACCCATATCTTCAGGAAAAAAAAATCACTTCTACTGTCGTGGTAAACAACCCACTTTTCTATTTATAATGGTCTGGCTCTCTAGCAACTTCAGCGCGAAATTATAGCTAATTTGCCTACAAACGTCAGGTGGTCATAATAATCTGGCCACTCAGTATGTAACAAAATGGTCTTCATTTTAAAAGTCGAACGATATGGCATTGTATGTGCATATCATATTTTGCTTACCCATTCATCTGTCCAGGGACAATTGGGTTGCTTCTACATTTTAGCCATTGTAAATAATGTTGCTATGAGTGTGCATATGCAAATATCTCGTTGAGACCTTACTTTTAATTATTTTGGGTATATACTCAAAAGTGGTCTTGCTGGATCATATGATAATTCTATTTTTTAATTTTTTAGAGTGCCTGCACCATTTTAACTTTACATTCCTACCAAAAATGCACAGGTTTTCAATTTCTCCCTATCCTTGCCAACATTTGCTACTTTATTTCTATTTTTTATACTAATATTCCTAATGAGTGTGAAGTGGTATGTCATTCATGTTTTGTCAGATACCTTCTTTGGAGAAATGTCTATTCAAGTCCTTTGCTTTTGGGGGGGAGGGAGTGTCATACCAATAAAAGCCGTCATTTGGAAAGATGTTTAATTTTTTCTTAGGACTAGAAGATGGTAACTTTACTGTTGCTTTAGGATATTTCCATACATAGAAGACAAAATTATTTCAGAAATAGAGATGGAAAGGAAAGACATTTGAAAAACATGGCAGTGATGCTAAAGAATTTTTAGGAATGTAAATGACTAATCTTTAATTTCAGAGGTGGAAAAACTCAGAAAGAGAAGCCTGAAGCACCAATATTTTGTAGAGGCAGAGAGTGGGAACTATATGCGCCAGTGTAAATGTGAACTCGTTTTAAAAAGGACATTTTAGTTTACTCAAAACATAAAAGTTAGGCTTGAGCTAATCTTGTCTACACCATTAAGGACCAAGAGACAGAATGGCATCTAGGATACACACATGTTCGAAGCACCAACATCCAGACATATTCAAATAGAAAAGCAAAGGAAACAAATGTTCTTTCTGATATTTCTCTTTGTATCACCACAGAAGCCATCACAGATATGTGTTGTTTTTCCTGCTAAGCTTTTAAATAATATTAAAGTATATGACCATGAGAAACAGATCTAAGAGAACTCCCTTCTCTTTGAGTACTAAAAACATCTTCCTAAAGTTCTATTTTTTGAAATCTCCCACCAGGTAAACTCTGTGCAGAAATTCGAAATTGAGATTTTTAGATATATCAATTTAAATTATTCTCTTTTATATTGTCAAAATAAAAAGATTTACTCAAACTAAATGAAAAACCCATTATTTTTCTGTATATGTGAGATTTAGTACTGATGATGAAGATAACTAAATCATGATGAAAGTAATTTTTAATGATGTATTTTATTTAATTTGCTGGTTCTAGTGTATTTTTAGAGTTCTTTTAACAGTGCAAGTTGATAACATAGTACTTTGGATGCCTAATTTTTTAATAAATGTGAAGGATAAAAACCATAAGATTCTGACAAATATAATGATCTCATCTTTGTATCCTATTTATAAATTTCATGTTTTATTGATAAAATACTTTTTTAAACTGTATACTTAGTACAGAAGCACCTGTTGTTCATCAACTTGACTATATTAAAAACGTTTTTGAAAGAACATTATTCCTAAAGGACAGTTTTGTTTTAATTGAGGATACAAAACAGACAGCCATTTAATCACATCTTATCCCTACAAATAAAAACAATACATCAAAATATGCACAATATGTTCTAATCTTTGATGGGACATTGAGAGATTGACCTAAAAATGAAAATATATAAGGGTCTAAGTCATGGAAACCATTGGCAAAGGTTTGATGCAGTCTCATTGAAGTTGATCCCCAAAATACAATGTGAGAATCTTGAAGAGGAAGCTCCTTTAGGGATGCTGGAAAAATTAAACCTCGTGAGAACTCAGTTCTACCCTGTATCATTATCCTCTACACCCAAGCATTCTGAATAGCTGGCTCTTAACCTATGACATTTGAGGATTAGACCAGTTTTATTTGCCCTTGTTCTTCAAAATTGAGGTATATTTGTTTCTAAGCCTGCTGATAAAAAAAAGCACCCTTAATTGCTTCTCAGTTTTATCAGAAAAATATGACTTTTCTTGAAATGATTCTTATTAACTTCTGTGACTTTGGAACTTTAGCCTGTCTTGATGGACGAGTCATTCTGCTTCTTGGATCTATTCTGTAGCATGATGTATCCACAGGCCAAAACATTACCTTCAAATCAGAAACTTGTAAGGGGTGTGATTTAGTCTATTTCTGGTCACAGTGGGTGCTAGAATTCTGATTACAAACATCAGATAGCATCCATTCTAGTCATTCAGCGACTAGAATGCCTGTTCTTACACCACTTCTGACCATTTCCTTTACTAATAAAGTTGATAGTTCACTCCACTTGATTATGTATTCACTGAAGATATACGCTAATTTTGAATTCCAAGTTTCAACATTTTCTCATTAAAAAATGGGTTATATCCCTTCATAAGTGGGGCTGATCAATTTATATGTTCCTAGTTGCTCTTATCAAATCCAAGCTCTCAAAGGGGGGTTTTATTTTTATTGAAGATACTAGGTGTTTTTTCCCCAATAAATATGCTCAAACTAAGGCTTTTATGTGCTGAGTCTGTTAAAACTATTTCAGTTGAAGGCTTTATTTTGCATAATAGAACTCTAAAAGTGTTGGTTATAATTAGAATAATATAATAGTTAAGAACATTGGTTCAGGAGCCGAAAAGCCTAAATCTGAATTCAACTACTTTTCTTATTAGCTGGATGAATGGCTATGTGACCATGGACAAGATAACCTGCCGGTGACTCAGTTTCTTATTTTATAAATTGGGTATTATAATAGTACCTACTTCATAAGTTAGTAGCTAGGAAGAAATATACAACAAGTGATTACAACCTTGTCTGGCACATAGTAAATGTTCTGTAAGTCAATATTCTGTTTTTATGGTTATAGGATAATGTTATTTATTTCCTGAACCCAACTGCTTCGTTTTTCCTGTTACTATCATTTGGCTTTTTTTGTTTGTTTGTTTGTTTTGTTTTGTTTTGTTTTGTTTTTCTACTTCCTGACTATGCAATACTTGAATAGATCTTTCTTTTTCCAAAAGCTATGGTAAAATTTTAAATTGTTTTAGTTGAAAGGATCCTTTTCTATGTAGAATCCAGACTCAAAATAGATCTACATGCTGTATATGGTCCTGTGTAGCCACTCTGTAACTGAGCTTGTTGCTCTTTCACCTGTTCAAGCCAAATTCCTGGAAATGTACATTACTCAAGAGGTATTCAAAAATCTTGGAAAACTATGGAGACAACAAACCCACTTGTGGAATAAGCCACAGGGAGATCTCCACTCCTCTCTTTTTGTTCAACAACTTGAAAGAATACTATGGGCCATAGAATGAGATCTGTCTTTGCAGCTAGTTGAGTTAGACTTAACACAATCGTAGAGAATCGTGACCCTTGATTCCAGGTATTGTTACCAATCTGATCAGTGCCCTCGGTTCATTACTGGTACTAATGCCCATAATAATGATGTCTTCATTTCACCAGAAA
>NW_006383015.1:3146200-3157181 GCF_000327345.1 Myotis davidii | reverse complement strand
TACGCAAGACGAGTGTGGATGGGAGAGTTGGAAAGGGTCGACCTCAGCGAATGTACCTCAATCAGATTGAGGATGTTTTTAGCAAAGGCCAGCTTAGGAGTACCCTAATTAAATTAATAACAATGTACCTACCTATATAGTTTAAGTTTAAAAAATTTGGCTCTCAAAAGAAATTTCAATCGCTGTACTGTTGATATTTGGCTCTGTTGATTAATGAGTTTGCCAACCCCTGCTCTAGATCCATCCATGCTGTTTCAAAGGGTAAGATTGTATTCTCTTTATGGCTAAGTAATACTCCGTTGTGTAGATGTACCACACTTTTTTATCCACTTATCTATTGAGAGGCACTTGGGTTGGAGAAGCTTGCAGTTCTTAAGTTCACAAAGGTTCCCCTATTGCACTTGTCCATTTCTCCAACCTCGGAGGAAATATCTTTCTTCAGACTTTTGAACAGTCTCTTCCTATTAAGTCTGGATTTTTTTTTTATTTGATAGTGGAATTACTGGAAAAAAATAAATCAACAACATAAAAATGAATGGATAAAGGTGAAATTCTGTCAAAGCAACCTGCTTCCTTTTTAACTATTTATTGTGTGTCTGCAATGATAACATTGTCACTTTCCTCTTGGTCCCATGTGACACTGTTGTATCTGCTACATTCTACTTCTCTGTCAGCCACAATTATAAATTTAATTTGTTAATATTATCAAAGAGCTATGACCGCTAACTTTATTTTGTGTTAAATATCACCTTTGACATGACTCAGTCTAGAACCTACCTAATCCATTCAGACTTTTTCCTGGCTTACTTTCCAACAAGATCTGACCCTATTTCTGCAATTTTGAGGCAATGAGTTCATTTTGAAAGGTCTAATAGGTACTAATTACAAAGGTCTTCCCGGATGCAAACAGTTGTATGTAAAGTCTTGCAGATTAGAGTTGCAAATTCATAGCTGATGAAAATGAAATTAGCTAATTTTAGTTTAACTTGGTTGAATAATGAGAGAAGGTTGGTGGTATTCAGGTGATAGTATTATTTGTAAGATAAAAGTGATTGAACTTGATACAAAAGACCAAAGTAGTGATATACTTGATTGTGATGGGGACATGATAAAACTGTTCCTAAACAGTTTTAAATCGACAGTAGGTTCAATGGAGGTAGGAAGAAATTGGAAAGCAGGAAAAATGAACCCAAAAATAAAACTGAGGAAATAATGCAACTGAGAGGTGATCAGGATTCTGATTTATAGGGATGCTGTGAAAGAGAAGCATGTTAGGAATAGATATAAAGATCACAAGCTCTGTTTTTAATGTGTGAAATTTCAGATATTGGCAAAAAACACAAACAGTACAACTATATAGTGAATGAAACCATGCTGGAACTATAATTTGGGAGATATTTGAGTTCTGCCATTTAAATGTTTTGAAAAAGTCCTATGATTACTAAAAATAAATTTTAAAACACAATATATCTTTGCAGTACAAATTAGCATTTTCTCAGTTTCATAAAATATATTAACTTAATTCTTAAGTGATTTTACAATTTTATGTTAATTGTAAGATTTAGACAGGCTCATTTACCACTAAATGTTTTGAACATTTAAGTATAGTTAACATTTGAGAACCTTAAAAACATTTAGTGCAGTTTTGAAATTATTATTCCAATGGTAGGAGTTATTGTGATAAAGAGATATGGACTAACAAATACAAACTTCATCAGACATTAAAGTCCATTTTTTTCCAATGAGGAACAATGATTTATAAGAGCCAAGTGGCAGAATTAATGCAACCTCATATTTTAATAAAAGTGTTACAACGTTTTAGTTATTAAAAATTCAGAAAGGTTAACATTTTAGATACAAAAAGACCAAAGCACCAATCGATTTAATGGGAGATAAAGAGTAGAGCATGCAATGTTCGGGCGTTAAAAATCCAATTATTCGTATTACTTGCTCTGCATACATTAGGCCTTCATATTTCCGTGCTAGCCCATGCCTCACTTGTCCTGCTGCCTCTTATCAAAACTCCTGTTTGCATTTTAATTGACTTGGGGAAAAGCAAAGGAAAAAGAAAAAAGAATTTGTAAAATTAAAGAAAGGTTCTGCATACTAGAAAGCATGTGTGACCCGCCCCCGCCCCCCCATCTGACTTTATTATGCCAATGTTTTAAATGCCATTGTGTTCCCTATCAGGCTGTTTTTAAACTGTCTCTTCCAAACCTAAATATATTTTATGAAAGTTTATGTCACCGTTCTTAAGAGTATCTAATACATACAGGAACCTTATTAGACTTACTTGAATCAACTCCCACTAGGCTATACACACTTTCCACGTGGTAAAAGAATAGGCCATGGATTCGTTTTACAATTATTTAATGTCCATATACCTTAGTTTTCAAATCTGGAAATGGGCATGCCTAAGCGAAGGACCCTGTGGGCTCTCTGTAAGCTGATTCATGGTGTTTTGTTATGACTCCTAAAGTGGTCTTAAGCTGCTTTGGGGGAAGTGGTTCTCAAACATTTTGATCTTAAAATCAGTCTTAAAAATTAAAGAGAATCTTAAAGACCTTTTGTCTATTTAGATTATGTCTTTTAATGATCTCTTTTAAATTAAAATTTAAATGTATGCATACTTTTAAAAATAGCTATTTATTAATTTATTTAAAATAACTATAATAAACTCCATCCTAAAATAGAAATATTTTACAAAAGTCTGTATTTTCAATAAATAAATAAATAAATAAAGGCGAGCATTAGCCTTGCTTTATAGTTTTCACCTCCATGATGTCTAGCATAAGAGATCTAGATTCTAATATCTTCTTTTGCAATCAATCTCATGTGACATATCAGTTTGGTTGAGGCATAGAAAGAAAATCAGATCTCACACAGTTCTGTGGTTAGAAAAGGGAAGACTTTAAGGTCTTGGGGACTCCCAGGAATCTAGAAACCACACTGAGAATTACTCACTGTCCTGGGAGATAGAAGCAAAGAGGAGGAGAGAAGACCGTGTTCAACATTAGCTTCATGCCAAATCTGGGGAACTTGGGCAGGAGAATGCTGGAGACCTGCGGATATAACTTTTGCCTTTGACCTGCCTTTAACCTGATTGTCTGTCCATTGTCCATAGCCCACACCTACTTGGCCTCTTCCCAGATGATCAGAACTTTAGTCTTCACTCATTTGACAAAAGGAACTGGGAGAGGGCAAGAGCTACTTGTGTAATAATTTTCATGCCAGTTTTACTGGGCTACATTTTTGGTTAAATGTAGTTTGATTATTAAATAGTGTATATTCTTGATAAATGCAGATTTAACATTTGCTGTTTCACAACTGGTCACGAAGATGCGGGGCATGTAATCATTTGTGACTTTGTTGAGGCGTGAGTTTGGAACAGTCCTCAAGGCTAGTATTCAAGGGTAAGTGGGTCATTTGACGAGTGGGCTCAGGGGATTGAATTTACTGATGTACACTCTTCTTGGGGGAACTGCTCCTAGAATACTTAATGTCATTGTTGGAAGTCTTGAGATTTGGAAAAATATTGCTGTTTTGTGAAAATAACTTTGGGAAATACAAAAGACAACAGTCTTGGTAATGGAAAAAAAGAGAAAGTATATCCAATGTATGGTGCTTGTTAAAAAATAACTCCACATTTCACTTTGGTCAAATATTTATGAAATAATTAAGTATCCAAAGATATAACTTAAACTTAAGCTTATTGAATTATTTGATGATAATTATATATAATTTTGCTATTCACACATTTGGGCATTTGAGAATGTCAGGAATCTATTAAATCAACATATAGATTTAGAATGTTAGAATGATCAACATTGGTTTTAATTCTCAATTTGGTGTGGTTTTGAAATCTTTTGTTAAAGTCTAATTCTTAGGAGAAGCTGGAAAGTATTAATTATTAGTTATATTTGATATTATCTATAAAAACATTTATAAAGTTAGACAGAAACAACTTATTTTATATATGTATATAATTTTTGCTTATGTTAATTTTTTATACTATCTCTAATTTAATATACTCTAATAAGGACTAAATTTGAAAGGCTTGGACAAATTGCTTGGCATGTAAAAAGTGCTATGTAAGATTTGCTATTTTTATACTTTCATACAAATACCAATAAAAAAAAGTGACAAGAAAAAACAGTATAATTTATTGAGTACCTGTTCTTGTGCCAGTTACTATTTTAGGCATTGAGATAGAGAGCCTAGAATAGAACTGGATGGTATATATTTCACCGAAAAAAATTGTATTCCATACATAAACTTTTCTAATTCTTAGAAAAAAATTCTTGCCAAGTTCCTTCTATCTCTCTATTTAGTGTAATTTACTCTCAGTAAAAGTAATTGTTCTGTATGGGAAGTTGATAGATGATTATTTCCATCTGAAATGCTAGGGGAAAAGTTACTTAGTTACCATTAACTGATGATACAAGCTTAAAAAGTATAAACCTTATTAATAAACCTAATAGACATGAACAAAGATAATTTAGAAAATCCTATTGATAGAGTCATCCTCCAGAGACCATATTTCAATCATTGTGTTTGTAAATACTCCATTTATGATTGTTTATTTTATAAGGAAATTTTATATCTACTAGTAGATGAAAATATTCAATACATTAACAAGTTAACTTTAAAAGGATGTAAGATGTTTAAAACTAGAAGACTGTAATATGATTTCAGATCAGGCTTAGTTTAAACTTTATTACCAGTAATCATCTAAACTTCATTATGAGAAAGTTTACACATTTTTTAAAAGTCTGGAATACTTGATCCAGATGGTCTTTTATCTAGTAGTTTGGAACCTTTACCCCCCAAAATCAGCTTTGTACTCAGTCTGCCAACAGCCATCTAACACTTGCTTGATTCTCTTGACTGGTTAAAAGTTGTTTCAGATATTGGAGATTAACTAAGTACTGTCTGCTTGAGACATGCAAACATTTAATGTTTGACTGATTTCAATTGCACTGGAGCTTATTAATGTTTAAGCAATGAACTTCTCTGCATTCTCAATCTGGGAAGACTTGTTGTATAATCTGAACACTGTAACACCACCACCCTCACCCCCACCAAGCCCTCGCACACTCCCCATTTGTACCTCTCACACCCACGCAGATTAAACCCTCCTTCTCTGTTCTGATAACACATTAGACACACTACGATTATGGAATTGCTATAATTGAATATGCTAAGACATAATTAACTATGTATTGCAGTTAAATATGCTAGATTGTAAATTCCAGGAAAACCAAGGCTTCTGTTAGGTTTCTCTAAGGCTTAGATTAGTGTGAGGGAAATAGTAACCCATCAACAAGAGTTTATATGAATTAATTGATTAATTAATTAAGTTTTTTTCAATTAAAAGCAAAATAAAATTAACATGGTAAAAAGATTTGTGTCATGCGGTGGATATGTTTTATTTTTTAGCTATTCTTTTTATGTTATTAATCTGCCTGGAGACTACACCTACTACATTCTTTTTCCATATGGTTGAGAAAGAATGACACCATTTCCATCCCACAGGGTGGTCACGTGATCAGGGCTTTTGGAGCTTCTTCCCTATCCCAATGGTTTAATTACATGAGCCAATGTATTCTTTTATTTTGCTTTAGATAATTCCGGTTGGATGTCAAGCACATTCAACCGCATCCTGGCTAAAACACTGTCTGCATTTTAGAATTCCCCCATCGGAAATATTCATCAAGTTCACATTCTCTAACTCTTTAGTGCTTTCTTAACTACAGTTTACAGGCAGATACAATGCTGTGTTTTACTGCTTCATCCTACAAAAAGTTTTCAGCTCCCACGAGCTTATATTTATTTTTCTTTTCACAACGTTTCAAATATTTTGAGCATAGCCGAACTATTACTAAACACCGATTTGCAGAATGGTGTTTTCTTTGTAGCTTGCCTCATTTCTTCCTGAGTGTCTAATCTCTGAGAATGTTTCCTCTCTGCTCTCTTTCTCACGCTTGGCATTTGTCTATATTTTCCCCAGTGATTTTATTTTTGATCCTATTTTTCTTACTCAAAGACAAACGTGCATCTGTATCAGACTTAAGCAATAGTCACCTTTAAATGAAGCCCACACAATGGTTAAAGTAAGATGTCTCACCGTATGTCATGGTTATTGATAATGGCTTATATTTTAACTTTCTTTATTAAAAGAGAGAAACTGCAAAAGAGTAGATATGTTCCTTTTGAATATATTTATTTAGCTCCTGACTCTTCCCCACGTATCCCTCTATTAAGATGTAATATAATATTTTTACATTCCAGAGCCCATGCATGTCCCAATCTGGCTTTAGAACTCTCTATATAGCAGAGGGGTGATAAAAAAAAAAAAGTAAGAAAATTATTTTATCCTATCTTTATTATTTTCCAGTTAGCATTTCAGTTACATGCTTATTAGTGTGGGGGTTTTGTTTTTAGAGCTGTTTTAGGTTCCTAGAAAAATTGCGAGGAAGGCACCAATATTTCTATATGCCCTCTTCTCACACACGTGCATAGCTTCCCTCATCATCATCATCCCCACCGAGCAGTATGTTTGTTATAATTGATGAGCCAACACTAACACATCATAATCACCCCAAGGCCATCCTTTGCCTTGGAGTTTACTCTTGTGGTACATGCTGAATCCATCATTATAAAAACACAGAGCATTTTCACCGACCTAAATACCGTGTGCTCTGCCTGTTTGTCACTCTCTCCCAACCACGATGCAGGGCAATCCCTGCTTTAAAAAACGAACAAAAAAAACTCTGTAGTTTTCCTTTTCCCAGAGTCTCTATATATAAAAGCCTAAGCAACCATTATGACTGGTTGACCAAGTGACCAGTTGACTGGTCACTATGATGTGCACTGACCACCAGGGGGCAGACACTCAACACAGGAACTGCCCTCTGGAGGTCATTGTACTCCCACAGCCAAATTCCCATGGCCAGCCAACTTCCCACAGGCCCTCCCCCTGGCCGGCTCCGATCAGCCTGATTGGGACTGGTAGAGATGGGCCCCTGTCAGCCCCATCGCAGGGTAGGCTGAGGGACCCCACCGTGTATGAATTTGTGCACCAGGCCTCTAGTGTGATATAATTGGAACCATACAATAGGAAGCATTTTCTGATTGGCTTTTTTCACTTAGCAATATGCATTTAAGGTTCTTGTATGTGTTTTCATGACTTGATTGCTCAGTTTACTTTAGTGATAAATAACATTATATTGTCTGGATATAACAGTTTATTAATCTGTCCAGTTAACGAAGGACACCATGGATGCTTCCAAGTTTTGGCAATTTTAAAGAAAGTTGCTATAGCACTAACCGGTTTGGCTCAGTGGATAGAATGTCGGCCTGTGGACTGAAAGGTCCCAGGTTCGATTCCGGCCAAGGGCATGTACCTTGGTTGCAGGCACATCCCCAGTAGGAGGTGTGCAGGAGGCAGCTGATCGATGTTTCTCTCTCATCGATGTTTCTAACTCTTGATCCCTCTCCTTTCCTCTCTGTGAAAAATCAATAAAATATATTTTTTTAAAAAGAAAGCTGCTATAAACCACTGTGTGCAGATTTTTATGTAGATTTCTGTTTTTCTACTTTGAGTAAATACCAAAAAGCATCATTGCTGGATTATATGGTGAGAGTATGTTTATTATTTTAAAGAAACCATTAACTTATTTTCCAAAGTGACTATCTCATTTAGCATTCCCACCAGCATAGACAGGGAGATCTTGCCATTCCACATCCTCACCAACATGTGGTGTTGCCAGTGTTCCTTACTTTGCCCACTCTGATAGTTGTGTAGTGGTACCTTGTTTTAATTTACATTTCCCTGGTGCAACATGTCATGGAGAATTTTTCATATGATTTCTTGTCATCTGTGTATCTTCTTTGGTGAGAAGTCTGTTAAAGTCATTGACCAATTTTTTTTTAATCAAATCGTTTGTTTTCTTAAAGTTGAGTTTTAAGAGTTCTTTGTATATTTTGGATAACGGTCCATCCTTTGTCATGTCTGTGTTTTACACATATTTTCTTCCAGTCTGTGGCTGTATTCTCATTCTCTTGCAACTGTCTTTTGCAGAGCATCACAAACATCTGCATTTTAAAAGATATCCATTGTTGTGAACTATTTTTGCTCATTCAGATCTTCCTGGGGGGCCTTTATTTCATTTTAATCATGTCCAGTTTATTAATTCTTTTTTTTTTCATGATTGTGCCATTGGTGTTTTTTCTAAAATTTCATTGCCTTGGTGCGTTTTTGATGAGTGTAGTATCATGATTAATTTTTTAGACTGTTAGTGTGATTGAGCAAACAACCAATGCTATTTAAGAATTACTTTGGAATTAGTACAGTACAAGTTGCATTGTATATAGAAGGTATAGAGACACTGTAACAGAATTGGAATATATATAAATATTCATTTTAAATAAAAATGTATGTTTGTGCCTTTCGATATCCAGTGTGATATTCGAGAATACTGAATGTAAAATTCATCTTTCATAGCTAATAGCTTTGATTATTGACCAGATAACTAAAAGATTAATTTGTTAAGAATTTTGTTTTCTTGCTGGAATGAACTGACTGTTTGTCCCCCATAATTCATATGTTGAAATTATACCCCCTAATGTGATGGTGTTAGAACTGATTAGCCTTTTGGAGGTGATTAGGTCATGAGAGCGGAGCCCTCATGAATGGAGTTAGAGTCCTTATAAAAATGAGACTCTGGAGAGCTCCCTGCCTTCTTATGTCATGCGAGGTTACAGCCATAATACAGAGGTCTGTGAGCCAGAAAGTAATTCTTCATCAGGCATTGAATCTTCCAGTGTACTGATCTTTGAGTTCCCAGCCTCCAGAACTAAGAAATATAAAGTTACATTGTTCATAAGCTATTCAGTGTATGGAATTCTGTTGTAGAAGCATGAACTAACTAGGAAACTAGGAATTTATTAGCATGATGTGGAAAGATTACCTATTTTGAACCAAAAATAATCCATGCAAACACATTAACCCTTTACAGTCAAATTATAATTTGACATTTTTCTCCCAGAAGAAAATTTTTATCATTCAGTCTATGAAAGAAACACAGAACTGAAATGAATGCTTTTTGTTTAAAATAAGCACTTTTTTCTGTTGCACAAGTCATGACATGGTTGCTTACCATGTGGGATACTCACTACTAGTAGTATAATTGTCAGAAACATCTATTTTTAGCGAAGTCCTATGACTCACCCAGCTAAAACATACATTTTCAGGAGATTCACCTCAGGAGGCATCGACCCTGTGATTCTCTAACACACTGCACTTACGAGTGACCTGAAGCCCCAGCTGGTTTGGCTCAGTGGATAGAGCGTCGGACTGTGGAATGAAGGGTCCCAGGTTCGATTCTGGTCAGGGGCACATGCCCAGGTTGCGGGCTCAGTCCTCAGTTGGGGGCATGCAGGAGGCAGCCAGTCAATGATTCTTTCTCATCATTGATGTTTCTATCTCTCTCTCTCTCTCCCTCTCTGAAATCACTAAAAAGAAAGAAAGAAAAAAAGATTGTGTTCTTAATATTAAAAAAAAAAAAAAGAGTTACCTGAAGCTTCTGTACAAAGCCCCCTAGACATGTTCCATATCAGAAAATACTTTGGAGATGGAGTCTTGGGTTATGTTCCTGAAAACTCCCTAGGTACTTCTAGGGTACAACGAGTTGAAATGCCCTTTATTTGGGCCAAATGGATGTTCCAAATCTTATTAAATTTGTATTTGTTTATGGACAACTATTTTTTTCAAAAAAAGACATTTACTCTGTATTAATGGATAGTGACAAATGTTCGTTTCTTTTATTTTTAAACATGAAATATGTTACAGGAACCCTTTATCATCACAAACATCTGCATTTTGAAAGATTTCCATTGTTGTGAACTATTTTTGCTCATTCAGATCTTCCCGGGGGGACTTTATCTCAACAGGAGGTAACTTATGTTTAGCCCTAACTAAAAAATTTAAAGCTCCCCAGAAAGGTTTGTGGCATCCAGGTCATTAGCAAAGAGCTAGAATTGAAGTATTTACTGCAGTATCCATTATAACAATGAATACTACATTATTATGAAATTTAGTTTCCTACAATAGTAATTCTCTCATGTAGGCACTCTGCAATATTTTATTATAATAGGTTCACTTTTAAACTTATTACTGAATACCAATAGTATATAAATGAAATAAAATAAGTAATATTGGACACAGAATAAGAGAAGGATTTTTAAAATCAGATATTATATTAGCACTAAAGGCTCGGTGCACGAATGTGTGCATGGGTAGGGTCCCTCAACATGGCCTGGGGGGATTGGGCCAAAGTTGGTAGTGCAATGCCGCCTGCTGCTCCAGCCTGCCACTCACGCTCATCCCAGCCCTGCTGCACCTGCTGCAGGCGCTGCTCAGTAGGCTCCCATGGGCTCACTCCATCAGTCCCTATGCTAGTCCCGATCCTGGTCCCAATGGGAGAGAGGCCTGCAAGGGGAGTGTCTGCAGGAGAGGCTTGGGGGGGGGGGGGGGGGTGGAAGCAGGGATGCGATTGGCTCTCCGGGTGGGCGATCATATGCCCTTGCTGGCCTGGGATCCGGATTTGCTGACATTCTTGCAGGTTGTCGGGAGCCACCTAGCGGCCACTTTTTTATTGTTTCTTCCTTGTGGAGCATCTAGGGAGGGGAAGTGGCTGCAGTGCCCAAGGCTGACTTCCAGGAGGCCAGCGGCACTATGGGGATCATGCCGGCAGTGCTGGTCCACAGATGCCTGGCTGGTTCTACAGAGATTGGACCTGCAGGACTGCTGAGGGGGTGGGTGGCTGCTACCAGGCTGGTAGGCCGCCAGGACAGGTCTGTCAGCTGAGCGGCACTCTGGCTGTGGGAGTGCCCTAACCACCAGGGAGCAGCTCCTGCATTGAGCATCTTCCCTCTGGTGGTCAGTGCACATCATAGCAACTGGTTTTTTGATCATTCG
>NW_006383015.1:3145399-3145982 GCF_000327345.1 Myotis davidii | reverse complement strand
CCCCATTTGATTGCCCCGCTGGCCAGTGACCTGGGCCTCCCTCTGCAGGGTGGTCATGGGGCGATGGCCAGGCCCCCAACAATTGCATCACACCTGTCCTTGGCTGGCCTGGCGCCAGTGGTGTCATAGCATGGTCCCAGATGGTCATCTGAATGGTTGTCTGTATGGTCATTCCGCTGTTCACAATGCACAAAATTCGTGCAAGAGTAGGACTTCCGTCCCCTGGCTGCTGGCACCAACTTCCCACTGGCACTCGTGGGTGGCTGCTACCAGGCTGGTAGGCCGCCAGGACAGGTCTGTCAGCTGAGCGGCACTCTGGCTGTGGGAGTCCCGCCCCTGCAGGTTCGTGGCCTGGGCTTCCTTCTATGGGGCAATTCGTGGAGCCCCCTCTATTGATCGCCCCACCAGCCAGTGGCCTAGGTCTCCCTCTGCAGGGCAATCATGAGGCAATGGCCGGCCCCCGACCAATCACATCACACCCGCCTTGGCTGGCCTGGCGCCAGTGGTGTCATAGCATGGTCCCAGATGGTCATCTGAATGGTTGTCTGTATGGTCGTTCCGCTGTTCAGCAGTTCAGTCAATT
>NW_006383015.1:3133992-3145312 GCF_000327345.1 Myotis davidii | reverse complement strand
GAGGGGGCCCCCCCCCCACTCCCACAGCCCGCCAGTTTGTGGCCTGGGCCTCCCTCTGTAGTGCTATAATGGGGCGAATGGCCGGCCCCCGACCAATCACATCACACCCTCCTTGGCTGGCCTGGCGCCAGTGGTGTCATAGCATGGTCCCAGATGGTCATCTGAATGGTTGTCTGTATGGTCATTCCGCTGTTCAGCAGTTCAGTCAATTTGCATATTATGCTTTTATTATATAGGATAATATCTTATTAAAAAGTGAGGATAAATGGGAGATGTTTGTTTTATTCTAATCATTTAAGCTGACTATATTATTGAAATCAAATTGACCAACTAAATGCCTATGAAGTACTCAGAAGCAATTACTAATAAGTTGATAACATCATTCCTTCCATTTCGGTTCTTCACAATCTGGAAATTATATGCTTTGTTCCTAGTGAGGTAGTCATCTTCAATCAAGGAGTCTGACTGACTACTTGTGGAAGAAAGCCAACAGTGGGACTTCAGTCCTTACATAATGTAGGCTGGAAATAGAATCTGAAAAGGATTTGATATCCAAGTCACTGCATAACAAACCAATCCAAATTTATTGTCTTAAACAAGACTCAATGGATCTCAGCTGCCATTCACTGCACAGTTTGCTGGCAGATGATCTTTCTTACCTGGGATGCTCAGCTCTGCCCTTGTGGTCTCTCATCTTCTGAAAGGTTTGCCTAGGATTCTTCTCGGGGTAATGGTGAAAGTCCAAAAGAGAAGTAAAAAATGCACAAGCACTTTTTGAAGCCTCTGCTTGTGTCAAGTGTGATAGCATTCTATTGGCCGTGGCCAAGCAAATCACATGGTCAACCCCAGCTGTAAGGATTGGGGAAAAAGGCTCTGACCATTTAGTAAGGAGAACTAAGGAGGAAAAATTTAAAGTCACAGGAAAAAGACAAACAAAACAAAGGACATTCACCACAAACAGAAAAAGCATTATGTCACCATTTCTTTTTCAAGTGTCAAGTCTAGAAGACAAGCAGCTTTCATTAAGGCCTTACTCCCAATATTGACCCTTTGCTGCTCACTAAAATTTGATTGCTGTGCCCAGAGCAGCAAAATGATTTACAGGCTATTTAAAGCTCTTGCACATTCTCTCTGAATCTTACGCTGGTAAACACATTGATAGACTCACATAAGGTCATATTTTGAGCACTTAGTTAAAAAATAAGAGATCAAATACATGAAATTCAAGAATTATTAAGATAGCAGCTGCATGTTTGAGAAAAGAAAAGGTGCTTTCTGGCTGAGTCTGATTCCCTGGCTTTTAAAATGTGTTTGGTTTTGTAAAATGTCAATGAACCGATCATAGAAAGTTTTACTTTATGCATCATGTATCTTAGGTGTTTATCATTTATTGATATCAGGCAATAGCTAAATTGGCAATAAAGTATGAATAAAAAGAATACAAAGATATTAAAATCTTAAGAAATACTTTAAAGGCACAACAATGCACTGTCTAGAGAACTAACCCCCAAAATGTAAATCAATCCAATAAAGTGTTTTTTAGAAAGAGGTTAACATAAATTATTAATTATTTTTAATTGAGCAATAAAAATCACACAAACTCATTAAATTCTGTCTTCCTCCTGATAATTATTTTAATTAATCTGTGGTCAAAAGGTAATTATGGAAGTTTTAGAGTTTTGCATCTTCCATGTAACTTAACCACTATAAACCATGATCTGAGTAATTTGCTGCCTCAATAAAGTCAAAATTAAAAAGCTAAAGTCAGTTTAGGAGCTGTTTCAACATTTTTTTGCCAAATACCCCTAGAATGTGGTTAATTCTAATAGTTACTGTAGCTGTCCTTTCTACCGTTTATGGCGGCCATTTTGAAAATTCCAACTTTGCAAAAAATAGCTAAAAATTTGCGTGATTGATATGAACGTATGGATGTATACACCCTATAGCTTTTACTTTTCATACCTTACTATCTTCTCCCACTTTCAGATAATTCTTGGGCTATTATTATTTTATCCACATCAGTAACCAAGAATAACAACTAGTTTAGAAATCAAAATCTGAGGATTTCTTCTTTTTTTTTTTACTTAAGCAGTTAAGTTGGAAAGGTATTTCTCTTTCTACATGCCTTTTGCTGAGATTCTTTGCTGTATCTATTTGTAAATATAAAAGCTGTTCCTGGAGATAGATGATTATTTACAATGTTTTCTCTATTATGCAGGATAAATTATTAACAAGAAAATAATTGAATATTGAATATGCCTGGAAAAGAAATAATCCTTCACCTAGTCTGTCACATAGTATTCTGCAAGCATGCATTACAATTAGTAGAGTGAGCCAAGTAGATTAATGTATCAAATTGTTTAAATTCATTATCCAAACCTACATTTTTAAAGAGCATAATACAACTGTGAATTAATTGTTATTCAACTTTGTGATCCTTTCTGCAAGTTGAACTATATTTTATGACCCGTTGATTTAAGTGATAATTCTATATGCATACCATTGAAGTTTTCTTAAAAAGCATTTTTTTTAATTTTGATAGTATTATATCACAGCTGATCACATAATTTGTCATTTGAATATATCAAGATGTATAGGTAGGAAAAATACCTCATTTTTAATAAAAGGTTTCAAACTACTAACTATTGACATAGAAAAGGTTATGTGTAGCTAGGATAGTAGAATAACTAGAATATTTTAATATTAGAAGATTATAGGAGCAAACAAAACTTTAATCATTATGTAATAACAATCCTCTATATCAGTGGTTTTCAAAGTGTGGTCTTTGTATTGTCAGCATCAACAGTACCTGGTGACTTGCGAGAAATGCAAATCTCAAATCCCCAAATTTTTTAATCAGGAACTCTAGATAAGGGGCCCACCCATCAGCATTTTAGAGTGATCTCAAAGTAACTCTGATGAACATTAAAGTTGGACAGCAACCATTCCATAGTCATTTATTCTTTTCAAGCACCCTTACAATCACAATACTTATCTGCATTTCAAAAGTCAAAGTATTATCCTCCTTTAACAACTGAGAAAATTGAAACTCATCAAGGTTAAGAGTTCCTCAGCTAACCTGAAGAAATAACCAGCACCTGATTTAACTTTCACTAACACTTGTCTCCATGAACAAACTCATCATTTTCACCTTAATTAAACAATATAAATAGTTAAAGGAAAAGTCTACTGTAAGTCAAGAAAGACATTGACTTTGGCATGATGTTGAATTAGGGGATGAACAATCAATACATTAATATTCATTAAATATTTTATACACTACAGGAGAGGAATTCCCTATTAGAATGAAGGCTGCAAAGAATTATATCCCATGGAACTTTTTTTTTTTTGCATTTTCTAAATAAATCATTTATCAGTAACTGTGTTAGACATGGAGGATACAACAAGAAGCAAGATTCAGTATTTGTACTCAATGATCTTGCAGTCTGCTGGGAGAAACATATCAAAAAGTGGGTAATTTCATTATAGAGCAAAATACGCTACAATATAGTTTATAAAGAATGTCATGATGAGCACATGGGAAAATCAGTTCTTGGTCTGAGTTTGAGAGAAGGGTTGGCAAGTGATTCTATTTTGGAATATTATAGAATCTTACAGTAGAGGAGAAGAGAAAAGATCTTAACCCATAAAATAACAAAATGAGAAAAAATAAATGAGCATAAATTCTTATTGTCTTGCTAATTTTTATCTAAAGAGGGATGCATACATTTTTAAGTATCATTATTTGAAGGACCTTGGTCCATAGAAACATTTAAAATCCAGAGACAAGTTTTGAATTGAATTTCTGTATTGGAATACAATGATTTTGAAAATTTACAGCATAAAAGCTAGGCAGTCAGTCTGTTGAAAACATTTCATAATTTAGAATATTCAAGGTGAGAATAATAGTTTGCTGCTTAGTTCATTTTTGGTGAAACCTGGTACTAAAAGTGACAATGCAATCCAATTTAAAAAAAAAATGAGCAGAAGACCTGAATAGACACTTCTCCAAAGAAGACATACAAATGGCCAAGAGACATATGAAAAAATGCTCGATGTCACTAATCCTCAGAGAGATGCAAATTAAAATCACAATGAAGTACCACCTCATACCTGCCAGAATGGCTATCAATAAATGAACAAACAAATGCCAGCGAGGATGTGGAGAAAAAGGAATCCTAGTGCACTGCTGGTGGGAATCCACACTGGTACACCACTATGGAAAACAGTGTGGAGTTTCATCAAAAAATTCAAAATGGAACTGCCAGTTGGCCCAGTGATCCCACTTCTAGGAATATATCCTAAGAAGCCTGAAATAGCAATTGTAAATAATATATGCATTCCTATGTAAATAGCAGCACAATTTACAATAGCTAAGATCTGGAAACAGCCCAAGTGCCCATCAATAGATGAATGGCTAAAAAAAAAAAACTGTGGTACATTACACCATGGAATATTATGCAGCTTTAGAAAAGAAGGACCTCTTACTCTTTGGGACAGCATGGAGGGACCTGGAGAGTATTATGCTAAGTGAAATAAGCCAGTCAGAGAAAGACAATATCACATGATCTCACTCAATGTGGAATCTAGTGAACAAAATAAACTGATGAACAAAATAGATCCGGAGTCATTGAAGCATGCAACACACTGACATATTTCAGAGGGAAGGGGGTGGAGGGATGGGCAGGGATTAACCAGATAATTTATATGCATATATGCATAGCCCATGGACACAGACAATAGTGAGATGAAGTCCTGAGGAGGGGGACAGGAGCAATGTGTAGGGGGTCATGGTGGGGGGAACAAAGGGGGCATCTATAATACTTTCAACATTAAAGATAAATTGTTTAAAAATTGATAATGCAATAAGAAACTATTTACATAGAGTAAAAGTTGGAGTCAGCATTGAACATGTTATAGAAGAATAATAAAAGTGCTATAATCTATATAACCTGTTTTTCTACAGAGTTTTTATAGTGTTAATCAATACATTTCCTTTTTATAACAGGATCAGCTAAGTTCAGCACCAAAATGTTTAACTATTTCATTTTTTTCCTGATTTAATCTTATATTGAATTTACTACTGTCTTCCAATATCATACATGATGAATATCAAAAAACAGGTGAACACCTAGTATATTGGAGAAGATATATATATATATATATATATATACTGGCCTTATTGTTTTTATCAGGAGGGTCATTCAGGATATCTCTATTTTCTTACATTGCTTAAAAAGCAAGACTTAGTGAGGGGTTTTCAGTTGAAAAGTATTATCTATTTTGTAATGATAGTGGAAGTGTGACAACTGATTAAAGAGGTGAGTATGTCAAAATAAATCAAAATGATTCTCTACATTTCCAGCATGGGAGACAATGAAAATTAAGATTTAATATGCAATAGCCTTTTCATTGCAATTATTCTACAACAATGAACCCATGGTGATTACAGTATTTCATGTATTAAATTATATTTTTAAATTACATTATTACTACCTAATTCTGGATAATATTTACATTGGCTAGATAATTTCTACATTAGCCAAAATGAGAAACTAATAGCCCAAAAAATGTGACAAGAGGAAAGAGGTGTGCCTACCCCTTTAGCCCACAGAAATACTGAGTTCTAGAATAGCTAAGAACAGAGTAATTTAGTCAAATGATTGTCAATGTGCAGTTCTGTCTGACTATGCCTCAAATTCTTTTTGCAACATGAGATATAAATAAGTGTGTCAGTGATGTTAAATATTTATTAGATTAAACTTTTAAGTGTTGAAAACGACTATTTGTCTCTGGGAGAAATATTATGATAGTTTAAAAATTAGTTCATAAATAATCGTACATGTATAAATTCGGTACTTTGCACCCTGCAGGGAATGAAAATACATCTCTGTGCATATGCTGGCACAAAGGGCATGAAATGTCCATTAGGAACTCTCCAGGGGATACCAAAATTAATTCTGAGACTGGATTCAAATACAGTCCAGTTCTAATTCAGTGTCTGATATCCAAGGAAGAGGCCACTATAGTGGAGATGTTATATGTGAAGGCATTGAGGAGGGGAATATTTCAAAAGTAGCAGATTTGACAGTTGTTGTGGGTGAAGTTTTACAAAAAATATTTTGAAAGCAAGATGGGTTAAGCAGACCCAAAAGCATGTCTCTACCACCTTGGGTATCAACACTATTTGGGAAAAGCTAGTTATTGAGAACTCTGTTTATCCGAGAGGCCTTAGCAGGAAGTATAGTCACAGGGTTCTAATGTCTCTTAACTGCTGAGCTCCAGCCCACCGTGGCCTCTTACAATCTTCAGTGTTGTCTGTAATGATTTTTGATGTCCTACCTCATTTTAGTCAGGGTTGGACTGTATCCTAGAGCTGTGGTCAATGGAAACAATAGAAATGAGGGCAGGATTAGGCCAGGGCTAAATACAGTTTGTTATATATTGACAAATGTATTTCAAATATAATCTAGCCTAGAATAAAAAAGTGGAAAAATCAATCTAGAATAGATATTAAAAATTAACTTTACTGGGGGATATTTTAAATCTAACACTTGGTTAGAACATGTGACTTCCTCATATCTTAGATATGAAGTCATTAGTTATTACACTTCAGAATGGACTGAGGAAGCCCTTGATTTAGAATTAAGACAAAAAATAGTATCTACGTAGGAAAAAAAATGTGGTCAAATAAACAATATTCATGTTTTTAAGTTTATAAGTAGTATAGAGCATATTCATGAATATAAAAAGTATCATTATATTTAGAGATTTGAAATGTCTATTAAAATAGGTCTTTTAGTCTTATTTAATTATGATTTCTTCTATTAAAAAGTACAATTTATGCTCAGGGAAAACAGGTAGCCAGGATATATTCCTGAAATATTAAGCCCCAAAGGGAAGGAGAGAAGTACTGAGATAGAGAGAAAGGAGCCAAGAGAAACTTAACGAAGTCAAGCACATTTTGCACTTCCAGAGGCATTGCATATTTTCAAACCCATGGTCAGCTCTCATCAGGGACTATTATGCACCTTTTAATTTGTATTAGAGAATGTGAGAATACACTCATGTATTTTGATTGCTAAACTAAAAGGTAATGTAACATGCTTTTTGTTTTTTCAATGAGTGAGAGTAAAACTTAAAATCATTTATTTATTTATTTATTTATTTTCCCTTTACCCAAGAAAATTTTTCCGTTGATTTTTAGAATGGAGGAGATAGGGACAGAGGGAAAATATCCATGTGGGAGAAACACATTGATTAGATGCTTCCTACACACACCCAGCCCAGGACCTGGGCCTGGGAGGAACTTGCAACCAAAATACATGCCCATTGACCTGGATCAAACCCGGGACCTTTCAGTCTGCAGGCCAACGCTCTAGCCACTGAGCCAAACTGGAAAAGGAAAAATGATTTATTTTGTAAAGAGAGAGAGAGAGAGAGAGAGAGAGAGAGAGAGAGAGAGAGAAACATTTTCTCAAGGAAGCACAACAGTTAATTCTATAAAACTGTGTAAATATGTTTTTATGTTGCATTACTAAGTGTGTTCATAAAAAATGTAGTACAAGAGCTGCACATTCTCTGACCACAATGATATAAAACTAGAAATCAATCAGAAGAAAAAAAATTGGTATGCAAATGATATATTATATAATTGTATACACCTAAAACCTGTCACCTCAATAAATCCAATTAAAAAAAACAATAAGAAGCAAAAAAAAAAAAAAAAAAAAAAAAAAAAACATTTTAAAAAAGTGGGCCAACACTGCCCACCTGGGAAGGAAAGGCCTCCCCTGGCCCTGCCTGGCCAGGCTGGTGCACCAGGGCCTCACAGGGACTCACCGGCGACGTGCAGGAAGCACAACCCCTCCAACTCCAAAGCCGGTCACGCCGACAGCTGCTCCACGTCCAGCTCCATGGTGAACATAGCGCTGCTGGGCCAGCTCAGCTCTGACTTCCAGCTTCTGGCTTCCTGTCCACCCCTTTGCTTACTATGTGCGCTTGGGGGCGTGACTTCACCCCACCAGCCAACGATTTTTAGAATGGAGGAGATAGGGACAGAGGGAAAATATCCATGTGGGAGAAACACATTGATTAGATGCTTCCTACACACACCCAGCCCAGGACCTGGGCCTGGGAGGAACTTGCAACCAAAATACATGCCCATTGACCTGGATCAAACCCGGGACCTTTCAGTCTGCAGGCCAACGCTCTAGCCACTGAGCCAAACTGGAAAAGGAAAAATGATTTATTTTGTAAAGAGAGAGAGAGAGAGAGAGAGAGAGAGAGAGAGAGAGAGAGAAGACAGTATATATAGCTTTATTCAAATAGTTTTATATTTGTTTATCCTACATAATAAAAGCCCAGTGACCATAATGGAAGAACGACCAGAACGACTGGTTGACCAGTCGCTATGATGTGCACTGACCACCAGGGACCCAGACGCTCAATGCAGGAAGAGGGGAAGGGGGGACAGTGAGGCCTGGAGGCACATGCTATGGCCCAGGGATCCCAGGAACTGCATGCCCAGAGCTTGCTTTCCAAAAAAAAAAAACATTTTAAAAAAGTGGGCCAACACTGCCCACCTGGGAAGGAAAGGCCTCCCCTGGCCCTGCCTGGCCAGGCTGGTGCACCAGGGCCTCACAGGGACTCACCGGTGACGTGCAGGAAGCACAACCCCTCCAACTCCAAAGCCGGTCACGCCGACAGCTGCTCCACGTCCAGCTCCATGGTGAACATAGCGCTGCTGGGCCAGCTCAGCTCTGACTTCCAGCTTCTGGCTTCCTGTCCAACCCTTTGCTTACTATGTGCGCTTGGGGGCATGACTTCACCCCACTTCCCAGTGCCACTCCTCACCTGTCACTCCCTGAGGACCACCTTATGTTTTCCTATCTGAAATGTGAGCAAGATCTCAAATGCCCCCCAGGCAATAGCTCCCTTGCCTTACCTTTCTTCCTCTAAAAACCTTGCATTTTAAAAATATGTATTTAATTGATTTCAGAGGGGGAAATAGAAATGCTGGGCCAGCTCAGCTCTGACTTCCAGCTTCTGGCTTCCTGTCCACCCCTTTCCTTACTAAGTGCGCTTGGGGGCGTGACTTCACCCCACCAGCCAACAGCACCACAGCACAGCCAGAGAGTGCCAGGACATAGCCACCAGCACTGGCGGGGCATTGATTTGGCCGTGTGACCGACGTCCATGTGCAGTTACACTGCATGTTTACATTTGTAGGGAAGCAGGGCAGCCTGCTCCTGCCCCCCGCTTCCCCTTCTAGGCTAAGAAAGGCCTGCTGATCTCTGTGTTTCTCCTTCAGTCCAGAATCAAAACCTCTTGGGGATTAATGATCCAGTGATGGCCCCAATACATGCTCGGTGTCACTGTCACAGACATTCCCAGTCATTACAGCTCATTCCTCAGCCTGCAGTGCCCTGCTCCATCCACTGCCACTCCTCACCTGTCACCCCCTGAGGACCACCTTATGTTATCCTATGTGAAATGTGAGCAAGATCTCAAATGCCCCCCAGGCAATAGCTCCCTTGCCTTACCTTTCTTCCTCTAAAAACCTTGCATTTTAAAAATATGTATTTAATTGATTTCAGAGGGGGAAATAGAAATAGAAACATCAGTGATGATAGAAAATCATTGATTGACTGCCTCCTGCACGCTCCAAACTGGGGATTGATCAAAAACCTCCTTTGGCTCCTCCCCCAATTCCTCCCTCAACCAGCAGGCCTGGCACCAAGGGAAGGAGGGGGGAGAGGTGGGGAACTGTGGGGTGGCTGACCGCCAAGGGCAGCATTGGTGTCTGGCGTCTGTTCCTTCCACACCCAGCCTGGCCACCATCACCTCCTCTCCAACCCCTCTGGGGCCTTTGGGCCCTGATCGGCCCTGATCGCCTACCAGGCCTAGGGACTCCACCTGTGCACACATTTTGTGCACCGGGATTCCAGTTATTATATAATTGACTAAACATATCATGTAATTAGTTCTTGTGCATTAGTAATAGATATATTTTTGAAAATTAAACTGATATCATTTTATATAAATACAAGGAACATGTAATATCACATAAGACTAGAATTAGAATATACCTGCCTGCAGTAGCATCTATTTTCTGTTATATAAATTTTTAAATATACTTTCTTGCAGACATAACTAAGAAAGAAGTTGTAGTGAAAAAGTAAACATATGGTAGATGCTATTTATTCTCCTTTCTAGAAATAAGGAAATTCAAATTTAGAATTTTAATCTGGAGTTATCTCAGATTGTAATATTTTTACCTTAACTATTTCCAAACTGGTGTGGGATATTTCACTATTTCATCTAAAATTGAAATAAAGTTCACTTTTTTAAGTTCCTTTATCCTTGTTTAATATTCTCTTTTGCAAATTACAGTAATGTTGGTGAATTTGAGTTTTCAGTGGCTTAGGAAAGTCTAGTTAGATATTGAATTGATAGCTATAGAAGAATTTTTGAGAATATCTCAGATCCTTAAACTATGTTAAGAAGCATAAATTAGATGTATACATTTAAATATTAACTAAGTCACCAATATTCTCTGAATTGGATGGAGGGGTTGTTATATGTTAAATTTTATCAATCTATTCTCAAAATGCTGAATGAAGATTTGAACAGTAATTCCTCCTAAATTCCTGTGAATATAATTATCATCATGTGTAAAACAAATAAAATTTAATGTGCATTCAGTGATATTTAGGAGATATATCCTGCTTTTTTTCTTTGGTAATTTTAGAAGATCACCTCAAATAAAATGGCATCAATAGTCAAGGTCATTAGTCAAGAAGAGAACTAAGAAAACAACCCAAACATCAATCAATAGTAGAATGGAAAAATAAAATGTAATATATTCATGCAATGGAATACATGTAATGAAAATGAGCACACAGCAAACCATAATGTTGAGTGAAATAAATCAAGCAAGAAGAATACATAATCTATGATTCATTATATAAAAAGTTCAACACCAGGCAAAGCTATTCTATGTAATTTAAAGATGCATATTTTGCCCAGTCCGGTGTTGCACAGTGGTTAGAGAATCAGCCTACACATGTTAGGATCAAGAGTTTGATTACCGGTCAGGTCAAGAGTATGTATCTGTATTTCAGATCAATCCCAGCCCCAGTTGGGGCACTTGTGGGAGTCAGCCATTGATGTGTCTCTCTCACATCAATGTTTCTCTCTCTCCCCCTTCCCTCCCTTCCACACTCTCAAAAAATCAATGGGGTGAGGGATGGGAGAGTGGGGAAGGATGCATACTTTACAGAACTCTATAGCAAGACAAAAAAAAGATAACCATAAC
>NW_006383015.1:3133317-3133719 GCF_000327345.1 Myotis davidii | reverse complement strand
CAAAGGAAGAAAACAACCAAATAAGGGCTCAGAATCAGTTTTCAGAAAATATTTAGGTCATAGTCCTGATAGTTATAAAAATTTATCTCAAATAATGATCATTTAGAGAAAGGGTGGGGAGCATACGGCACATTGGCCATACAAGGCCCGCAAAATCATATGGTCTGGCCCTGCCAAAGCAACCACAGGCAGGACTCAAAATTCAATAGGAGATTTTTATATTAAATGAATTATATTAAGCAAATGATGTCATAATTATTCAAATAGCCCTTAGCAGAAAAAAGGTTCCCCACCCCCGGTTTAGAATAATTGAGATATAAATTTATTTTGCATTTCAGTGCCACTGGTGGATTAATAAGTTATTGCATACCTAGATTTTATGATATTTGTAAAAGCCTATAC
>NW_006383015.1:3122360-3133224 GCF_000327345.1 Myotis davidii | reverse complement strand
AAAGATACCTACTTCCCTTTTTCTCTACCAAATGTCTTACCACTAGTGGGACAGAGGAATGGTCTGTGGTCACCAGACTTTTAACAATTACTAAGAATTCACTTATCTTTCATACCTATGCTCATTGGTAAAGTAATACAAATTATAGTGTTTAAACTACTTAGGTTTTGTTTAGTTTTTCTTTTGCTCATAGCAATAACACTTATTTATAGAAATTAAATATTTTTATTTGTTGTATTTCTATGTTGCAGGTATCACAGCAGCATTACATATACTCAAATCTATCATTGCATTTTACACCTACTAGTGTAATTAGAATTTTTGTCTACCTTTAAGCATTTTTTAAAAAAATTTTAAACTAATTTTAAGAACATAACAGTACAATGTGTGGAGTGGGATAGAATCATTTGTTATTCTGACGAAAATGCACATTTTCTATTAAGGGAGTATGGTAGGAGTGTAAATATGCTTACTTTTATCATGACTTTGATAAATAGAGCCTCGCCATCTTCTAAACCATATTATTGAATAATTTCCATCAGGTGCCCTGCTAGCAAACTCATATCAATTAGTGCTTGTAAGCGAAGCTCAGTAATAATTACAGCTACATCTAGTGAAAATTTATGTCCTGTGTGCCAATCATGGTGATAGATTCTATTTAAGCTGTTCCAGTTTAATACAATGAAAATTATATTACTATTATAGGTGATTATAAAGAATTACTAGTAAAAATGAAACAAAATATTAATAAAGTCTTCAAGGATATAAATTTTTAATTTACCTCCTATATTTTGATTGCCCAAGCATTTATCATAACTTACCAAATAAGGTGATAATCATGCATAGAGATTTTTAGATGATGAGGCTTTAGGCATATTCTTGATTCAAATAAGACACTTGAACATATTCTGTGCCCTAAAAGTGACTGTGGAATAGAAATTAACCATAAGGCTTATGGCTAAGCTGGGAACGACACAGTGTGTATGCTATCTTCCTTAGAAAAACAGCAATGATTCCATTTTAAATCCTTTACATGGCATTTCCCCATTTTATTACTGGACTTCATTATTCTCATAGTGACCCCTTATTTCCTTATTTCTAATGTTTATTTTTGATCCCTGAGCCTCACCATGAAAGGACAAGTAGAACTTTATTTGAAGAACTAGAACAATTTTTTCATGAAAATCAAGAGTTAGAGTATTATGAGCATGTGAGCAGCACCAATGTAGCAATAGGCAAACACAATTTCATCACTTTGCAATCATATGCTCTGGATTTTGGGTTGTTCTGATGTGAAGAAGTGTTTCTAAAGAATGCATTTCTAAAGAGCATTTTTTGAATAATGTTATTTGATGAGCTGGTTATCAAATATGAGTAAAACATGGATTATAATTCATTAATTGTTATTAGAATTTTATTTATAAGATAAATATCATCATGTAATCATTAATGATCTATTCTCATGGAGAATCCTATATAATAAATAGCTAATATGCTAATTAGACCAAACAGCAGAACGACCTTCTGAGGCAGCTGGGGCTGTGAGGGCAGAGCCCCTTGCACGAATTTCATGCATCGGGCCTCTAGTGTCTTTTTAAAATGATATTCCTGAGATGTTTTCATGCTGCATTACTAGATTTCTGAAAACAATTGAATGCCACTTAAAATGTTAATAATAAATTTACTAAAATATTTAATGCATACAGTCTTCCTGGAAAATGGGAAAAATTATATTACAAATTGTACTTATCTCTTACATCATTGTAAAATGCAGTAATAATCTGGGGGCCAGCATTTTGCTGATTCATCTTTTGTTAATTACCTAATCAAGTAATAATTTGCATAATATAATTCTGTTTCTTTGACTTTATACTTTCCTTCCTGGGAGAAATTTTTCCTTTACTTCATCTAATTTTCCTTATAAAAAGTCACTAGTGAAAAAAAAAGAAATTAAGCTTTAAAAAAGTCATCAGTGATAAAAAAATATACAAAGTATAAAGGAATGCTTTTGAAAGAACATGGAAAAGGAAATAAATTTAATATGACCAGTTCTATACATAAATATTAAAACTAACAGTTTTAGTAGTTTTAATTGCTGCTTTTCACATTTAGAAACTAAAGTATCATTCTTCTAAATCTACAAGCTTGTTGTGAAAGATTAGCTACTGGAGCATTATATCTAATTTTAAAACAAACATTTAAATGCTGAACAAGTTCTTATGCTGCAGAAATCTATTCTAATTTAGATTGTCATTAACATCAAGATTTATTTCATTAAAAACTTTCAATTTAGTTAATTGCAAAATTGTTTTTATTTTATAAAATGCAACATTTCCATATAGGTTAGCAACTGAGATATGCTATTTCTAGCTTTTTAAATGTTTCCTAAATTCAAGTTCTCCATGGTAGGACTGTAAAATCTAGAAATATATGATCTAAAATACTTTATTCCAACTTTCCATCTTCTTTAGCTATCACTCTTTCACTAGTCCTCATTCCATGCTAATTTCCATGGAATTTGCCCCTCTACTCTTGTCAATCCCTTGAAATCAAGCTGTCTTTTATTCAGGAGTTATTTTCATGCCCAGAATCATCTCATGAAATATTTTATATTACTATAAACAATCCAACTGTTACCTTTTAAATGGTGTAAAAAATTTGATTTTTCAACATTAATATGTTCCATTGGAAATAGTGCCAAGTTCAGGTGACAAAACTGTAATTGCATTTTAATTAGGAAAATTAGTTTAATGCATACTGAAGATATTTTGTTAACACTTGTTGTTATTAACAAAGCACTATTAACTGAAATTGTATGAATTAAATTAAATACTATATCGCTTGAATAGTTTAGGATTTCATGCACTGTTTCTTCTTCCCACAAATTCATGGCCTGTGTGCTTGATGTGCAAAAACTTAATTCATGAGTCTCATAAACATTTTATTTACTTGTTTATTCATTTATTTATGGAAAAACCAATTACAATAGCTCTTTATTTTTTTCCACGTCCATTAGTTTTTTCTCTCTTTTTGTTCTTTTGCTCAATCCCTCTACCCTCCAACCAAGTTCCCCAATTCCCCCTCACTATCCCTGACAGATGTTAGCCTGTCTTTATCTATGAGTCTGTCTCTATTTGGCTTGTTCATTCATTGTGTTTTACTGTAATAGTTTAAAATTCATAAAATTATCATTGAGAGGAAACAGAAAACAAGAACTGACACCCATTCGTACAACCTTTGCCACCCTGTCTAAGGAGCCAATACCCACTGAGCTAAGCACTGGTGGTGGGGCTAATTAAAGAAACATGAGGGAACTGAACCACAGAAATCAGTTAGTGTCTTCTCAAGCTCACATGATCACTGGGCACACAGGTGGGACTAATATTCTGGTCTTTTCTTTCATCCCTCAGTGCTCCTTTCACCTTGACATCGGAGAGGCTTTCCCTTACCACCAACCCAGAGATCTGAAAGACTGAAGGATTGTTCCTGATTCCCCTCATATTAATTCCAATGAGAAAATTCCAAAGCCAAGTAATTCAAATGCTCAGTTGTATTTGGCTTTCTCGTTTCATTTGTCTTTATTCACGGTCCTGACCTATTCATCATTAAATCCCTCAGGCTTTCTCAGTATCCGACTTATTGTGGATAGGTAAGAAAGTTTGATAAATGAATGAATATTTGGTTTCTAGGTAGAACACCTGAAAAACTATCTGATTTCTCTTCCAACTGCCCAAATTCCATGTCTCATATGCACGCACCACCACAAAAGCAATGTCCAGGAAGTGTGTCTCAGAATGGAAAGGCAAACTAGAAATCTTAAAGTAGGAAATATGCAGTTTTCCTTTTGATTTTGCCTGCAAATTCTCTGAGGATTTATAACATTCACCTGTACAATCTGTCTCAGGTAATGACTTCTAGATGCTATTTAGAAATTGGCCAGTTATACTAGATAAAAATCATCTGAGATTATAATGCAAATCGATCATCATAAAAATGTATAATACAGACCTAGAATTTATACAAATTCTACTAAGCATTTATTTTATATGAGAGAGGAATAGATTCCACAGTGCGTACATTATTAAATGTAAATGTATGCTGAAAAGCTCCTAATCATGAAAAATACATATCCTGATGGACTACTTTTATTTGGCAACCTTTCCCTCCCAATATCATCTTAATATTCAAGTGTAGATTGAAAATTATATCTTTCTATGAAATATGTATAAGAGTAGGTATAGATAATTTATTTTCCTTCATCTGTACATAGATATGGATAATTACATCTTTCTGAAAACTTCATGAAGCCATTAGAGTTCTTCTAAGCTTTTTCTATGTCTTTTTAGACTTTCATATTGTCAGCTAGTACAATTTAATTATGCACTACTATTTGAAGGTGACCAACCCATTTTTCTAGCGTCTTTTATGTTGTTGTAACATTTATACACAGTATCGATATATAAGGCTTTACTGTGTATCTTCACGTAAATTCTTTAGTGGCAACATTTTCAAGAGTAAGTTATTACTGTGCAGTTAAATAAAAATAAATTGATGATGGGAACCCTCTATACTTAGAACTGCAGAGAGTTCTAAAACTGCTCTATAAATCTAAAATTGCCCTACGAAATTCATTTTAAAATAAATTGATATAGGAAAGGCTTTAAAACATATTGTTTATTTTTCAATAATAAAAATTAAGTATTACTTAAATTGGAAGAGAAGAAGGAGAATCCTATATAATAAAGAGGTGATATGCAAATTGACAATCATGCCCTCACACAAGATGGCTACCCCCATGTAGCCACAAGATGGCTGTGCCCATGTCATCACAAGATGGTCACCACAAGATGGCCGGCATGGGAGGGCAGTTGGGGGCAACTGGGCTGGCATGGGAGGGCAGTTGGGGGGTACGAGGCTGGCAGGGGAGCAGTTAGGTGTCGATCAGGCTGGCAGGGGAGTGGTTAGGGGGGATCAGGCTGGCAGGCAGAAGCAGTTAGGGGCAATCAGGCAGGCAGGCAGGTGAACCTTTGGGAGCCAGTAGTCCCAGATTGTGAGAAGGATGTCCGACTGCTGGTTTAGGCCCAATATCACAAGGATCAGGCCTAAACCAGCAGTCGGACGTCCCCTGAGGGGTCCCAGATTGGAGAGGGTGCAGGCTGGGCTGACGGACACCACCCCCCCCCCAGTGCACAGATTTCATGCACCAGGTCTCTAGTAGTTTAATAATCTTACAGTTGGTTATTTTACATGCTAACTGCCCTTCATCTTCCATTGTATAGGATAAGGAAACAGATTTAAACTGTCATAACAGAGATGTAAGTTGTATGAAAGAAATATAGCAATGATTAGAATTTGTTAGTAGTATTGAAACATATTTCTAGATGAAATTTCCAGAATTTCACGTTCTAAAACATTTGAAAATACAGGTAATCAATTGTCTTATAGGGCTTAACTTTCTCTTGCCTAGAGCAAGGAGATAAATGAGTGAAAATTAGAGAAACCAATCCAACCTCTGTGGCTATGATCCTTTATTTCCTGGACTAGATTGATCAACCCATTAAAAAAAAAAGTGGGTTTTTTTGAATTTAAAGTCACAAGTCTAATTTTTATTTCAACGTGTTAACTCTCCTTCTTCTGAGGTGATAAACTATACTACTAGCATTGGCAAACTATTTTGTAATTTTCATCTACTCATCAGACAATATACTAGGAGTGGCCAGGAACCCATTTATCCCAAGTCTATAGAAGATGCCATTTCACAGGCTGGCCTCTCAACACCAAAGAAAAATCCATGCAAAAGGAGAAGGGCTCCATAAAATTTTTCTTGTCAAAAATGTACAAAGGCTAAGGTTAGCCTAGCAAATTGTGACTCACCTACATCAAGAACAGACAGAGGGAACATCAGAAGGTTGTTCTGTTTTCTCCTGCAGAGACTTACACCTATTGATATTGAATTCTGGTTCTCCAATTTCTTCATTCCTGATGAGTAAAAAACCTCTCAACTATATTCACTAAATCTACCAAAATATTTCTTTTGAAAATATAATCCATTTTCCTATTTTGATGAATAGAATCTCCTTATTCACTGGCTATAAGACAATGAACAGGTTAATATTATAAATAATATAATGAAGTCCTTCAGTGTAAATTAATGAAAAATCCATATTTCACAAAGTCACCATAATTTAATTGCATAAATCTTCTGCAGTAACAGAAAGCTTGCGAAACGTGTGATGACTTCTGTCAGCACATATTTGGCATCTTCTTAGATGCTACTAGTAAATGTAATCTATTGACTACATTTGGGTAGAGGAGGCCATACATGGATTGTTTCATCCTTTTTATAAAATAGAAATTTACCTCAGGAATGACTTGATTTGAAAAACTCAATTCTCTTAAGCTTAGAACTTGGGAAATCAATAAATGGAAAGATGAATGTTTAGGAACATAATGAAAAGCAAGTATAATAAAATCTTCTCTGAGAGCCTGAGGCATTGCCCAGATTTATAGAAGTGGTAACTAAGTGTTCAAAGCCCGAGGAGCCTCGAGAGAGCCTGAAACCTGGTTTGGAATCTGAAAATATTTGTCTCTTTGTAGTGATTAATGAATTTTAATCAATCTGACTATCGAAATAGAACCAGAAAGAGCATTATTCTAAGTGGTATCAAGGAAGAAAATCCTGACTTTAGGCTCTCACCATCCTTTTCAGTAGTCCCTTGAGATGAACCTAAGGTATGAACAAAAACAACTTGATTGTAACATACACATTTTTTTTCACATGTATTTACAAAATGTCTCAAAATATAGTTTATTTTTTAATAAACTTGTCTCCCTGGAGTCAGTGTTCCTAAAATTCACCTATAGAAACATTACTATAAAACTAGTAATGTTTTATGAGTGTATATTCATTATTTTAATGTGAATTACTAATTAGATTTTATATATGGATGAATATAACAAATAATCTTTTTTAAAATATATTTTATTGATTTCTTAAAGACAGGAAGGGAGAGGGATAGAGAGTTAGAAACATCGATGAGAGTGAAACATTGATCAGCTGCCTCCTGCACACCCGCTAGTGGGGGTGTGCCCACAACCAAGGTACATGCCCTTGACCAGAATTGAACCTGGGACCTTTCAGTCCGCAGACCGACACTCTATCCACCAAGCCAAACCAGTCAGGGCAACAAATCATCTTTCTATGATATCCTCAATATGCAGATAATCACATAAAAGGCTAGTATAATGTTTATAAACCATGAATTTCAGTCGATAGTTTATATGTCACAAGTGTCTGATTTAACTATAAATATATCTATATATATGTTTCACTTCCTTTTTGAGACTTTATATTTAATTGTTTGTATTTAAATTCAAGTGATGGCCAATCACATTCAATCAATATTTATGGGCAAATAATTTCCTGAGAATTTAAATGAAAATATATTTTAAATTGCATCATAAAATATTGAAACGTGGAGTTTGGATTGGCACCAATAAATAGCTCAGTGTATGCTCCTGTTCCCACAGCCTTTTTCCCGCAGGTTTTCTCATCAGACTCACAATCACAGTTCAGATTTTCAGCATTCTGACTGCCTCTAGGCAGCATGCAAATAAGAATGAAGAAATTTTCAGATCTTTGTAGTCACCACAGGCCTGGGTCAAGTTTTGCCCCAAGGCACATATCCAATAGAAATAAATAAAATTGTATTGTAGTGACCAGTAATGTTTCTGAAGTTCAAGTTTATAACTTTTATATTCATTTGTAAATTCTTTCATAAGTATAATTAATCATAATGCATTGTTTCTCACACAAACTCCTAGTATAATGGCTTTCTTGGTAATCTACTCAATCAGTTTATACGTAATAAGAAATTTTTAATAAGCCTTCAGATTCTAAAAGAAATAAATATTGAAAATAAATATTTAGATTGAACCTCTTTAAAATAATTGATTTTATTATATATAATTCCATGGGTCAGAATCCATATGAAAAGTGGAAGCATGTCCTATAGTAATAAGCTGCAATGCAATTATAAATGATTTAATTGACATTGGGATTTAAGGCTTACTTACTCGTGTGTAACAAATTAATAGAATTTTCAGCTCACTCAGCATGTGACTTCCTCAATGATAAGCTGAAGTTCTGAAAATAAATAAAGACAAAGTAACTATGCATATGATTTTTAAATTACTCTCCACATTCTTTGACAAGTTAGGAGACTAAGTGTAGGACCCGATTATAGGTTAAAATATCGGTAGAATAAACAATGGCTACAAGTGAACTTTTATACTACTAATACTTTTCAGAATGCCATTAAAAATTAGTTTTTAGAAAAACTACTATTTTGAAGTTTATTATGACTACCAGTGCTCTATAGGTTTTCAATCAATAATAACATTAAAATTCTATTTTTATCATAATGATCTTTTCTACTGACTAATATAGTTAATTTTTATTATTATCCTTTAATCACTTTCCAAATTCAGCATATGTTTGTTTGTGTGGTTGTTTTTACACACGTCCTGTCCTCAACAGCCCTGCTCAGCTCCTATAGATTTATGGTCTTCCTCTTTTCCTGCTGCCTTCCCTTTTTCTCAGCGTTGAGGTCTTTCCCAAGGAACCCTGCCATCTATAGGACAGTTTTGCCATTTTTGCCTACGATGATGTTCAAGCTTAATTGGGAGTATGAGGATTGAGCGTGATCTCAGCCAACTCAAAACACACACACACACACACACACACACACACACACACACTATTGATAAAGATTTATTGATAAACATTACATTTTATTTCATTGTGTCAAAACTCTATATACCTAAAAATTAATTTATAACATTATTAAGTAATGGATTAATTTTTCATATTGTGCATTAGGATGTATGTGACTGAATTTTGTGGTTTCTCAGTCCTGAATTTCAAGAACAGTGTCATCCCAGGGCTGTTCTGTGTCCAACAGATGTATTCCTCTAATGTTCCTGCTTGCTTTTGTTTGACTCATTGCCTCTGATGTATCCAGTATTTCTGTTTGTATATGGTTTTCAGTTCAAGGTTAAACTATTCATTCCTGAAAGACAGCACAAATTGATAAAAAGCAGGGACTAAGTAGCCAAAGAGATGTTTATTACTGCCTGCAAAATATTTAGGATGAAAACACGGAAAAAGTAGCACAGTACTTTGGGTTTGCTTATTGTTTCCTTTAAATTCTAAGAAATTACATTCAAATAACAATAATCTTAAGTGATTTGATGTCTTAAATGTTATCATTTTTTCATTTACATGGGTGATTTTAAAAGATTTTCTACTCTACAAATAAAATTTTATTATCTCTCGGTCATAAAAATATTCTCAGAGGAATGCATTTCCCATTTTATAGGCAAAGTCTATTACAAAATTAAATTCTTTGTAAATTTCAGGACCACGTTTATTTCTAAACAGCAGCGTGGAGTTATAGTACAAAGAGCACTGGATTTGCAGTCGTAAACCTAAGTTAAATGCAGGTTTTCATACGTGTTAGCCTGGGGAAATGATCAATTAATCCTCTGCATCTAATAAACAGGAGGAAAATAAATTGGAATACATATCATAAACTAATACATTCTTCCGTTACCACTGATTGCTATTACTGTTGCTTTAACATGAGATAGTATTTCATGACATGAATAGTACTAGTATGAAATATATCATCAGTGAATCTTTACCAATATGATTTTTGACTATCTGGCATTTTTGTCTCACCAACATGTCCACTGCCTTCTTTCAGAAACATAACTAGCTCCCTTCCTCTGGCCCCAGTGTTTTTCTAACAGAAAAAAAAATGCTTAAAGATTTAACCCTAATACATATATATCCACAAAATGCATCCCATAATTAACATCTTACTGTACTTAATTTATCCATCCATCTAGCCTACCTTTCCTTGCTTCAATGCATTTAATGAATTTAAAATTAAGTGTGCCATTTGCTGAGCTCTATGACATGGAATGTTATCCCAGAAAATTGTTCTCTCATGCCCCTTCCTACTCCATCTCCACTGGTATTTTTCCAACCCCGGATTAGTTTTTGACTATTGTAGAACTGCAAATAAATGGGATATCTTATGTAAGTTTTCTTTCTCTCAGCATACTATTTGTGAAATCCGTCTGTGATATTCTGTGTATCAGTAGTTCGTTCCATTTTAGTTCAGAAAAGTGTTTTATTGTATGACTATATCAGTTTACTTATCAATTAAAGGCCCAGTCGTGCACCAGTGGGGACCCTCGGCCTGGCCTGCAGGGATCAGTGGAGCTCTGTGCCACTGCAGCCCAGCCTTACCTGCCAGCTCGTCGGACTCCAGCCTGCTGTCCGCCTCAATCCCACACAGCACAAAGTAGTGTGCAAAGCTGCAGGTGGCCAGGGAGGAGCCTGAGCCCGGGCTGGGCACCACGCCCTCCAGCTCATCCCAGCCACCATGCTCGGGCGAGCAGGGGGGGTGTCCGCGGGAGAGGCTTGCTGCTCTGCAGCTGCACTAACCAACTGTCAGTCTGGCATCTGGCGCCTATCAGCTGAACAGAGCTCCTGCTATTGGAGCGCACTGACCACCAGGGGGCAGCTCCTATGTTGAGCATCTGCCCCCTGGTGGTCAGTGTGTGTCATAGTGACCAGTTGTTCCCAGCCATTCCGCTGTTAGGGTCAATTTGCATATTAGCCTTTTATTATATAGGACTAGAGGCCCGGTTCACAAAAACTTTCCCCTTGAGGCAGGGTGTCCCTCAGCCCAGCCTGTACCCTCTTCAATCTAGGACCGCTCGGGGGATGTCCGACTGCCGGTTTAGGCCCAATCCCACAGTCAGACATCCCTCTCACAATCTGGGACTGTTG
>NW_006383015.1:3113245-3121402 GCF_000327345.1 Myotis davidii | reverse complement strand
CTTTCTGGGGGTATTTGTTACATAGTTTCTTAAACTGTAGGCTCAGAGGCCTGCAGTCGCAGGCGGGGAATGTTGGAGTCCTCCGTCACTGAAGCAAGCAAGCCTCATGTTAGTGGCAAGCTGCCTGGCTGCTGGCTGCCATCTTGGCTGACAGTTAATTTGCATATTGCCCTGATTAGCCAATGGAAAGGGTAACAGTCGTACGCTAATTACCATGTTTCTCTTTTATTAGATAAGATAGATTCCCCTACTGATGGTCATGGATTCCTCTGAGTTTTTGGATATTATGAATAATGCTGCCATGAACATCTTTTTGTACATTGTCTCTTTAGGAGTTGTTTTTCTCATTCCTAAAGTACTGAGAAATGAAATGGTTAAACCATAGAGCTGGTATAGGCTTTAAAAAATCCAAACCTTTTCCCATGGTTAGGATATATGTTTCTACTCTTACTAGTAGTGTAATTCCATACCCTCACCATCATTTGATGCTGTGAATCTTTACATTTAGCTATTCTGGAAGTGGCATACTAGTATCTAATAGCAGTTTAGATTGCATTTTCCAGATGTCTAATAATGTTGAGCATCTTTTCATGTGATTATTGGCCTTTTTACATCTTCTTTAGTGAAGTATTGTTCTAATAATTTTCCCATTTTCATTTGGGTTGATTGTCTTTTATTACTAAATTGTAGAATTTCATCATATATTTTAGATATCAGTCCTTTGCTAGATAGGTTTTGAAAACATTTTATGGAAGTATATGTCCTGCTCATTAATTTTCTAAACATATTTTGATAAGCTAAATTTTTTACTTTAGGTAAAACCTAAATTATCATTTCTTCCTTTTATGACTTGTCCTAAAAACCTTTGTTTACTCCTAACTTACAAAAGTATTCTCCTTTGATTTCTTCTAAATAATTTGTGGTTTTAGTGTATAAATCTAGGCTTCATCTCAAATTAATTTGTCAATATGATGTGCACTTGTGTGAAATATAATTTTTGTTGTTGTTATTTGTCTTGTAGTATTTCAGCAGCATACATTAAAACCTTTCCTTTCCCCATTGGTGTTCCTTGATGCTTTTATAAAAAATGCAATAGTTGTAATAATGTGGTCCTATTTCTTGTCTCTGTATTTTTTTACATTGACCTATTTGTCAATTCTTAAGTCAGTACTGCACTATATTTCTTCATTAATCTAGCATTAGTAAGCCTTGAATTTAGAAAGGATAAATACTCCAAACTTGTTTTTCTTTTCAAGATTGTTTTGATTATTCTAATTTTTTATATTTCCATATAAATTTTATAATCATCTTGTCAATTTCTACCAAAAAAAAAGTTTCAGGCAACTGATCACTATGTGTTGAATCTAGAGATTAATTTGAGGATAATTGACATCTTACTTATATTGGATTTTGCAATCCATGAACATGGTACATCTCACAACTTATGTATTCTTTAATTTTTTCCAGCAGTTATGTTGTTTTCAGTGTAGAGGTCTAATATTAATTGTTTTAAGTATATTATTTTTATTGAATTTATTGCAGTGATAATGTATGCATAACTTGCCATTTCATGCTTTTATAAAAATAATTGTTTTATTAATTTTAGTTTCCTACTCTTTACTACTTGTTTAGAAAATAAAACTTTTTTTGCACCCTGAGCTTATTTTTATGACATTGGCAATATCCCTTACTAGTTGTAATGGTGGTGTCTTAGAGTTATAGGATCTTCTATATAAATAATCATGGCATCTGCAAATAGAATTTTACTTTTTACCTTTATTTCTTTTTCATGCCTTATTGTTCCAAGAAAGACTTAGAGTAAAATATTAAATAGAAGTAATATGAATATTCTTGCTTTGTTGCCAATATTATGGTCCAATATTACATCATAAAATATGACATTAGTTGTAGTTTTTTAATAGATTCTTTAGTTTGCATCACGAATAAGTATTGAATTTTGTCCAATGTTTTTCTGTATTCATCAAAATGATTTGTTTTTTCATCCTGAAGAAAACAAACTTTCAAATAGTTTTATTTTACTCTTTCTTAGACCCTACATATTAAGGTCTGAATATTAGACACATATACTAAATATCTAATTAGGTTACACATCTAATAATTATTAGATAGCCTAATGAATAAATCACTATCCTTCTGTAATTTGTTTTATTTCCAACTTGTTTCTGTCTTTAAAGTTTGCCTTTATGAATTTCAGTATCCAAGGTATTTTACTCAATAAAGACTTCTCCAAACTGTCCTTACCATGAGAAAATAGTCGCAAAGTGGAATTTTGGAAATGGGGATAGACAAATTAATACTTTTAAAGTGAGTTTCTTGCATGAATAGTTATTTTAAAAGGCACCATATTTGGAAAGTCTCTTGACTTACCCAGCTTTTATAATGTAATTGATTTCAACTTGATGCACACTTGTTACTATTTTTTTTTAAAGTTTCAAGTACTTTCAAAAAAATTAGTCTATCTTTAGTTATCATCTTAATAATGTTGTTGGTTCACAACCTCCTAGGGAGCTTCCCAGGTGCAATCTGAAACCAGCCCCTTTCTGTGAAATGCAGGAAGAAACCTAAGAAAAAGGCGGAACCCTCCAGATCCGTAGATGGCAGGCTAACCAACAGGGGAACTTACTCCCGAGGCTTGTCTTGAGCCACCTCAAATGACTCGTTTCTGTACCCACTTTCCAGAAACCTAAGTTCATATAGAGGCCCTAACTGGGTCAGACACTCACAGAGGAGGTCTTACCTGGGTTCCGTCACATACCCAATGCAGGTAGTCTCAACATCACATTTCTATCTCACACATGATATGCTGGGAGGGATTTCTGAACCTTCTAAGAGTGGGGAGCCTTAGTGGTCAGGGTCCAGCTCGCAGGTCAACTGGCAGTCAATCTTTTGATGGTCTCCTCCAGCAAATACGATGTTCCTGTTTCAGTGACCAAGCAGCAGCAGCCAAGACAGACTGAAGTTAACTTCCCATGGTTCTCTGCTGTATACAAACTGGTCATTGCAACTTTTCTTACAATGATGAAATTGTGAAAGAGCTTTGCTGAATTAACCAAAATTTTAACAATACATCATGCCAAAGTAGCTGTTGTGTTTTTTTCTTTACTCTCAGTCTGCTTGTGAACAAAATGGAGGCAGTGTGATCCCAAGCTTTTCTCTGGCTCCAAAAGCATTTGATTCAAACAAATAAGTAACAGCAAACTGCACTAAGTGCAGTTAATGAGCATCAAATGGCATGGCGTGGTACGGCGCTGTGTAAGTAATCTTCAATAGTAAGCATGTCTGAGTTGCTATTGTGAAACAGCAGAGTTTTGATGTTAACTTGGGCTTATTTATTGAATGTTTCCTTGAGGGCGCAGGTGCAATGGCTCCACACATGCAGAAATCTTACATTTGCATTTCAGCTCCTTGACTCAGCATGATCCCCCTGTAAATCCTCTCCAGTGAATTCTCAATTCGAGATTAATTATGTCTTCACCTGCTTTGCAATGTATGCAAGGTTTACAATAAATTCTGCATCTCCTTATATATGTGTAAATGCATGAGTAAGTAGAAATGAAATCTATGTTCCAAGCAATTTAGAAGCACGTGTTTCTGTATCGGCCTCACGATTTCAGGGCACTTTTGCATACATGGAAGACCCTGTTTTTATTTCATTGCATCACATTGCAAAATAACCTTAGCTGTTATACTTCAAGGACTCAGGTGTTGAGTCATTAGCAGCTAAGGAATAGATGAGAATTGCTTTACAACTGCACAGCCACAAACCAAGGGTAATCCAAGATCTTTCAGGCTTAACGTCAGCATATGGACAACTCCTCAGCATTTGCCTGGAAAGAGAGTTAATTTGGGAATTTTGAGCTACATTCCCTCAGGATGACTTCTCCAGATGATTTTTAACTTTTATAATGCAAATAAAAAGGCATGTGAAAAATAAGCAGTGTTCAATTAAAACAGAGAACAAATGATTGTGCCTACAGCTTCCAAAATGGGTCATTTTATAACAACTTGTGTTTGAACATATTTGATTTCTACTTATGTATATTTGGGGAATATAACTATTCATTGACATGCTGGATAAAATTAAAGTAGTAATAGTAACAGTGCTATGAACAATTTATCAGCATTATTGAGTCTATACTTCAAAATTAAACACAAAGTGGCATCTTTCAGAATTGGAAACAAGAAACTGAGTTGGGTAATATTTACACAACAAAAGTGTGTGTGGCTGCCTAGACTCTTGGGACTGTTATTGGTGGCTGTGCTCTGTGCCCCCACCTGTTGCCAGTGGAAGTGGAATTCTTGTGATGTCGCAAGGAAGGGAATTTTCTGAGAATAACACATGGGGAGGGGTGATCTTTATATCTGTGGAACTAAACCCCTGGGTTTCCAAAGTCACATTTCCCTCTGTCCTGCCATGGGAAAACTTCAGCCGTGTCTTTAACAGAGCTAGATTTTAGGCCACTGACCAGAGTCTCAGCTCCTTATTAAAGGACCGTTCTATTCCAGCAGCTGGCTAGGTTACCTGGTGTTCCCATAGAGCAGTGATGGGGAACCTATGACACACGTGTCAGAGGAGACACGCGAACTCATTTTTTTGGTTGATTTTTCTTTGTTAAATGGCATTTACATATATAAAATAAATATCAAAAATATAAGTCTTTGTTTGACTATGGTTGCAAATATCAAAAAATTTATATATGTGACATGGCACCAGAGTTAAGTTACGGTTTTTCAAAATGCTGACACACCGAGTCCATTGCTTGGCCATACAGCTGCTTAAGGCCACATGGCAGGTTAGCACAAGGGCAAGCGTGGCTCATGGAACGCAAGAGTGCAAGGGAACAAGAGAGAGAACTCTTTGGGAATTATAACCAGGAGTTTAACCAATCAACCCTTCAAGGTTTTGCATGCTTGCATTGGCTCCACCCTCCTAGCCAATGATCTTTGTTCCCAGGCTAGCCTGACAGGAAAGCACCTTCCCTATATCACCTGACTTTACTGCACATGTGCCGGTCTCCCCCTACTCCCCACCCCCACAGTCCAGGAAGAGGGGTGCGGGCATGTTAATCCCTTTGGTGGGACAATGCTGTGATTCCTTGGGGTGTGAAGCATACCCAGATGACCATGCTTATACTGTCTGCCCCCCTTTGCTCTTTTCCTATTATTAACATTAATAAACTAGCTAATTCTGATGATAACAAAACTACCTCCTAATGGTTCTGTGTACACCCTCTCCCTGACTTTACTCCTACCCATAACCCTGAAATCCATGTTCTGCCTAATAGCCAGATAATTTTGAGGAAAATCAGATCAAATATCTCATATAAACCCCAGAGTGGCTTTCCATTGCATCTTGAATGAACTAAAAATGTCTTTATGGCGTGTGAGAGCTTTCATGACAGGCTCTACCTCATGGACCCCATCTCCATCTACTCCTCTCTCCTCTATATTCCAGCCATACTGATTTGCACATGCCACATGCATTTCTTCTGTGCTTGCTAATCCTTTTGCCTAGGATGCCCTGCCCCTGCCCACGGATCTTCTAATGACTTTTCCTTTCCTTTATTTTTATATGAGTATTGGGTTTACAAAAATTTTAGCAGACCCAACCAATCAGTAGAGCTCACCCAACTCCATTAGTCACCATGATTAATGATTTTCCCCTATATAATCTATGTCCTAGATGCCATCAGGGAGCCAGATCTTAGAATGCTAGCTCACCTGTGCTTTCAGGTTGGCACCATTTTCTTAAATAAACCTTTACTGCTCTTTTTGCTAGAGAGAGAGAGAGAGAGAGAGAGAGAGAGAAGAAAGTACAGATAGTTCTCATATGCTCCCTCTCCCTCCATTCTTCCCCCGCACCTCCATACCCCCTTACACAATTTATCCTTATCATTAACATATTTTATTATTGTAGTGTATATGTTATAATTAATGAACAACTATTGATACCTATTATTAACTAAAGTCTACAGTTTGCATTAGGATTCATTCTACTATTGTTCAGCTTTATGATTTTTTGACAGATACATAATGTCATGCATTTGTCATTATGGTATTATACATAGAGGCCCAATACTTGAAATTCAAGCAAGAGTAGGCCTTCCTTTCCCCTGCTGCCAGCACCAGCTTCCCGAAGGTACCCGGGACCTGGGATGTCTTCCCTCTGGCTGGCTGCCGGGACCAGAGACCTGGGCTTCACTCCTGCCCCGGCTTTGTCTGGAAGGACGTTGGAATGATGTCCAGAAGGATGTCTGGTCTAATTAGCATATTACCCTTTTATTATTATAGATAGCTTCGTTGCTCTAAAATCCCCCTGTGTTCCACCTATTCCTCTCTCCTTGCCTCCTCTCAAGTCCTTGCTAACCACTGATCTTTTTACTTTCTCCATAGTTTTAACTTTTATAAAATGTCATGTAGTTGGAATCATACAGTATAGGATGGCTTTTCAGATTAGCTTCTTTCATTTAGTAATATGCATTTAAGGTTTCTCAATATGTTTGTATGGTTTTAAAGTTCATTTCTTTTGATTGCTGAATAACATTTTATTGTCTGGATGTACAACAGTTTGCCTATCCAGTCACCTGTTGGAGGATATCTTGGCTGCTTCCATGTTTTGGCAATTACGAATAAAGATGCTGTAAACACTTGTGAGCAGGATTTTATGTAGACATGAGTTTTCAACTCATTTGAGTAAATACCAATAAAAATGGTTGCTGGATCTATGGTAAGAGTAGGATTAGTTTTGTAAGAAACTGCCAAAATCTCTCCTAAAGTGTCTGTACCATTCTTCACTTCCACTAGCATAGAGGAGTCCCTGTTGCTCACATTCTCACCAGCATTAGCTGTTGTCAGTGTTATAAACTTTAACCATTTTAATAGGTGTGCAATAGTATCTTATTTTTGTTTTAGTTTACACAACTCCCTGATGACATACGATGATGAGTATTTTTTCATATGCTTAGTTGCCATCTGTATATCTTCTTTGTTGTCTGTGTAAGATCTTTTGCCCATTTTTAAAAATTGAGTTCTTGTGCTCTTGCTGTTTAGTTTTCAGATATTTTGTATCTTTGTATATTTTAGATAAAAGTTCTTTATCTTATATATATTTCACAAATATGTTCTCTCTGTGGCTTATCTTTTTATTTTCTTAAAATGGTATTCACAGAGCAGGAATTTTTATTTTAACACAGTTCAACCTATCAATTTTCCTTTCATATATAATTACTTTTGATGTTGTATCTGAAAAGTTATCACCAAACTCAAAGTCACCTTGATTGTCTCCTACATTATATTATAGAAATTTTACACTTTCTCATTTTACTTTAGGTCTATGACCCATTCTGAGTTAACTTTTGTGCAAGATCTGGTGGCTTTTTATAGCTCCTTTTTCTCATTTATATCCTTTTTTATTATTATCATTGTCTAAAGTTTTACATATGTCTCCTTTTTCCCCAATTGACCCCCCAGCCATACCCACCCACGGCAAGCCCCCACCACCCCAGTGTCTGTGTTCATTGGTTATGCTAATATGCATGCATACAAGTCTTTTGGCTGCTCTCTACCCCCCTCCCCCACTTCCCCTGCCATTTGTCTCTGGATCTATTGTGTTCATCAAATTATGTTGATCATTATATTCCACATATGAGTGAGGTCATGTGATATTTATCTTTCTCTGACCGGCTTATTTCGTTTAGCATAATGCTCTCCAGTTCCATCCATGCCGTTGCAAATGGTAAAAGTTCCTTCTTTTTTATAGCGGCATAGTATTCCATTGTGTAGATGTGCCACAGTTTTTTAATCCACTCATCTGCACTTAGGTTGTTTCCAAATCTTGGCTATTGTAAATTGTGCTGCTATGAACATAGGGGTGCATATGTCCTTTCTGAGTGGTGTTTCTTGTTTCTTATATTCTTACTAGAGGCCCGATGCAAGAAGAATCGTGAAAGAATAGGCCTTCCTTCCCCTGGCTGCTGGCACGGAGGCTCCTTTGCTCCAGCCCTGTCGCCACCCACCAGGGGCGTGCTCTGAGCCGCGCCACGCTGCAGCTCGGAGTACCCCCCCAACCCCTGGTGTGTGTGTTGCAGCCCAGAGGACAAACCCACCCCTGGTGTGTGTGTGTGTGTCCACTGTGGG